>NC_083495.1:1827118-2131638 GCF_905332965.1 Bombus pascuorum | reverse complement strand
TAGAATCCCTCAAAGAAAATTGATAAATTCCTTCGGAACAATTTCTCGACTCATTTCACCCGGTGCACCCTTCGACGTTCCACGGATATCCTCCGTATCGTCGAAGTTACTCGCGCGAAAACTTCTCTTCGTCGAGCCAGCTGCGCCGAACGAAGGTCGATCTCGAGTAGGAAGAAGTTGTTTTCTATCTTGTGTTTTCGTATTTACGTACACGAAATCTGAATTCTCGGGAACCACGCGACGCAGAACGCGTCGAACGTTTGGGTGATTAATAAGAAACGATGCGACTATTAATTTGATTTACGATCTGGCCTGGGTCTGGAGTGGCGAGAGGAAAGGCTTTAATTTGTTGCTCGCCAGACAGAAGTCAGTCGTGTTCCACGCTTGACACGCCGCGTTTCGAGGCTACGTCGCGTCGCGTCGACGCTTCGCTTTGTTTTGTTTCGTTTCGTTGGCCAGTTCCTTTCCACCAGTGTTGCGCGCATGTATTCTTTCAAATCCATGTTACCACGGCCATCGGTGCTAGTATCTGCGATGCACGACCGCGTTCTCGATAGGCGTACACGGCTGTCGACGATATTCTATTCGTGCAGCCGTCGAAGAATTCAAGGTAAGAGAAGGAAACGCATTCTCCCGTCATATTTTCGTCGATCCTTTGAATAAAGGCGTCAGATTCTTCTTAATTACAAGTACGATTGTACTCTTCTGGTTGCATACGAGTCGGGAAACAAAGGTCTTTGTTCCACCCAGCGAGAAAGTTTCTTTATCGCGGTATCGCGATTTACACGGCTCGACGAGTATCACGACGAAGCATTCGGTAGCAAATTCGCGAGTTTCTCGATAATCGATGGGAGCAGGCTGAAAAAACCGTGCCTCGTTTCCTCCACTCGTCTACGAAGAATGTATATGTATCCACCGGTGAAGATTCGCAGGTTCGCACCCGCGGGATTCACGGCGATTAATTGTAATACCGTTTCCGAGAGCGTGCGAAGTAACGAGTTCTTTGCCTACCGTGCGAATGCACCGTAATGCAGCAGACTCTTATCCAAACGAGATCGTCGGCCACGAGAGCGGGGGAAATGGGAATTAAAAGAAACATCCGACGCACAATCGTCCTCGTTTGCGAGTGTGCACGCATTCGTATCTCTGTTCTCGCGGAATACGGCCGACCACGGAAAACGCCACTCCTTAAAACTAGTCTCGTTAGCGCCGTAGTAAATCGTTTGCATTCGTAGAAAAGTTTCGGGGCGTTTCTTTCAATGAGCGACCGTTTTCTCGGCGGCGTGGGAACGTCTTTGCGAAACTGGTCCAAATTGCCAGGCAAACGAAGGAAAGCCTGCCACGCGTTCTGCCCTCGGCCCCCTTCGGGAACCCTTCTCTCCTTCTGTTGGGTTTCTCCCGTTGCTCCTCCACACTTCCGTGGCTTTCTTCGCTCCGCTTTTACCCCTTTCTCTCTCTCTCTCTCTCTCTCTCTCTCTCGGTCGCTCGCACGCTCTCTCTCCTTCTTCGCTCTGGCTCGTCTCGCTGTTCGCCCAACCTCGCTTCCGCGAGCCACCAGCAAGCATTAAGAGCTCCTAGATTTATTTATAACTACATTTACGCGCATGCCGCGCTCGCGCAACCCTTTCGAGCACTGCGAATTATTACGTTTATGCGAACGGGATGGGGAGGCCCGCCCTCGTATTCTCAACTCGTTTCCCCTTCCCCTTGTAAAGAACTCAACGAAGAAGCCCGTCGAGAATAACTCTGACGAACTTTCAGCGTTTCCTCGACGTTCTCTTTTTCGACTCCGCTTATCGTCTTACTCGTGGTTTCTCGTCGAATCGTATATCGAACGGGTTCGTTCACATACGGGCAAATAGCAAAGGAAAAACGCGTTCCCCGCTGGCGCTGTTCTCTCAAAGCGTGGTCGCGTTTTAACGCTCGAACACCGAGCGGTGGTTACCGGTACAAGGCGAACGCCGTGTGTACGCTGTCTCGCGGAGCGGATGAACGTTAAACAACGTTACCTTTACCGCGTCACGTATATTTGCTCGAATAAACTTTCCACTTGACAAACTGTGGCTCACCGTTGATATATACGTACGCGTACGTGCGTTCCTCGTTCGTGGAATCAGCCTGCCCTCGGCTGCGTCTCGCGCACCCACGGCATACCATCCTTTCGTCGAGAATTATTCGGGCTTTACGTCAAGCCTTACGACGTCCCTCGAGCTAAGGAATCTAATTTGAGCGATGTACGACTATACCAGCACGATACGAACCTAACGCACCTTCCTAAGCTCTTTCTCTCCCTCGTATCCCACCTTTCTCCTCCTCTTTCGGGATGTGCATGCTTGTATCTCGAATGTCGTGCGAAGTATTTCGGTCGAAGACATCGTTTTCACGAAACTTGATTAAGAGAATGAACGGGGGTGTTTGCGAATTGCGTTTAATATCGCGAACAATACCATGTTGGCTTTGTGAATCGTACAATGTTCTCTGCAATATGCTATCTTACTTCTTCGATGATCTTTCTAATATCAATTTCGTATGGGTTAAATAGAAAATATTTTACAATTGATTTTCATCGACTCTCGCGTATCCCAAGCTATGCACACACTTTGAAGCATCGAGATTTCCAATCGAGAATTGAATATTCCGCGTACAGGGAAACGTCAGAGGGAATTCCGTATCGCGAAAACTAGCAAAGATTCGCGTACTTCGGTCGACGCTCGTGAACAGCGGAAGGTAGCGGCGCTCTTCTCGCAAGACGGCTGAATCGAATTTGCAAACTTGCAGATTGGATTCCAACTTGCCTATTATAGGGTGCGTCTGTTCCGGTTAAAAGCAGGGGGCAAGGGAATTAATGTCGATACGCCAAGGAAGGCCGGAGGATTACTCCAAAGGCCCGTATCTCATTGTCTTAGATGTTGCTCCCTGCTCTCTAACCTTCGCTCTACTATCTCCACCCCCGGGAACTCCCCTTCCATATCGCTGTTCCAGCTTCGCTTTACGTCCCGTTACAGCCACGTTTCTCGTCCATCGTCATAGTTGGACGAGTTTGGTTTCGATCTTGGAAACGAAGCTTCGAAACATTACCACGTCAGCGGTATTAGTTCCTTCCCTGTGCTTGCTTCCAGCTCGATGGTCTATTTTACAAGTGACATACTACCAGGGCGAGATTTTATTCCAACGAATAGTAACGAGATCGCCGCTATTCAAACATCCTCCGACCATTGTCGACGATTCGATTACGACGATCGTATTCGCGAGACACGCGCTCGGTTTTCTCTCTTAGCAGAATAGAATTCCACCCTTCCAAGAGATCGCAGAGACTTTGCTTCTTCCGTCTCATTTTCTCCTCTGTTTCGAGTGCTCTCGGGGCTGATACACTTGCAAGCGTAGCTACCGTCTGGATGCTCCTTCCCGGTCGAACGTCTCTCTCTTCGAGGCTCGGCAACTTTGTAATGCATTTTATTTATTCACAAAGGCAAATACTCATTTACCGTAGCGGCACGGGTAAATGTCCGCGAGAGCGAAGCACAGTGGTGCGGTCGTTCCCTTTTTCCAGCTTTCCGGCTATGCTTCTCGTGCGACTGGTGCGTACAACCCAGAAAGAGAGACGGCCACCCTCTTGCCCGTCGTCGCCACAGCGTCATTAGCTTTCGTCGCCACTTCACCCTTGGCCGCGGCAGAGTCGCGGCGCCTCCGGAGTTCCAGCTGGTGAACTTTGAAGAGCGCAACGCCACGCGAGATCCCTTTGATGGAGTTTCTGTAAATGGAGCGGCGACGAGATCGGTTCGCGAGACCCAAGGGTGAGCCTGAGCCCCGACTCACCCTCTCCGACTCTTCTTCCCCTCGTCGACTTTGAAACGCCACGGAACCTTTCAAAACCGCGGGCATTTTTAATTTCCGAGGATTACCGTGGAGGATAGAGAAGCAGCGGCGATTCCAGCCGTGTGTCCACTGGATGGTTCTCGTCCTTTCTTCCTAGTCTATTTGCGACTCGACTTTTCTGCCTCTCAATACTCCTACGCTTCCTCCCCACTGACTTTTCATCTCTCCGTCAAATTTCTTTCTTTCGGAACAGTCCGTGCATCACGTTTGACGAGAACGGACAAGTGCACGCGTTTCGCTAAGAACCAAAACCATCGTGTTTAACTAATAGACCTTTCGACGAATAGATAGATCAGTGGCAGTTGAGAGACACTGGCGCGGTCTCGGCGGTAGCCTTTCATCGGGTCTTCGTTAGGCCGTGGTAAATGTATTATGACTTCTGATTGAGTGCCGCCACAGCGTTACGCTCGTCGGTATGGGCTCGCACACGCTCCATCTCGTCCATAGGGGCGTACGAGCGATACCATTTGCGCGCCACTGTCGAAACGGACCGTGTGCTCTCTGCAACGAGAAAGCATTCGTTCTCTCTTTTGGCAGGAATCGTCGCGCGATACGATTCCGTGGGCGCTCTTCGTGGCTAGTCTGGCGTACTGCGATCGATCGTAAATGAAATAAAGCGGAAGCGTAGGTGGCCGAGCTTTTGCGGCTGGATTCACCACGGAAAGGGAAACCGTTCGGCTTGGGGATAGCCGAATTTTTCTCGACGGCGCGGAAATCGTGGTTTTGCGATATTTTTTGGTCGGGAAATCCGCTAGCGTGGCAGGGGGGGGGGCAATCGTAGTGGCGAAATTCATGGAGGGGGAGAGTATCATTGACACACGCTATACGAACGTATATAATAATTAATGGTGCTCTCGCGTAGGTGTGGGAGCGGCATATGCCGGCATCGAGAGAGAGAACGCGACGTATATCTGCACGGGCAAAGATGCGTAATTGCGTTACCCATCGAATTCAGTTATACCGGCATGGCGAGTCTGATGCATAAAATGACGGGGCCAAATTCAGTTATAGTTCGCTTCACAAAGCGAATACGGTCGCGTCGTTAATATCGCGCCGTTCCGAACCAGTGTGATATCGTTACGACGGAATTTCCGTCATCGGCGACCGGGACAGGGAACGGAAAAGTCATTAAGAGAAACATCGCGTGCCAACGCATTCGATTCCTTCCGACCGTCAGGGCGGTAGCGTAGATGGAACGTCGCGGAGGCTCCGTGGAAATCGGTCGCTGAGAAGAAGTTGCTCCGGTCTCCGGCATCCCTCGAGCAGATACGTCTCGAGCTGATTTTTTTCTTGGCTCGCTGGAATACGGCTTCCTTTTTTTTTCGTTCATATCCAAGTTATAGAGGATAGAGAGAGCGAGCGAAGAACGAGCAGGCAGGGAAACGTAGGAGAGAGCGTGGTAACGGCGGGAGGGTGAGACACAGGTCGAGCGAGGAAGAGAGAGAAGGATCGATTCGCTTTTACTCTTATTTTTCCCGGAGCTCGCGACTTAATTAATCGCATAACACCGGGCCTAATGAAATCAGAACTCCCACCCCATCTCCGAGTCTATTCTCGCCCCCTCGTTGGCCGCCATGGCTGCCGCGCTACCAGCGAAAAAACGGAAATATTTGCCGGGAATACTTTTCCGCCTCCTCCACTTCTTGCCGCTTATTTTAGCCATCGGCGAGCCCCGAGGGTCCGCGATGCTTCGAGAAACTGCCGCGCGCCACGCCGCTTCGAAAATCGATCCTTCGTTTCCAGGAATATTTCCCTTCGACGTCCGGGAAACGAACTTCCATCATCCGATCGTCGAAGATGGTCTACTCTTGCTGTAGATTCGTCTTGCGTTCGATCGCGGTTCCGCGATGGAACTTAATCACGGAGGCAACCCTTGGTTTTCGGATCGCGAGAGATCCACGTGGAAGTCTAGGAATGCCGGGTACTCGCTGAAGCGTGCACGAGGAGCGAAAGCAGCAGCGGCAGCCAGGATGTCTCGAGTTCCTTCGGGAATCGAGGGGGTTCCCGATTCGTTTGCCGATTGCCTCGCTGCTTCGCGGCTTCTCCATATCGAGGGCAAAGTAATTTCTTCGACGAGAAAGTCCGGATTGCTGAGCGGGATACTTGCCTTCCCCCTCCACCTCTTTCCCTCTCTTTCTCTCTCGAGGATTAATTAAAATCTCGAGCGTGCCGCCGATTAATCAACGCTGCTCGATGCGCCGAACAGCTTCGTAACAGCGATTAATAATGTATACCACACCGCGTGGCTTGCTCGTGCGAGAGATCGATTTCTTTCTCCTGGAGCTCTTTGTCGCTGAAACCGTCGTTCCTTTTGCCGATCAATTCTAAGCTTGCCGCGAACGTAGAAACGTTTACGCGACAAACGCGTGGAAAAGAAATACGACGACAAACGCCACGACTTTGGAATCGATCGATCTACCAGTCCCATCAGTGCGCGTCCGTGTCGTTCCCAATGAAACCGCCTAATCACGAAATTCATTAAGGGCTCGAGACGATCGGGAGCCGGTTAGGAAAGGCGAGGTTGCCGATTGGCTGCTCGTAATTCGGGACGACACGGTTTCCGACCACCTGACCGATTCACACGACGCGTTTAACACTCGGTATTCATTTAACACCTACCGACTGCCTATTCTACTCGTGGTTCCCGCGTAAAATAATAAATGTGCCGGCAGCAGGCGTCGGTGAAACGTACCGATAGCCTTCGGGAACTATCGAACCGACGCAGCGTTGCACCGTGCGATCTATTTCTCTGACCCTTCCTGGATTTAGGGCTTTACCCAACTCGCGACCTTTGGCTAGGATACGATCCTCGTGTCTATTTCCGATCGATCGATCCGCCTACCGTGTCGCTGACGACTCACGATCGGTTTGTACCCAGAGATCCTACGGGCTCGACGGATTTGAACGCTTCGATTCACAAAGATGAAATGGTCGCGTGCGGAAATAGAGCCGCGGTAAAGTGAACGCTTTATCGATCGAACGATTCGGCCAGTGGCACATTGCATTACCGATGGTCATTACATCGGCGATAATTCGACTTATCTGCAGATTTGTTAACGCGATATATCCCGTGCATAGTTGTGGCTGGTTACAGGTGTCGCGGAAGATCGACAACAGGTGATAGGGGTTGTATTGCGATGCAACTGCGAGCAAAAGCTATATATCTTGTCGTAAATATATTCTGACTCGTTTCTCGTGTTCGCCGGTTTCAAACTCGGTCGATTAGCGACCGATAAAACTCGCTTTCAAGTGTTTGCATTCGTCCTGGTCGAGCCACGTCGATTGATTTCAGTCGAATAATAACCGACGATAAGGAGCCCCCTCGTTACCCGTTCTACCAGGCCCGTTGTTCACACCTGGACGTTCGCATCGACTTTTTTCGCCGATTGCTCGAAACAGCGTTCTTGCAACAGTGACAATATTGCGTTTGCCGCTTATATCTAGCTCATTATTAATTTCGCTGAACGCCACAGGCTCGCGATTGCCGGCAAAATTGCCCGTTGTAATGCCCCTATTATTTATTGAAAATGGTACGTCGCTTGGGCGAATGAGTTGGAAATGGAGGAGGGTAGGAAATTTGTTTGGTCGAATCTATCTAAAAACTGTATCCGGAGTGAATGAGGTAATCTATAGAATTTCAAAGTTCTATCGTTTAATGGGAGAATCGCGTGAGCTAGTACTTAATAATTCTTTAAAAAACTTCGCAAATGAACAGAGGAGTAGAAAATACTTGATAAATTCCATTCAAGTTTTTCTCTCCTATTTTCTACATTACTTCGGGGTACACGTATGTCTTTCAAAACACTTTCAGATAATTTATCGTCGCTATTCGTTGATAGTTGCTAGAGTTTTGATATTTGGCTCTTCTAAAAAAATTCTTCCTGATAAATGAAACTCTCTATCTTCTGTTTTATTTCATAATCCATATACACGTTTGGTATCAAACACATAACACGGTTTTGTGCTCTTTCAGGACTATCTATGACCTTGATGCGTAGTACAATTACCGTCTATTTTCCTTTAACGATCGCTATTTGCATGTTGTTGCTACAGCGAATAAGGTTCTAGGCTATGTTCTTAGATTTAGTAAACAGTTGAAGAATCCTTACGCTCTCCTAAAGCTTTACGCGTCTCATTGGTGTTGTCCTGCCTGGAATATGTCACGGTTATCTGGTAGTAGTAGGATAGTTAACAAATTTTGTAATTTTTTACAGAGAGTCCAACATCGTTCCTTGAGAACCCTTGCCTACAAAACTGGTTGTCCTGTTGCAAATGATCGTCATAGATCATGTCTTATCTCTCAATTATCTCTCAATTATGACTACTTTTAGTACAAAACCTTTAGAGCAGCGATGGACTATTATCACAATATTATAAATAACAAAATCAATAGCTGGCGTTCACTAGGCTTGGTCAACTTTAACATCCTACTCTATCAGTCACGTGCCCTTACTTTATTTGCCTGGTTTTAAGTCAAGATTCGGTCACACCTGATACGTTTGCCAGATTATCTAGCACTGCGAATAAGTAACGAATCAACTAAACTTATTCTTGGATTCTCTGTTATAATAAAAAAATCTCATCGAGTATAGTGTAAATTTATGTAGGTATATGCTCCTAAATTATACCTACATGTCGATGTTCATAACGAGGCTTAGTATTATTCTCGTCTCAACACCAATGTTATTTCGTATTGTGCATTACTTTACACGTAAAGGATCCAGGCCTGCAAATGAAACAAAATAAAATGAAATAAAATTTTATAGTAATCTATGGAATTCGTCGTTATTTTCTACGTCATTGCTCGTCATCTGCTCTTTTCTAACATCATGGATCGTTCATTTTGATCGTTTAGTCATAAAAAGAAGAAGCGAAGTCGGTTCGAAGTCCTTGCGGAGCGAAACGATGTGAATCGAAGACGAGAATGGGACTTGAAGACGCGCGGGATTCGAGTAGTCGTCTATTTAAAAGTGCTTACATGCGCTCGTTCGTCGTGCACGCGTCCCGACTATGCGCGCGAGCGCGTACGTGCGTGTCTGGCCGTTAAGGCTGGTTGACTCCTGCTTCTCCGTTTGCACCGAACTCGCGCGCACCGGGAATGACATTTCGCCGCGCGTTGCATGCGCACGCTTTCGCGTAATCGCACCTGCCTTACCTGCTTTTCTTCGGTTTCAAGCGTGCTCGATGCCACGCGGCGTTCCTCCTCCTCGCTCGGGCTCACCGTGCAAGGTCAACGCTGCTACAAAGCAGGGCCGGAAGGACGCTCGGAAAACGAGACGTCCACGAGGAGAGTAAGGTCGGGAAATCGATAACTCGTGAACTTCGATACTCGATGAAACTTGTTAATTTATCAGAGAGACGCGTTTAAATTAAAATATATTATACAGGGATTGATATTTCGAACTCCCTGCGGTCCCGAATGTGGACTACTTATTTCTTTCTTTGTCTCGAGATCAACTGTCTCTTTCTACGCAAGCTTGTTTCGTCGACTGGTTAACTCGTATAGACATTTCATGTTGCAATGCACCGCTGGTTTGGTATAAGTTAAGTCGACATTCGAGCGTGTAGATTTTATTTAAGGAACACCTTCGGCATTTGACGAGGGCGCCATAGGAACGATCGAACCGCGAGTAATTTCGTCACTTAACAACCCAGGAAATACATTCGATCGGTCTATTTTCATCGCGCGCCGCCAGAGTATTACGAGGGCGCGTTAATCCGGTATTCTGACAGGACTCGCGCGGCCGCGGACGCGGAGCCTTTTCCAATCCCGACACACTGATTGTTCGGATTCAATGCGCAGTGGCATTTGGCAGTTGGCAGTTCAGGAGGTGGGCAGACCGGTGGAATAAGCTGTCAGAGTGTTGCACACCCGATGAAAACTCTCTGCCAGCGAGAAAACGCTCTGCCGATTCCCTCTCCCGATTCTACCCTCGACTCTTTCTCCCTCGCATCCGCTGTCTCGGGACTCGTGCTTTCTCTTTTCCTCTTCGTCCGTCCCCACCACGCTGCTCATTGCTTGTTCGTCGCTTTTTTTGTTTTATTTTCATCTGGATTCGTTTTGACGCACTTTTATTGGACGACACGTCAGCGGTAGAGGGAATAATAAGCGCGAGTTCGACGAGAACACGGCTGTCAGGTGCGACACGCGGCAAGGCAATTTTTCATCGAACCCTCAAACTCCAAGATCTTCGGTGCGAATACACGTGAATACGACGCCGCGCCGCGCCGCGTCACTTAATATGTACGTGATCTCGAAGCGACGCCACGGTTCTCGAATATCCTGTAAATAGGACGGAGCCAGTCTAACGTAGCTACCCATGTAACGAGCTTCCACTTTTCCCATGGTGGAGAAAGAAAAGCAATCGAGCCTAGGATTATCGGGCTAACGGTCAGAGGAGACACAGGGACGGGGGATCGTCAGACACACGAGCTACCGGAGAAGTTTAATTACCGCACTTGAGTAAAGTAATTACAATCAGACACCCTTGTACGGGGTCGAAGCAGCGCGCGGGTGGACAGTAACACGCGAGAGGAAAGAGGAGTCGAGTGCCAAGGGAACCGGGATTCGTGGTCTATGATTAGCCAGAGGTGACCAACGGAAACGAGCAGCGCCGCGTCCGTTCTCTGTTGTACGGTAACGCGGACACTATCCAAGAGGAGGGCTCTTTCGATTAATTACCTGTCGTCGCGTTAGTTAACTCGAGATTCATCGAGAGCCCCGCGCGAAGAACCCGATAGTTAAGCGGAATTCGGAGAAGGGACGCGATTACATAGCGTTACGCTGTAACGTTGTTACCAAGGCTTGCGGCCGTGTCCCGACCGATACTCGGGTCGATCGATAACGATTCACGCTCTCGACGAAAGCGGCAACGCGAAACTGCCGCCGAGTCGAGAATCACGGAGCTTCTTCGTGCACGTTTCTCAGAATTTCAACGTAGACGAGCAACGTACATCTACCGCTTGTTCCGGCTCTACATAGCGTCTTAGTTTATATAAGAAAATAAAATAACGTTGCGCTGTACAAACGATATTACAAAAATAAGCGACGGAGGAAAGTGGCGGGAAAAGATAGAACGGGACGATGCGTTAATTACGCCAATTTCGATCGTGGCGACCGCGAATTTTCGCAATTACCGGCGTTTCGCCGGCACCCAGCAGCCGGCTTCGTTCGGAACGAGTCCCGTCGGAAATCATAAAAAATGAAACTAATGGATGCGCTGGCTTTTTGTTGCGGCTTTCCGCGTCGCACGTTCCCTCAAGTACCCAGGCGTAATTATTATCGTGGCCCGGCGTTCGGCACGAGCGCGAACACGACCGCAGATCGGATAGATACAGCGTTCCTCCTACCCGTCCTCCTCCCAACCCCATTCTACCCCACCTTCCGCACCCTTTATCTCTCTTTTTCGCTCCACGCCTTTACGTCTTTTTTCCCCTCGCTCTCGTTCTTCCCGTTGGACGCGAGACCGCGCGCACACTTTCGCTTTTATTACCAAGTAGCCGGAGTATTCGCAGTCCGCAATTCCAAGGGGTATATCGCTCGTCGTAAACGACGCAGCCAACGCTGCCGGCTATTCCACGCCGAGGAAATTTTGCAAAGACCCGGGACTTTATCGCGGACGCCCGGTGTCGTCGTTTATAGGACTAATTGCGCGCGCGATTTTCCGCGATCAGCCACATTTTCTTCGCCGTTTCGACGAAATCTCGAAGATAGTTTCGCGTTATGGCACTTGACGCTGACGATTCGATCGATCGACGCGCGGTACAGCGTGGCAATAAAGTCGTCGGCGTTATATTATTATTAGCGTAAAACGACTCGGCTTACAGGTAATTTAAATCCCATCGAGAAATAAAGGCTCGCCACGTACGTAGGTACGTATGTACGTACGATCAGATTACCGAGCGAAGCGAGGCTGTATTTGCATAAGTCAGCTTGTCAGTCAGACTGCGTGGCAACTGCACGACCCTCTTGCCCTCTCTT
Organism: Bombus pascuorum; assembly: GCF_905332965.1. Lineage (NCBI taxonomy): Eukaryota > Metazoa > Arthropoda > Insecta > Hymenoptera > Apidae > Bombus > Bombus pascuorum. The sequence continues at coordinate 2,119,781 of NC_083495.1, read as the reverse complement.
GCCCCCGAAACAACCCCGTGCGCCAGCCGCGCTCCGCGTGGACAGGAAACCGCTCGAACACGCTCCGTTGTGCTTTCCAACGAATCCCTCGAATTTATTCGCTTTTTGCTCGTCTGTAAGGCTAATCGAAATCTCGGTGTATAAACAACGTTAGAATCGGAGGAACCTGCGCCAGAAGATTTCGAAAACTGCTCGTTACTCATCGCGAAGATATAATTTCGTTGATATATCGAACGCGTCAATTCCGACAAATTATCTCGAAATACATCGGACGGATATCGAAGGGCCAATTTATTCGTCTGAACGAAAAGAGTGACGAGTCTGGCGTACTAGAAGAGAAGAGGGGTAGAGAAGCCCGTGAAAACGAGAGGCAAGCACGGTCGATTAATCATACTTTCGTAGGAATTACCCTTGTATATGCGGCGGCGTCCGCGAGGTCGAAGGGCAGTCTCGGTTCCCTTTCCCCTCCGTGTGAGTCGGCCGATCCTCAGCTTGCCCCTGTGTAACTCTTATAGTCGAGCCTTGGTTCTCGTACACGCGAGCACGCTCTCGCCAGACATGTGAATTACGTAAGGGGGCCCGCGAACGTGTACAGTCCGGAGATTACGATATTCTCCGATTGGAGTGGCTTGACACGAGTTCAAGAGGCACCGCTGACGGCAGGCACGCACGCATGCACGCACCTGAGCCCGCGCGATTCTGCTCGCCTCGCGGCTATCTGACTTCGCGCCGTACCGCGTTCTCCTTTACTCTCTCACCTCGCCGACGTCCAGCCGTAGCTATGCTCCAGTCACGCGGTTGCTCGCAGGTTAAACTCGGTTCCAAGGTTTCCGTGCGTCCAGGGGACGTCTGCACAAGCTTTGGCTACGAGATCAATATCGGTTTAGTGGAAACGAACGAGTCGATCGGGAATAGCTGCAGTTTCTGCTTTTCGTCTATTTTGGGCATCGTTCCAATCAGAATCTTAGTCACGTATACTTAACGTTCGATTGATACATGGAGCGCGCGACTAAGAGCGAGAACGATGAAGGAAGAAAGTGCGGCGTTGCGAACCGGAATCGTCGAGGCCGTTTCTGCGGTAAACGTTTCCTCGTTCCCGCCGGTTTCCACACTGTTTGAACACGAAATGGACAACATATGTAACAGCCGTGTGAGCGGCTGACCGATCGCCACAGGGGCTTCTCTCTCCCTCTCTCACCCTCTCTCGCCCTCCCCCTTTCTCTCGATGGAGAGAAAATAAAAACGCGGCCGAGAAGGGACGCGGAGATGTTTGCCGAGCCATCCGCGTGATTGCACGCTCGACGAGCTTCGATCGACTCTCTGCCTTCTCCTCGCGCTGGCTCGATTCGTTCCATTCTTTCCTCTCGATTTCCCGTCTTCGTCTCTTGTTCCTATCCAACCTGGCCGCGGTGCAACGTTCGAGGAAGCTTCTCGCGAATGGAATTCGTGCAGTTCAACGAAGAAGAGACTCGATCAACGACAGCGGTTTTGCGGTCAAAACCTCGGAATCGCTCTAGTGTACACGAGCGAATGGTTTTACGCGGTCCTCGGCCGTCCTTCGAACGATCGAAGCTTCGCGTACACAGCTTCGTTTCTCGGAGTAAATTCCAACTCGCCCTAAATTTCAAGCTTTATCCAAGCCGGGCAGTTACGCCAAGTGGTCGGTGATTCGATGGCAGAAACGGTGCGAATATAGGTATAGCGCGATGGTGGAAAAAGGACGCGAGGAGATTGAGAAAGGGAGAAACGAGCAGACACCCATGGTAGGGTGAGTGAAGACGAAGGGTGCGCGAAATCCGGCAAAGCTACCCCGAGATACGACACCAATAACAAAAATCATAAACACTCGGACCGTTGATTAAGTCCTTCCGCGAGGATCTTCGAAGCTCTTTCCTCCGTCGAGATGAGGATCGTATCGTAGCGAGGCTAGCGGCGGACCATCTTCCCGGCTTCATTTCGCGTAATACTCCCGGGACACGAGTGGCATGGGTATATAGGAACGGTTGTCGAGTCTCGCGCGTATCGCCGTGCGAACGTCCATCGCGGCTTTACGTCGCTTCGATTGCCTGTCTGTAATTCCAGCGTTACGAGCTCGATCGCGTTAATACACCTACTCTTCTTTCTCTTATCTCCTGTATCTCGCGCCCGCACACCATCTCCTACGCTTGTTGCCGGTGGACGAGCGACGAGTCGAGTCAGGCGTATAGCCGTCTAGTTGGTATCGATCGGTGAACAAGCTAGCAATGAGAGAGCGAGCTTTCGAAATCTTGCTTAGTCCGGCCGCAAGTCTCTCGGCGATTCTCTCGGCGAGCGAGTGACGATGGTGTACGAGTCTCCCGGGGCCATGCTACACGCCAGAAACACTCGAGCTTCTGTCGAGAGGGAGACTCTTCGGAGTAGGTAGGCTACAACGCGGAAACAACGGAGTACATTGTCGCGTGTACCGGCCTGTGCGTAACAACGACACGCTGCCAAGAGGACTCTCGTTCAGGCTTTTCCGTATTCGGTTCTCATGTCGCGGCGGCTTTGCCGACCGTGACGAGATAGATAGGACGGGGACGATGGACAAACTTGGAAATATTTGCGACAGGGAGCTGTCTCTTTCTTTGTTGATAGTGTGTGTGTGCGTTGTAGGTTCGTCGAGTTAGGCCGCAGCTCGAGCTACGATACACCGCGGCCGAGCGCAACGACGCGTTCCGCTGGCCGAGCCTCGTAGACGCGTATATGCGAACGCACGCGCATAACGAATGCAACGTACGGTACCGCGTGTCGAGGATAATTACATCGGTCGAAAGAATGATACGGAATTGCGCGGCGCCCCGATCCCACCGGCCAGATAACCACCGCGATGAATTTGTTACCGTGGAAAAATGCTGAGCCATGGCATCTTGTTTTTTTTTTCGTACAAAGAGTTCGCGCTTCTGTATCGCGTGAAATCGTTCTCATACGCGGTAGCCGGAGAGAGGAACAAAGAGAGCGAGGCTTGATAGCTTTCCGCTTTGAAGCTTCTGTCTCTCGCTAGCTAGGTTATTCAAACGCAAGTTATGCGTGAACGCGTCCCTGGCCCCGAAAAGCCTGGCCCCTCTGTGAAGGATATTCTTATCGCGAAGGGCCTGCATCATTTTCGAACGAGTGACAGCCTCGAGTCTCCAGACTAGGGGCTCGAGTGGCGCCGACCTCTTTCGACCAGAAGTCCTCTCGTTGCGCTGTCTTTCGAGGACGAAAAGCAGATACCAAGGGAACCGGCGGTCGGTTTCGGAATGGTTCTACGACTGCGAGGCGGCATAAATAGAAAATAACTTTTACTTCTCCCTTCTTTTCTTTACAATTCATCGAATGATTAGACGCCGTCTTATTTTGAAACGGCGTGGCCGCCACTCGAGATCGATCCGTACGAGCTGAAACGCGATTTGGAATCGGGAGCTTGTGAGAAGGCGAACGATATTCCATTTTTAAAAGCGGCACGATGGCTTTTCCGGTAGACGGAGCAACGGGGCCCGCCGCGCGTCTCTGCTCGCCACTCGTTTGCATAGCCATCGCCGCGAATAATAAATAACAAGCGAAGCAGGATAAAAATAAAGAGAGAAATAAAGGCTGGCAGAGGGAAAAGCGGAGGGAAAGAGAGGATCCTTGTTGAGTGTATGCGTGCGATTTAACCGCGTGTGAGTGTGCCAGACTACAAAGCCATCTCACAATGGTGGGAGCACCGTGCGATATCCCGACTGTGTTTCCGTTCAAATAGACCTCCGCGTGGCTCGAGTTGGTTCTCAAGGCGCAGGTGTCAACCCTGCCGTGTTTCCGGACCAGATTTGTGCCATTCCTTTCGAGAACGAATATCAGCTAACACAGGTAGGTGGGGCAGGTGTGTCCGTTTCCTCGAAACTTCTTCGCGAAACGGATGAAAGGCTGGTTCTCCAGGGAGACACGATAAGGGAATCGTTCGATTCCGACGATCGAGATACTCGCGTGTTATGAAACTTGTTCGTTGATTACATTGTAGTAATTGTGGAAGTAACCGCGGAGCGTAACAGAACCATAATGGACCACCAGGAACGCCATCAAAAAAAAAAAAAAAAAAAAAAGGAAAAGAAAAAACATAGATAACCGACGGTGGGGTGTTCACGTGAAGAGGAACTCACGTAATTCTGGAAATTGAGTGAAGGACCTGGATTCTGGAAACGCACGGGAAAAAATGGAAGAAGAACATCCTCTTCTATGCTCGTCCTTGCGACCGCTGTTCCTCGAGGAAGCGGTAGTTCTCGAGAAGCCACGATTCCCCTGCTCGACTCGAGTGGTCGGATCCGAGGTATATACATACGAGTAGCAGGCAGAGAGCACAGTGTCAATACTATCCTCCGGAGAGCGAGTTAACACCGTGGCTTTTAACCTTCCCTGAAGTGAGTCCGGCTCGATTGCCGATCTAGCTTTTACGATTCATAACTCAAATATAGCTAGGCGAGCGAAGAGCGGAATCGAGGAGAGGAAGGATCGCCCAGACCCCGAGTATAAACCGTTTATTTATATGTTCTACATAATGTTCGTTCGTTCGTTCGCCACCCTACGGAATTTATTTATTACGGCTGTTTGGTAGCGATGGGCTCGAGCGATCTCAAACGTGATCAACACGGTCCGGGTCGTTTAACGTCGCCCAAATACTTTGCTGTTGGCCTTCTATATCCGCTAAAATTAGAAATTTTACAGTACGCACGAAAGGCGAAAGACGGTCAGGTACATCACGAGGAACGACAATTTGCGCGATGGGCAGGAGAGGAACTGATCGATCGGACTAAGCATTGTCCTCGGGACGAGCAACTCGAACGAGGACGTCGAGGTGATTGGGAACGAGGCGCGCGCGGGTTCGCTAGGTAGCATTACGCAATGAAATCTAGTTGTCCAGCCAATGGATCCGCATCCTCTGCCGGAGCAGAGCGCAGATTCACGCATCGAAGCTGGTTGCTCGTGTGATTCGACCTAACCACTCTAACGTCTGTCACCGACGGCTAACCGTCTCCTCTCTGTTAACGACGTCCACTTAACGCTAATAATTATTTTCATTGGGGGCCTCGTGTACACGGGACTCCCCCATCCTACGGGGCCAACTTCCTGTACGAACGGATATAAAAATAGAGCTCGTACCGCTCGGACATTCTGTAACAGGGCAGACACTTCAAACGATTTGTTTTGCTAAGCGCTGGTACGCTTTTGTCTTCGAGATCAGCGTCGATCTCGGGGAATTCGTCGCGTTAACGTTGATCAACCGTGCTACGATCACGGTTAATCGTGGAAAGGCAGTAGACGCGCGAGTGGATTTCTTCGAATTCGTGGAAACGTGGCACGAAACGATGACGCGGCGTGGACGAAGCTGGACGTGGGGGAGGAAAAGAGAAGGCGAGATAGGATCGTAAATTATTTAGTAGCTCGGACCGAGGTGTCGACGCTCGTCGCCTCGATTGGTCCACGCTGCCCAATCCGGGAGAAAATTAAATAACAACAAAACGATAAAAGACAATTGTTTCTAAGTTTTATGACCCTGGTTCTCGCGGCCTCTCCGACAGCTCGACGAGACGAAGGGCGTTTTATTGCCGCTCGGGGTCTTTCGGTCCAGGCACCGGCCACCCCTGATCCATGGTCACTTTATTTAGGAGGAAAACGATGGGGTGACTTGGCTAGGCTGGTTGGACTATTTCCCTCTTTTTTGTCGTTTTTCTTCACACGCGTTTCCGTTGCGCGCCGGCTATCACGATTCAACTATCGACAAAATCGACGTCACGATTGCGATTCGCAAGAAATCTCGATTACCAGATGCATAAAAGTTTTAGAAAGATATACGCGAACGATCGATCTTTCGTTCGATGAAAAACGACAGAGCGAAACGAAAGAAGCGGGGGACCAGTTTTTCGCCTCTTCCCCTCGCTTCGTTTTTCCACGTTTTTTCCTACATGCTGGTTCGTGTGCGAGCACGGAATACGCGGCCGAGTCTCTCTATCATCGCAGCCGTGGCAATAAGAGAGGGCTTACGGTTCTCGCCATATATTGCGGCCACATTTTTATTTTGACACTAATAGCCACGTGGTATCGACCGCGAGCATGACTTGAGTCCGTCCGATCGTGCTAATCCCGACTCGATATTGCCCGTATAAATCCCCGAGACTCGCAAGACGTACACACATACACGCACGCACTCGCTTCACCTTGGTGAAGAAGGAGGGCCCAGGGGGGAGGCGGCAGAAAAGAGATCGCGGGTCCAATACGAAGTGGCGCCTAATGCTATCCTGATTTATCGATCCAACCACGCTACCATCGCGCGCTTCTCGAGCTGAGAGGCGAGGAAGAGTTGGAATTAGAAGAACCTGTTCCACAAATCAACGCCCTTTCTTCTTCCCTCGTCCCATTGTTTCTTTTCTTCCGAGCTATCCTCGCGCGTGCTGCTCCCTTTTGCGCTCGACCACGACAACGACGATGACGACCGGTCGGGCCTTCTTTTCCATTCCATTTCCGATCGTAAGTCTTACGGACGACTGATAACTATAATATCGCTTCATAAACTATCTTACGTCACATGCTTAACCATCGTTCTCGTTTTTCTGTTGCAGGTATGTATCGGATTGGATTCGACGGTGTTCTCAGTCGGAAGGCGACGTTTCGAGAACGCATGGTTCTCGTCCTCCACCACCACACGGAGACCGGCAAACGTTTGTCAGTCACGCGATTGCACGGCAAGTGGCTTTCTCGAATTCCACGTTTCGATGCTTCCGTACGATCGTTTGATTTTGTAATGAACATCGAATTTAACAAGCGGGCAGACTCGATATCGTTGAGTGCATCGCGAGTTCGAAAAGTTGAAACGATACATAACTAACAGAGGAACGGGAGAACGTCCGGCGGGAGAAATAGATAGATAGGCTAGGAACGGTCGATTGGACGCGAAAGTAAAGCGCGTCCCTCGCATCCAATCATCGAAATTATTTCATAAGACGAAAGCCGGGTCTCGGATTGCTCGTGTACGAGGGACAAACGGTAGAGAATCGAAGACAAGTAGAGTGGAACGGAAAGAGACGGAGTTTACTGCTTCATAACTCGAGCCGAGCACGGACAATCGGCCGTTGTGATTTCGGTTGCTATTTTGACTGCTCCGATCGTGGTGGGTGGCCCACCGACAACAGAACACTACCAGAAATATGCTACCTCGTAAACGAACGACCCTGCGTCGTGGCTGCGTTGCTAGCACGCGGTGTCTTTCTTCTCTTCGGTGTTTCCCCGTGTCCCTGCGTGCCAACGTTCCACGCGATTTCGACGAAATGGATCCTATGGTTGTCCTATCGTGGCACGAGTGCTTCCTCCAGGAAAAATCGTCGTCCGTATACATGTATATACGGAGCGTTGTCTCGATTAGTTTCGTAGCCTGTGCGCTACGTCGATCGATGGACACGTTCCCCGGAGAATACCACACTTCTCTCCCTCCGGCTCCGTAATAAATTTGTTCGAAGCAGTCTCGAAATCGTTGCGTAATAGCTATCGATCTTTCGTGCGGCGAATGTCGTTGTCACCGGACACTGGACACGGTTGCCTTTTGTCTCGACAGCAATCAGACCGATGGACGAAGAAGCTCGTGCCACGAAAGAATGCCGGTCCCTTAACTAGCGAATACTTTCTGCTGGATACAAGAGTGCTATGCTAAGCGAGCGCCGATTTTGCTTCGTTAACTGACCGTTGCTATCCCTATAGTTTCTTAAAATTAAATATAATCAACGTGCATGGATCGTGTTAGGGTAATTTTGTTTTAATTTTCCGCGAACATTGCTTAAGTCGATTTAACGGATAGGGGAAAAATTTGTCATCAAGAATATCGAGACTATAATTCATGTAACTATGTGAGACGCCCTTTATCGTCGACCCACGCGACGCCAATCCGTAAGGGACGGACTGCTGGTCAACACGGACGTTCAACCTCGCTTGTCAATTTTCCAACGTAACGTGTGCGCGTTTAAGCGCGTTAAGTCGTAGCGGCGGGGCAACGACGCGACGCCGGGATCCGCGCGTACACCACGCGCCGTTAAATCATCGGTTAACGCTCGCGCGTAATGCCGCCGCGAGAGCCAGTGACACGCCTCGACCATAAAGGGCGACCCACGACCTGGACCAACAGCCTGCTAACGCCTCGCGATGACCAGCTTCGCGAGAATCCATTTTTACAACGATTCAGACGTTCCTTTCGCTTCCTCTGATCGAAGGAAGCGATTATAGAACAACGTTCTAAAAGGGTGAGTTTTTAAGAGGATTTTTCAAAGAATTCGATCGCTAAGGGTTAAGAAGTCAAGAAGCAAAACGAGAGTAGGCTCGTAACGTGACATATTTGTATATCGTATCGTGAAAGAAACTTTGGTTCTCTCTCGAGAAAATCAAGAAAGTCCTCCCGCGCGACGACGTTAAGCGAAATTGCACGCTGGAGACGCTGTGCCGGAGGAACGGCCTGCAGCGTTCGAGTTTGCTCGCGTCTAGATAGCTGATACGTGGCCGGAGGTGGAACGCGGGGGCTCGTAAAATGTGGAAAGAAGCAGGAAAAGGGTGTGTCGCGAGCTACTCGACGAACGTGGGAAGGGGTACCAAGTTCGACCGATACCCGAAGGAGGAAGCGGGAAATAATATTAACATAAGCTTTATCTAAATGTTAATACGAGGCGTTCGTAACATCGAGCGTCACGCACGGAATTCCCAGAGTGTCGCGAGAGAATAGGGCCGCGTCGTTGACTGTTCCTCGCTTTCCCTTTCTCTCTCTCTCTCTCTCTCTTTCTCTCTCAGCCCTCTTCACCCCATGGTTGTTCGTTTGTCGTTGGCCAGGGGATGGGTTGGTGCCGCGGGCTCGAAAACGAACGCTTAAAAATGTAATAGCGAGGAGCCCCAGAATCGTCGGACGCGAAAACGACGACGCCGAGCCTCTTTATTTTCCCCATTATTCAAATATAAATGTAAATGTTGATACAAACGGATAGGTAAATGGAAAGAGAGAATTCAATTGTTCGACACTGAACGCGCCGACAGCAGGGAGGCGCTCGACACGAAATTAGTTTATAAGGAAGCGAGCGGCGAGACGGGGGTAAAAAATATACGGTCAAAGAGAAAGAGGGATAGAGAGGTAGAGAGGGGTGGGGACAGGTCGGAGGGAAAGAGGAAGGCGGGCAGACAGAGGGAACGGACGGGAGGTCGACGGGGGGATGCCGTCGTCGAGGTCCTCGCGAGAGGATTCCCCCGGGCGCCACTCCGGTCCTCTCGGCTATTCGAATTTCCGTTTTTTCCAGCGTTTATAACGCGACCGAGTATAATCGTTCGTCGTGCTAGTTGGTCGGAACAGTGGTAGGAGAGGAATGTCCATCGGCGTCTGTTTCGTCGTGGCGGGAGAAAACTGGATAGTGAGGGTGATGGATATTTCTATTCATTCGCCGTCGTATCTGTACAGCCCCCGTGCTAATTGAGGAACGACGGTTAAAACAACAGGGTTTACCGGACGAGATAGATAGTGAGTATTGGAAGAAAACAAGGCGCAATGCTATCGGTAGTTCGTCGACGCATTCCACGAGATTCTTGGCAGGAAAGAGGGTCCCGGTAATATCATTGGGTGTACACGGGGTTCTCCTGTTTCCCCCGACGTATATTGTTCTCGCCCCTCGACCCGGCATTGTGCCACAACGGTGGCGTAGTTCGTGGAACAGACCGAGTCGGGGTTGCAGCGATGCAGGGTGCATATGCGCTGATAGCTCGTAATGCCATCTCTAATTCCATGCAAGAGCCGATTTGATTTTGGTATTAAGATAAAGCGAGTCTCTTTTGCTCACTGCCGCCCCATCGCTGACCCTCTGCCTCCGCCGACTCATTCCGGCTCCCCCGATTTACTCTCCGTTTCTATACCGACGATCACTTTCGGAACTCGAAATAATACGAGGGATGAATCCGAAACTTGAAACGTGATATCGATGGCTGCAATAACCACGTTACCGCTTAACCCCATCGGGACTAGAGAGAGTGCCGTTTCGCGATACACGCGCGTTTCGATGCGAGCCAAAGATAAATGCGACCCGACTCGTTGCTCTAGCACTCGACGAAAGGAAACAAACAAACGCTCCAAGGACCGTCAGCCGGGGTTTCGTCGACGACGAGGGAATAGAGATGGATCGAGGGTATCAACAAAGGGAGAACATGGAAGATAGCGCGAAATCTTGCCGAGCGATCGAAGAAAAAGAACAAGCGTACAAGTCGGTGTTTCGTCGTGTGGAACGGCGATCGTGTCGACGACTCGTCTCGAACGATGACGAAGTGTTCGGCTAATCCTGTTCGATCGCGTGCCATAAGAGGGCGCGAAAATCCTCCGTGCGATCGCGTTTTGAACGACCCTCTCTTCCGCTTGGTCTGCGCCGGACGTAACGCTGCTCCTCGCGCGATCAACCGCGAACGAATCTCGCGCGCGACGACCGGTCCGATTCTTTCGTCGATCGAACGCCTCTGCGTCCTCGCGACTGAACCCGATCTCGACCTGTGTTTCGTTGTCGCTTCGCGACGAAACTAGTCGATCGTTGCGATCTTTTCAGAAACCGTCCGACTATACCGTGAATTCTAAGGATCCTTGTTCGATCAGTTCATAGAGGATTGGAGGAAGAAGGGAAGAAGAAAACGACGGATTCTTAGAGGTCGCGTCGACATCGTTATTGGCGATGTGGTAGCCCGGGTGTGCCGGCGTGGCCGCGACCGCAGAGGTATCGGAGTGCGGCATGGCACGGGTCAACCGCAAACCGACAACGTCCACGCGCTCTCTCAGTCCTCTCTCTTGGTCGTCCGCGTTCTGCGGCTCCTTCGATAGAGGCCCGAGGCCGCACACCCTCACGCACACGATGCCCTCGACACGATGCGCCCGATGCACGCGCGTACTTACTTGCCGCTGCTCGCGGCTGTCTGACCCGAGTACCCTACTGTACTACTCGATAATTAGGGAATCTCGCGAATCAAAGGATACCCGAGTAAGACGAGGCACGTGCATAGCTTGGTAATTCGGTTTCGGTGGCGAGTTGTGAACACGGATCTATAGGAACGGGGCTGAACCGGTTTACGTAGGCCGAAATTCGTTGACCGGCACGGCGTTCAGGGCGGAAACGGGCGCGGCAGGTGCAACCCAGTAATTGCAAACGTTTGATATTTAATTATAATTTAACCGTGCGGCGCGGTGCGACGGGGTCTGTCCTCGGCGAATAACCCTCGTCGCAGCGTCGGTTCGATGGGATCTCCAGATCCTCTTGGAAACAAAATAATTCCCTAATTATTCTTGCCGCGGCTGGGCCACCGCGCCGCGTTCGCGTTGAGTTACGGCCTCGGCTTAATTACGTTATTAATTAGTCCTTGTCGCGGAACGACAACGGTGTGTCCAAAGTTTCCTCGTTCTTCGTCGGGGCTTGTCTCTCGACCCGGTTTCGATACGAAGAAATAAGAAGACACGACGATCGACTTTGTCGATCGTTCATAACGACATCCGGCGCATGCGGCAAGCTCCTTTTTCCTTTCCTTTTTTTAACCGCTCGACAAGACGATCGCGAACAAAGTGATTCCCGAGAAGAGTGACCGTGACAAAACTCTCACGGGAGAAGCCTCGAGTCGTATGTCGGCGTGAGTTTATGTATCGCGCGCGGGGGTATCCCGAGCGAGCTGCTGTCCTGCTTATTATTTCGATCTGGACATGGTTTCGTTCGGACGCGTTAGGACTGCAGCGCGCTCGTAAAAGCCGCACTAGCCGCTCCGAACAGCCGAGAGTAAAAGAAACTGTTCGCGAGAGATACGCACGGCGGCTTTGTTATTTATTCCGTCGTAAGTCGTAAACGGGCCCGGGTGCGGATTTATCGTAGAAATATTAAAATGAGAGACACTGCTTTCGGCGTTTTCTCGGACACAGTCGGAGCCCTGTTGTTCGCCTTCATCGACAAAAAATTGAACACCGCCGACGCTTTACGAGTCGACGTATTTTATTCGAGCCGAGCAGCGGTTAAGATTCCTCGTCTTTTGCTAGCTTTTGCCAAAGGAGATAGAAACGATAGATAGGAGATAGAGACGAACGCGTCAACGTCGAGACGTCCGTCTCTGGTTGGAAGAAATTCGCGAGGACGTCGTCGACTTGAAGTTTCGCGATCGAGCGCGTTCAGAATGTTACAATCCTCTCTCCCTCTTCTTGTTGGATAATCCGCGGTCCAAATTGGCAGGATTACTCGTTCCGAAGACTGGGCCACGTCCTCGAGATTGCCGGGATTACGCGGCTGTAACGCACATCGAGCGTGCTCTGCGTTTCGCCTGCCACGCGCAAATACAGGTATTATCGGGTATTACAACGAGTACGTATCGCGTGCGTGAAGGAATGTCGCACCGTCTCGGCAGGATCTTTGTCACGCCATGCGAAAACCGTCTTTCTTTCGGTGCCACCGAGATCCGTTCCAGGTGAAACCCGTTAAAAATCGTGCCTGCCGTTCATTCGTATTTATCTAATTCCTAAAACGAGAAGATCGCGAGTTGGTATTTGATTGGTATCGCGTGCTCGAGTTAGAGCAGAATGCCACCGGTAATAAACTCGCTCGGTACCTTTACGAGGGTCCTGAAATTGAAACTGGCGCACGAGCCAAGCGCGAACAGCTTCGGAAAAAATATTGCCCATCCTGGACGAGCCCTCGAGACATCTGCCTCGCGCGCTTACACGCTTCGTATTCGGATTAATCGCGCATCTGCACGATCGAGTTCTCCTCGCCTTTGTCTTTCCGTTCGTCGATCCGATGAGGCGATAATCATCGAGCAGTCGGACAAAGTTGCCGGAAGTCTGAGTCTCTTGGCGCGAGTCAGGTGTCGCGACGATTTCGGTAATTTTCTTAGCACCCCCGGTGCGACTCCTCCGACGAACTAGCAAGCTAATAAGCGGCCTACCTAGCCTCGCAACATAAATAAACGAGCTACGCTGAAATCGTAATGTTCCCCAACGCGGCATGGCATCGAAATTAAAATTAGCCTGGAAGATGGGTCGGCAGGGCGTGAAGGGGGAGCCGGAAGGAGGAACGAGGAGAATGATCGCGAACAAGGGGGAGAAACAGAGAGGTCCGCCCCGAGACGAATATTATGCAAAGCCGCGAGCAATAAAAATAACGTATTGCGACCGAGAGAAGCATAAGTTTTAATCCAATATTACTAAGATAAGTCTACCGAAGCCCACCCTCAGGTCGGAAGAGAAAGATTTCTTTTGTGTGTAACGCACCCCAACTTTACATCGTGGTTATTAGAAAATGCTCTCTCTCGATGCTGGCTCATCGCGTGAGGGGAGTTTTTCTTTCTCCTATCTCTCTCTCCGCCTCTTAATAGCCGCTCGTAAAGATCGCGGGATACGCGCTGTTACTCGGAAAATTTGTTCGGGCGCCACAGCGAGAAGAACTTTTCGAAATTTTTCCGCGTTGTTCGTTCGATGAAAGTCGATTCGGAGGAAACAACCGCGATACGTGTTTGTCTACGGCACCTTTCTCTTCCCTTACTTTCCTACAAATTGCTAACATTTTTCAAACGGGTTCGTACGCTTTCTCGACCGGTATTCGATGCCACCGCGTTCCTACGATTTCCTCCTACTATTCCGTTCTCGGGAAAACGCGACGAATACCGGGGAACGAACGTCAGTGCAAAGTTATGATCCATGGCGGCGCTTTGACATTCTTATTACTCTATTTCACGCAACTTTCTCGATGGACTGTATTACTCCCGTTCGACCCGGCCCGAGGAAGGAAGCACTAAACCGGCTGATGCTTTGTTTCTCGCTCGAGGAACGAGAACGAGCGTGAAAAGGAATAATATCTAGGGTGGTTGTGAGATACAGAGAGCGAGTGTGAGAGCGAGGGGACGTGCGGTGAAGAGAGAGGGAAACGACCGCGCGCATCCAGACCCTCGCACGTTCTTTTCCACTCCGGGCGCGAAATCGGACAAATCCAATCTGACTGACGGGATTGCCGCGATCTATGGAGGAAGGGAGAATGAAGCGCGGGGTTCGGTCCGGTGGAAAGGAAATAATAGAGAGAAAGAGAGAAACTCTCGCGTCGGGCTCTGGCTGTGTCGACTCGACGCCCGTACGAGCCCTCGTAAAAATTTATAATTTGGAAAATACCATTCGCCGTTCTCGGATTTCAACCAGGCAATCGAGTTTATAAAGCGAGAAATCGAAGGAACCCGGTCGATCTTGAAGCAGAGATGAAAAAAAAAAAAAAAGAGAAAATCGAGGGAAGGGGCGTCGACGACGTCGACGATAACGTCGAAAGACTTTTGACGAAAATTGAAGTCGTTGTTATGACGGGAATTGCCCGCGACGACGCTTTACGAGAGGGACGCACCCGTCGACGCTCGCAACTTTTCGAAAAAGATTCGGGGGATGAGAATCACGTTTTGTGTGCCCGCGCTTGTATACTCGTGTATGTGTGCGTACGTGCGTCGTGAGGGAGAGAGACGCAGGAGAAAGAGGAGGAACGGTCGGACGATTACGGTCGCCAATGGCCAGAAAACCAGGGAAACGCGTAAAGGCGAAACTGACAATTAGAAGCCGAGCCACGAACGCTCGTATTATTCGTTATATCGTTTTACGACTTCGCGTTCGCTGCAAGCCGCGCCGCGTTAAGCGGTTTATAGTTTTTTTAATTGCCGAAGGGTGTTCCGTGTTACAAGTATGTAGAATCTCTCGCGACCATACAAGAAATCTGGATTATTCCGCTGGCTTGGCGACGTTCACATATATAAATCGGCTACGGATGCGTCAGACGTTGGATCAAATTAGCGCGTGTAACGACGCCGTTGATGCTACTCGTGCGAGCAATCGTAAAAGCCTCGTTACAGTCGTAGACGTAATATATTTTGTTTCGACCATGAAATCTTCCCACACGATCCGGTGTCGGGCCTAAGCCCGTTATAACGGCGTTACTTAAAATTCTTCGAGTAGGCATTGTCCGGTAGGGGAAGTACTTGATATCGAAGCAGCGTGCGGGGCGATTGATGCAAATGTTGCGGGTATCAGTTAAACGCACGTCCGCGTAACGAGAGCTCATCTAGGGACATCCTTTAGTGGTTCGCAGAAAGACAATAGGAGAAACGTGCGTAACGCTGTACACAACGCGCACGTTCTGCGCTGTCTGTGGAACACAGAAACCATGTAAAAAGATCTCACGGCAAAGAATGCCGCGTTTAAAGTATGGTACGAGCCGCTACACGGTTCGTTCTCGTTTCTCCTCGGCTATGGCCTCAGGTTCCCGCGTTTTCGGGGAGAGTGTTTGAACGGCGCAGAACGGTAGCAGGATGCGATAACGCTCGAGCATCGTAATTCAAAGATAGCGCGTTGTTTAACAAGCAACAGTGGCTCCTTTGTCGAGTCGAGCGGTGCTGAGATCGGTGAAACGACCTGGCCTACGAATTCCACGCTACGATACAGCGAACGCGAGGAAAATCCGGAAGTGAAATAGCCGGGGCGAGAATGGAAGGGTATAGAGGGGGTAGGAAGGAGAGAGGGGAAAAGGGTGGAAGGGAGGAGGAGGGAGCGAGAGCCGGTGGCCGTTTGGCCTGGAATCGTGTTCCGGTCGCGGTCGAGGCTCGATCCTCGCGAGCTTAACCCACATGCGACCGCGTGTATACACGCGTCGACAACTGCTGGCTGCAGCGCAACATCAGAGACCGTTTAATCCCGGAATGCCGAATACGAGAGAGCAGATCGTCGGCCCCGAGCGATAGATTTGGCCAGTACGCGAAAACGGGGTTGCAACCCTCTGCTCGAGAGTGCACCCTATCCCTCGCCGGGCCATTAATAATATACCCATATTGGACACAATTCACCTTGAAATTAACCGGCAGCCGATTGGTAAGCCCGGGCAAATTGACTTCGAAATTGACAATTTATAGTCGCTCGATTCCGGCCTCGCCTCTCCGCCTGCTCCTGCTGTTGCTCCTCCTCCTCCCTCCTTGTTTGTAATTCTCTCTCGTTTCTCGCACATCTTATTTTCCTTTCTCGCCAAGATCGATCGTGATCGCCGCCAGGGATGACGTACTCTCGAATTTCAACCATTACGAGTGATCGAGAGTCGTGTCGATGATTCGACGAGTCGCGGCAATTTTCTCTCGTTCTTTCCTTTTTCTCTTGCGAGACGCCAGATGGATAAGTTTGTAACGAATGCGAAACGAATTTCGAACACACGTTTATCGGCGAGATCGAGAAACACGAAAGGCGAGAGTCTAGCTTTGCCTCGGTGATCCAAGGGACCAGGTCGTTCGATCCTTAAACGGCCCATCACGTAAGAATGGGTTGCAACTGTTCCTCGCGGATTGGGATTGGCTTTCTTTGTATATCTCCGTGCTTTTTCAGCCTTGTCGGATTCTTTTCTGTGCGTTCTCGCTTCTCGTTTCACCGAATGGTCGGACAAGGAGCCGCTTCTGCGGTGCAGCGATCATTAAGGCGGGGAATGATCGGATCAAAGCATAGCACCTGGCGCGATCATCGCGAATCCCACACGCGATACACGACCGGACGCGAATCGAGCGCAACGCGAACGTAACTTCTATCTAATCGATCGATCTGGATCGATTATCTGGCAGGTTCCATCGAGGAGGATCCCGAAGTAAGTCGTAGGTGTATTTCTTTCGATCAGTAACCTATACAGTGCATTAAAAGTATACGTATAAGAACTCTTAAGAATCAGACACGTTACTTGTTCAGGATGCTTACGTGCCTATTCAGCTGCCGAATCACCCAACGATAAAGATAGATTCCGTCAATTTCATCTACCGACAAGTACCGATAATCTTACAGTAGCCGTTCCACTCTACTGGCCGTTGATTAGAATTTCCACGAATTCAAATTAACCGGAGAGTGGTTCTTGACGCAATCGCTACGACGATTATGCATCTCGAGGAATTTCTACGTTTCCAGTAGTTTTTATCGCGTGTGAGGCAGTTGAATGCTTGCTTACAGTCTGTCAGCGATATTTATCTAGATTTTTCAACCGCACGCAGGAAAAAGTTGGCGCCAAGAGGCGTGATCAATGCGTTAAGGTATCCTGCGCTTCGTATCCCGGTAGGGGAATTAATTCCTCCGAGCCGAAACGAAATCTAGTAGCTACGGGGCTCCGTGGTTGTCGCAATAAGGCCGATTACTATCGATCTCCTTTTCTTCCTCGATCTCTTGGCCAACGATAGGTCACGATCACCTTATCCCTGCGAAATCATGCAACATCGGTTTCGCAAACACCTTTCCTCGGTATCCGGTCGATTGTTTCAGACGAACCGTTTCTTCGATGTCCGATACTTTCATCGTACGGTCACACCTGGCTTCTTATTAAGGCGTATTTAATTAATTGCGTGATTATTAAATCAGCCGAATTTTGGCCATGTATATCGAACCTTTTACAGATAAATCAGAGTCGTTACGCGAAGAAAGGATGGAACACGATAGCCCGTTCATTTCGACGCGACGTTTTTCTTATTTCGCCGGTAGATTCGTACGCAAACAAGTACGCATTATACTGGCCTAAGCGTTCGAGAGTGCGTTCTTGTTTTCGGTGTAACCCGAAGCTAAGCGGTTTAAGAGATCAACGCCGTATAAACCGGCCGTCTGAGAATCGTCTGGAGATCTCGTGCGTGAGAGCTGGCAGAGAGACAGAGAGGGGCCAAACGGCGAGAAGAAGAGAGCACGATAAACGAGAACGAACTACGAAGAATGGAGAACGAAAGAGGACGAGTCGGAGAGTGGGAGGGCGCCAGGGAAACGAACAACGAAGATCGAGAGATCGAGTGCCTCTGGATGAAGAGAGCGGAAAAAGCACCCCGTAGGAGCGATAGAGGAGGGGGTGTAGAGTCGAACGCAGAACGAGGACGAGGAAGACCGTGGGCAACGCGAAGAGGTAAAGCGAGAGGGCAGGCAGAAAGACGGGATGAAAAATTAGATTTACAAATCTGTCCTGACTACTATGAGATTGCTCGCTTACCAAGCAGAGATTCTCAACCCGGCCGAGCTTTTCGTAGCGTTTCTGTCACCGGGTATAAATACAGAGAGGACTGGTCCTCTTCCTCCTACGCCGTGCTTCAATTTTCGTTCCTTCTCTTTGCTTCATTTTCGTCGGCACGTTGCTACCCGCCCTCCACTTGTCAACGACGCGACGCTTTCGTCGAACGAAATCGTTTACGCTCCGCTGCCAATGGCTGCATCCTACAAAGGGTGCCGTCGGCCCGGCAAGATTATCGGTTAAATTTGAAACGGATTCCGGAATGAAACTGACGCGAGTCGTCCGTAGGAACAAAGTCGGCCGGAGTCGCGGTTGAGTACCACTGGAAGAATATAGCCGCTATATCGGGAACGGAGGAAAGGATCCTGCCACGGTAACAACGAGTCGTAGTCTCAGTCTCAGACCCGGCGAAAGCAAAAGCTCGAATCACGCGTGTACGCGTATGTACACTTTGCGCGGCGTGTGTCCGTGGCTGGTGTGTATATGGAAGCGCCTCTCCGGCGCCTGCCGCCTATGAAAAATGAACGTTTCTGCCAGCCGCGGTATCTACTCCGAACCATCCTGTGAGATCGTTCCGCGTCAGATACTTTTGCGCGCAATTCGCGACACGCTGCTTGCGGCTAGTCGCTTCTATCCTTTGCGACCGTCGCCGATTTTCCGATCGTTGGCGAGAATCGGTGTATATAGGTGCGGAATATTCCCGCGACCCCTCTTTGAAACCGCGTCCAAGGAGAATAATCGAGTCTTCGAGACACGATAAGTTACGCAAATGCAGGCTGTTTGGCCCGTTCCGTCGCCTCTCGCGCGCCTTTATCTTCCCCTCTGCTAGATTTATCGCGGCAAACGTCACTACGTATTAGCCGGTGGTATCTCGTGACTCGTAGCCACGCTCGCTCGCGACCACGCGCGGCCCCGCACAGATCGCGAGAAGGTGAACTTCATTCGGCTGCAGTCGGCCAAGAACCAGTTCTCGAAACGTAGCGGCGTTCTAGATACAGTCTAATCGACACTTGTAGCGACCAGAGCTTGGTCATCGAGTTTCATTCGAGCGTTTCCTCTCTTCCTTCGAGATCGATGAGTCTCGAGATCGGAGCCGGGGGACCGGCCGAAGAGTCATCGTTTAGCGAGAAAAGACGCACTCATTTTGCTCGCATAAAAAGCGTTCGCGTTATTTGTCGTATTAATATTCGTCATATCCATGATCCAGTATCGGATATATTATACTGGAAACGTCTTTTCTCGTGACGTAATTGAACAACTTACGACGAGAGTCGTAAGCTCGACGATCGGGGTAAGACATTACCTCGATGACAGGTGTCTCTAACCACAGTAACTCTCTACCACTGTACAGCTCCAGGCCAGGAAGACCACCGAAGAGAGCTTCCGTCGGTCTGAGTCTCGCAGCCAGCCACCTGGCCGCCGCGACCGGTCACCACCCCCAGCATTCTCTCAAGAAGCACCGAATGGACAACGGCGATTACTACGAGAACGGGCATTTGGGTAAGTCTCGTTACACTTCCTTTTGTTCAAACAGCCGCTCGTAAGCGTCACCGACGCTCGATCGATAGGCCCGCTCGACGGCTGCTTACGATTCTGGTTACGACCGTGCGAACGACTTTTTAGCCATTCGAAGCCTGTCCCGTGTCTGGGGTCTTCGAGACGTTCGTATTTCACGCCGCGTGTCGTGTCCTTTCTCTCGATAACGCTACGTTTTATGGAGACGCCGCGGATTTAGCGACAACATTGTGCCACGATGTTGTCGGCTGGCTAGTCGACCATTCGAACGTTGTTCAACGACCGTGAACAACGAGACGCGTTGAAACGCCGCAAATGATTGAAGAGGAAACTTTTACAATGTGGAAAATGGGAATTGTTGAATTAATCGAGTTCATTATTGTGCGAGAGTCATATCGAGGATGACATCGTCGCAACGATCAACGTCGAAAGCGCGAAAAAAAGGGACGAAATCACGGAATAGGCAAGCCACCCGTAGGTAAAGCGGTAGAATCGCGTAGATACGTAGCCCTGGTACCAGGGGCACGCACTTGATTACTGCCATCCGTATACGCGCCGGGCCACGGTGACCCTACCGATCAATTAATTAGGGGAATCAAACACACTTGGAGTGAGCAAATTAACTGCAACTGCACCGTCGTGTTGCGGCCTGTGGTGGCGGTTGCCGATGTCGATATTGCATCGATGTACTCGTACCTCCAACGGCTTCTCCTCGCCGTCCCTAAATCTTCTTATTGCTTAGATGCATCACCTCTCCGCTCGATCCTTGTCCTCTGCCTTTTCCATGATAATAGCAAAAGGCTGTAGCGCATGACGCTAATTAACGTTCCTAAATTATCGTGGCGTTTCGCAAGAGCGGTTATTCGGTCTTCGAAAGCGGTAAACTCTAGGCAAAGTCGGATCGTAAAATCGCGTCGAACCGCGTCGACGATCGCCGTTCGGAAATTGGTTAAGCAAATAATCGCGAATACGCCGGCCGTTCAATTTTACGGGCAAATACGTTTGACGGTGCAACGTTAATGAATTAATGCCACGCGGACGAGCGCAAGCACGAACGTAGTTGCAGAACTGTACGATCGCAGCCGGGGTAAACGTTGAAACGGCGAGCAATTAATTACGAGCCCGCGGTAATTGTATAATTGTTTTACGATTGGATCCCCTTTCTGGGTACGATTGATCGCCGCGGCTACCGCGACCCGTTTCCTTTTAACTTTGTCGCCGCGCTCGTACCAAGGATGCGGCCCCCGCTTCGGACCAACACAACGCCGGACGATTCGCTTGTTACACGGCAGCCTCGTAAAATGGGAATCGTAAACATCCGTGTGCCGCGTATTCGTCGCGAGTCTTTAATCTCCGCGTGCTGTAAAAAGTTATGTAGTTTTTCTGCCGTTCAAGGAACTTGGATCCTTTCATTCCTGAATGTTCCAATCAACCACGGTTCGTTTTTTTCCCTTGTAGAAACGCGGATAAAAAGCGCCCAGGAACGTAGATACATTTACATGGTATAGTAAAAGTTACAAAGTGTACGCGTTTAATCGTCGAATAAATGGAAAGTTATCGGAGACGCGATCGCACACCCAGAAGCACGCGTTCGTGCGACTTTTGAGCCGAGGATTATCTTTCGCGAACCATTCCTTATGATATCAATTTACCGCGAGAGGAGCGAGAATCCAGCGCGACGGGCTTCTACGGTATCGGCGCTCCTTCGGCTCATCGGGAACAACGAAGGTCGCGAGTAAAGCTGAAAAAACAAAGAGACGAGAAGAGAGGGTAAAAAAAGGTGGAAGCAAAGAGTATGGAGAAGGACGTAGGAAGAGAGAGTGCGAGACGAAAGCAACACGTACCGGGAGAGCGGCGTGGCTCGCGTACAGCGGATTTTTTTCAATTTGGACCGGTAGGCGAGCGCCACTTGCCATAACGCAATTAATAAACTCAACGAGCGAGATCCGATCCCGATAGCGGCGGCGTAACATCCATTCGGGACGTAGCGGGCACAATGGCCGGCACAATGGCCGTGTATACGTGCACCCAACGCTCGGTACAGCCAGGACGGCCGATACGCATCTATGTTGTCTCTACAAAATTAAAACCCATGAGAAAAATAAATAGCCGGAAGGGGAGAGCAGGGTAGGAAGCGAGTAGTTCGAGATGCAGAGAGAGAGAGAGAGAGAGAGAGAGAGGTGGGAAGCGAAAGAGAGCAAAGCGGTAACGCGAGCGGGGGTTGCTTGGCTTAGGTTAACGACGTGTGCGCGCCGCGTGTGCAGGAGAGAGCCTCTCTTTCTCCCTTCGGATGGATGGGAAGCCGCGTAGCTCGCGCCTTCTGGCCGGATTCGCGGCTTACGGTAGCTCGCTCTCTCCATTTGCCACGATCGTTTTTCGATGAAACTATTCCCGGAGCTGGAACTATTAGGCTAGGCTGCGTAATAAACTAATGACTATCGGCTAACGTCGAGCCGTTCGTGTGCGTTTCTGCCCTCGGTAATTATTTAATGCATCGATTACCGAAATAGCATTAATCAAATTGGCCGGCCGCTATTTATATTATATGACCTAATGCACGGCGAATCGTATATTAATGCGCAAACTAAGTAAATTATCCAAGCATCCGCGTTTACGCGGCGAACGTGAATTTCCCTTCTTCCACCTCGAGAGACCCTGAGTGATTCTGGTTGCGTGTGTGCGAACGACCGGCACGGAATCGGCGTTGCGCGGACCGACCGATTCCAGAGCGGGAATATATCGGTGGCACTTGGAAACGGTGAATCGTCGATAGTCGGTGGCGAAACACCGCGAGCAGACGAGTCGCGAATGGGTGCGAATCGGTGGAGGCAAGGGCGAACAGAGAGGAAGAGCGGTGGGTGTCCGGGCGGATACAAGAGAGGGGCGACGCCGAGTGGGTGGCTGGGGTGGTTCGGCCGGTCGCGGCTGCAACGACGCTGTACTGGCGAGCGAATGCTCATAAAAGCATTGATTAACTGTTGCCGGTCGTAGGTCAGCCAACGCGGCTGGCTCGTGTACCAATAAAACCCGGTTAATAGGGGGTCGACGTCGCTTCGATATCGCGCCATCGACCGTTCTATTCCGTTCCATTCCGTTCGCAGGCCTCCTTTCGCAGCGACGATTTTCACACTCTGAAAATCGAACCCAGTCGAAGGCTAGTCTCGGAAAGCCACGAATTTGCGGTCGAAATACCGAGTCGGATCGCGTATCGGCGCAAAGTAATTAACGAGTCGGAGTAAGGGAATCTCTGGCGGAAAGGCGGACGATGGCTAGCGTCGCCTGATCAGAGGTTCTCGCGGGGCAACGATTTGGCTCTAAAGATACAAATGGTCGGGGGTGGATGTTGCCGTACCAGCGACGAGAACCACTGGCTTAGGTGGAATTTTCAGGCTGCGGTTAGAAATTACGCGCGGGGCAGAGGGTCGTGGCTACGAGGGACGCGAAACCGAAGCCAAAACCGAGCGGTCCGGAGATTCGACACGAAAGTGAAATAATCCTCGCGATTAAAGCGATAATAACGCTCCGCGAGATTATTACACCGTCCGAGTTTCAACGATACAAGGGGAGACACGATACGATATTTTCGTTTCACAGGCCGTTATGATTTTCTGCCCCCGCGATATTTTATGCCATGTATTTTCTCGTCCATCGAGGACGATTATTCTCGCGCGAAGCGGAGGTGAGATTCGGGACGGAGACAAGGACGAAATGGTGGGAGAAGCGAGTTCCGCGCGAGACAGAGTAACAAAACGCCGGTGAATTAAACCCGTTCGTTGCTGCAACATCGTTCTGCGTGGCACGCCGCCGTAAATCAGTCGGGCCAGGAATTTTCGCGTTTCACTGGTTTTTGCCTCGTAACGAAACACTCGCATGCTCCAGCCAAATGAAGACGTTAAGCGGCGACGCAGGAGAAAAAGTAGGCACGGCCTCGCTGCAGGGAGTTCGCCGGATGAACCGTGTTTGCTTTAACGCTCGGAATGTGGAACGAACCCGGTCATGTTCTGACTTCGCGACTTGAAAAACTCGAAATTGTCGTGCGACCGAGCGGTACCATTCTCTGCCTCTTTATATTCGACTGCGTTATGGGTCGTGCAATTGCGATAACCCGCCGGTTGCTCGTGCGTAAAAGATCGTCGCATTCGACCCTCGCTGCGAACAAGCTGACGCGCATCCTACACTGTCGCGCCATAAATCGCTCGCGAGACAACGTGGCCGGTTTTAGTACGACTTAATTACCGTGCTCCACGCGCCGTTTAATCGGTCGTTTCATCTCGTGGAGACCGCGCGTCGCCCGATTCAGCGTGAATCGAACGAGTTTCGGTACGTATGTATATACGTTCGCGTGCCACGGTAGTCAACGGACGAACAAAATCCGGGGAAGGTGGATTCACGCGGGTTGCGACTCTCCTACGAGCGTACGCGGGCTTTTTAGGAGAGTGATGGCAATTTCCTGCGGTTAAAACCGAGGCTAATTGCTTCAAAAATCTGTACTAATTTGCCGGCCATTCCGGTACGGCGGTTCGGGGGAGGGGGGCGGCAGGTTGGCTGGTTGGCCGTCGGTGCTCGCCCGGCACCGGGGTGATGGTGGTAGTCAACAATTTACTCGTTAGCGGCCGGCGAGTGCCGCGCCGCTCAATTAACTCGCGAATCAACGAGCGGGCCGCTTTGTCCTCGAGCGAGCGAGCATAGCGCGCGCTCTAGCTCGCTCGTTCGTGTATTTTTATAATTTGCGCGGCCCTCGTGACCAACAAACCGGCGGAAATGCGTGAAACAACGGGCTAGGCCAACTGTGGAGGGGTGGAGGAAAAAAAAACATCCACGCACACGTATGCGCGAGCATACACACGCACGCGCATCTACAAACGAGCGGAGGGAGAATAACGCGAAAAAAAAGCGCGGGGGAAATGAAAACCGACACCACGGATCGTGGCTTGTTTTCTACCGGCGGAACCTCCCCCTCGACACGGGGTAAATGTCTACTTTCGAGGGCGGTCGACCGGGCCGGTTGCTCGTTTACACGGGCACATGTCAAAGGTCCTGGTTACGCGTGTACCCACGCAAACGAGCCGCGGTTTTTTGCCGCGCTATTTATTTTCTTTTCATTTCCGTTCTCGTTCGGGCTGAAAGCGCTGGTAACGAGCGCTAGCGCCACTCGTTCGACTACAACCGGGACACGGCTGCCTTTAAATCGCTCAACACTCGATATTCGTGAGGCGCATGCAACACGCACAAATCTAACTCTCCTTGCGATACGAACTTCGAAACACTTAACCGCGTGGCGAAATCGAAGCATACGAGAAAGGAGGACCGACAGAGAGAGAGAGAGAAAGAGAGACAGACAGACAAACAGAGAAAGAGAGGGAGAGAGAGAGAGAGAGAGAGGGATTGTAAATGCCGAACTGTGGCAAAACTCGGAGTAGAACGATCTGGATTCAAGCGGAAACGCTTAGGGTCGTACGAAATCGACGCTGCGCTCCTAGTTCGGGATCGTGGATAATACAAATCCCGGTAGGCATTGCGCGATAAAGGAAACCGGTATCGAGCGCCGCCTCCGTCTCTTTCGCTCTCTTCCCACTCTTTTTTCCTCGAACCTCTCTTTCTCTCTCTACCTCAACGCCTCTCTTCGTCGCTCCACAACTTCTCGATTCGCTCGATCCCCGGCACTACAGGCAACTGGGCAGGTTTACCTTCGGCGAGTGCACAAAAGTGCCCCGATCCAGCTTCTGGGCCCAACCAGTCGGAAGATATTAATAACAAAATATGATATAATGGGAGCATCCCCGGCGAAATACAATACAATGTTTATGCAGAGGATTAACCGATGTTACGAGCACGTGAAAAAGTATCGACCGGCGAGCAGCGAGAGAGATACGGGGCCGTTGGTCCGAGCGGACTATTGCAACGCTGTCCAAGTTCACGGGCCGAGCCAACGGGCAGATGTGCCTCCGAGAACGCACGGGTCCCGGGCTCGATCTTTGGTTTTGATTACCCCGCGGGAAAGATTTACCTTCCAGATTAGCTCTGGCATCGATTTTTCGAAGACCCGATTGCCAAACGTAAACGGTTCGCTTCTCGTTCTCCTTTTCGACGCGTCCACGATCCGTTTCGTTCGCTTCAGAAATAACAACCGCGTTGATCGATTCGAATGCGTTCGTTGGAATTACAGTTTATCGCAGAGTTCAGCGACTGG
The DNA here is from genome assembly GCF_905332965.1 of Bombus pascuorum. Classification (NCBI taxonomy): domain Eukaryota; kingdom Metazoa; phylum Arthropoda; class Insecta; order Hymenoptera; family Apidae; genus Bombus; species Bombus pascuorum. The sequence goes on along the minus strand of NC_083495.1, from coordinate 2,094,050 downwards.
TAAATGAAGTTGATCGATTTCGCAAGAATTTTGAGCAACTGCGGCAGAAGGTGTAAGCGTCACGAGAATCATATGGATATGGAACAGCGTTTCGCAACAAAGTCGCAACGTGGAAGATTTTAGAGAATATCGGCGCCACTGTTCGTGACCGGGACGAAAGGGATTCCCAAAAAGGTCTGAAAAAGGAGTCCACCGGCGGCGAATCGGGCGCGATAAAACCAAAGGTTTCGTGCGTATCATCATCATTTCCGAAATAAAATATGCGTCCCTCTTTTTTCGGGTGGAGTTGCGTGCCGATGCCGTGGTCGCGCGGTGAAATCCAAAATCCGCGCCGGCGGCTATGCGATCGCGTATGCCTGCTCGGAATAGATAATTTCGCGAACGATGCAGCCCGCGCGATCGTATCTAATTTTATAAATTCGCGGTACCTCGACTGGTTGGCGAAGACAACGCGGAATATAGAGAATCTAGCGCTGAACCGAACCTGTCGAAGAATAGCTGGCAGGAAATGAAAAACGGAGATGGCGTTTGCGACAGCGCCGAAGCGGATCACGATGACGTTGCCGAAGAGGCAACGACGGACGACGAAGCAAGAAGAGCGCGCGAAAGGAGTAAAAAAGGCGGGAGGTGGAGGTGGTGGAGGAGCAGCGGGAACGAAGATGCGAGACAACCGACTACAAACCACGAGGAGTGTAAATAATACTAAGGCTGATTGTGGGCGTGGCTGACAGAACTCTAAAAACCTTCGACTATATATCAAAAGGTTTACTGCCCTCGGATGATGCTCGTATCCGAGGAGACCCTGGAAGAACAAATACTGGACTGCTCTTTCGCGAGGAGACGCGTGGTAGGCAGCCAGTCGAAGAAGGCCCGTGAACGAAAGGGACGAGAGATAGGGTTAGGGTCGGGAAGGAAACTGGACGTCCGACTAGCCGGATCTTATCGTCGTTAGGACGCTTCGCGAGAATGATCGACCGTATCTTATGCCCCTTCATTCTTCTTTCGTTGCTCGTAAGGTAGCTTACGTCTCAATATCGCAAAATACCTTCCGTCCTATCTTCCTGGTCGTCCAGTGTTTTCGTTTCAATGCCAACCCCTCTACTTTGCTACCGATCAACGGAAAGGCGATCGACGCGTCCCGATGGCAACGTGAAAACGTCCCGCGAAGAACCGAAATACCAGCGGAACGGTGTTCGCGGCTGTCTCATGCGAGGCAGCGAGCTACGTCTCAATACGGGCAAGCGATTAAGAAGAATGGGTGTGGTGAAAGAGGAAAGCGAGGAAAGAAGAGCAGGGAAGGAAGGAGGAGCGAGGAGGAGGTATACATAGTCATGGCATCCACTCTCTCCTCGGTTGTTTCCAGACTGGACGCAGGGAGCTACCTCGATGGCTGCCCGCCTGCCTGCCTGTCTGCCTGCCTGCTCGCCTGTTCGCCTGGCTGGCTGGCTGCTTGCCTGCCCGCTTGCCTGCTAGCCCGGCTTCGAGTCTCTCGATTACTTGAAAAACCGGATTCCTCCTGCGCGAAACTGTGTTTCCCGTCTCGTGTTTATGTAGCAATACACGTCGATGGAACAATGTTGGATGGGATGCACGTGCATGCAGCCGGCTAACGGGCTAAGCGCGTACGCGAGAATCCAGCTCCCGATCGGAATCACGAATCGATGACACTGTCGGAGAATGCCCGAGGAATGGATGACGGTCCCGTGGCACGTTGTTCAAGGAAGAAAAGACGCGCGGCACAGCGAAGAAGAGGCGAAGAAGAGGCGGAGAAGATGCGAAGAAGAAGCGAAGGAGGGATGGCGTGGAAAGTACTTAAAGGGCCACGATGTCATCGGCCGTAGCCGGAGGGTCGGTGTTCGAGGGTTAAATCCAAGGGTTTTGAGGGAGTCGGTGTCGAGGGTAAACATATACATACCTAAGCGCAAATAACGCGCGTTGTTGGAGTTCGTGGCCGAGCATCGAGATAGGAAGACAGGGAGAAAGGGAGTCGGTAGATTTCTTCGTCGTTTGGTAGGAACAATGGCGGCAAGTCGAGGATCCGCGGACAAAGGGCAAATTTTCCGAATAATTTCACGATGCCTCGTCTCGGTGGTCATTCGAGCAGAGGGAGAACGGTCGGTTTTTTGACCCGTACGACTACTGTTGGCAGTGGCCGAAAAAAGAAAAATTACAAAGGAAAATGAAAGTTGAAACCATGTATTGGAAGGCAGAGATAGTCATAGGGTGTATCGATGGCGTCGAACGTTTCTTTGCTTGTAGTAGGTTCGCGGTCGAAAACACCGGCGTACTCGGTAAATTTTCGTTAAGCCTAGCAGAAGATCGAGACGATAGCGATGGGAGGAAAGTCTGGCCGTGATCGCGACGCATAACAAATTCCACCTGTGCAGACGGCTCGCCTTCCATTCATCTGTCCATCGCGGAGGGCCGCGCTGGAAGAAGGAACAGACGTGACGAGGTCGCGGTGCAGAGGGATACCAGGCACTCGTTTAGCTCGGCAATTTATTCTCGCGTTTTGTAATTAACACCAGAAAAGAAGTAGCGCAGTCGTCCTTCTCTTACGGGCACGAGACGCGCGGCACGAGGGTGGTGGTGACTACCCACCTCCCGCAGTCCTCCCTTCGCCTTTGCCTCCTTCTTTCTCTGGCCGCCACGCCGAGTCCGACTGCTGATTTCGCATCTTCGCCTCCGCCTCCGCGCCGAGAGCGTTACACATGCAAAGAAAACACGCGTATCGTTATTAAGCGGCGTGGAAGTCAAAGTCCGCTCTCTCGGCGGATCTCTCGGCTCGTGGATGAGAAACGCCGTGTGTGGATGAAAGGAGCAAAGAGGGAGGATAAAGGGTAACGAGAGAAAAAGCGAGATCCGCAGATACGGAGGAGAATACGGTCGAAGGAGAAAGAAAGGAAGAAAGCGAAGGAAGGACAAGAGGGAGAGAATGCGCACGGTCAGAAGGGCCAAGGGAGTACCAGGGAGAAGTTGAACGAAGAGGAAGACACAGGGAGGACGGTGAAGAAAGGGAGACGAAAAGGTGGAGGATGATGGAGGCCTCTCCTCCGCATGCCACTGCAGTCAGGCCAGACAGAAAGCGGTCTGTATAATTATGGGTTGTCACCTCATCAGCCACGAGAGGGGCAAAGAGGTGCCGGTATACGTCCGCGCGCGGACCTAGGGGTGGGAAGTTAGAGGAGCGCGGTCTTTAGCTCAAATTGTGTTTTATCGTCCCTCGCGTTTCGCTTCGGCCGGTCGTCGCGACGATCGCGATCAAGTTGGCCGATTTCTTTTTTCTCCTTCGCTGCCAAGGAAAGGGAAGATTTCGGAAACTCGTTTGCTCTTGGACCACGCGAAGGAACGCTGGTATCCTGGGTATCCTTCGTCGAAAGGATACGCCAGGTTTCGGTAAGGTCGGACGAAACGTCTTCATCGGTCGTCGCGTTACAACGCCGAACGTACCGCGACCGACAAATAGCCGTTGTCGGGGTTATAAAATCGGGGAACGTGCGTTTTAAGTATCTTCGGTGATCGGAACGTGCCACGGCGTTCTTACTCCCTCCAACCGTTCCCTTCGTTCACGACCCTTCAGCCCCTCTCTGCCGCGCGCATCCCCTCGCCGGCCAGCCCCCCGACCCTTTTTCTCTCTCCTCCCTCTCATTCTCCCTTTCGATCGTTCTCTCGCTCTCTGCCCGCTCGTATCCACGTAGCTACCTCTCCGTCTTTCTTATCCCGTGACGTCGCTCGGTTTCTTTCGCTCCTATTGGTACACACGTAGCAATCTACGAAAGAGCGCGTACACACGGAGGAGGGAAAATAAAAAGAAGGGTACTGCGCGAGAAGGTACTGAGGCTAAGTGGAGAGTTTAGAGGGATTTCATTAAATCATATGGATTGGGGATAATGTATGTTATTGAGCGGAGCGTTCAAATCGCGCTCTATAAGTTGTAATAAGTCCAATTTTAGGGCCGGTCATGGGCCGGGTCCCACAGTGGTTGTCAAACGATCCGTGGCGTTGTTTCGCTGGCAGTCGCGAACCGGCCGGCCGTTCGCGGGATCGACAGTCACTGTCTAGCGAACCCGCCACTTACTCGTCAAACGGCCAGCCGGTCCGCCGAAATCACTGCCATTTAGATAATTTGTAATGAATAGGCACCGCTCATTTTCTACCCCTTCCACCGAGGTCACCTCCTTCTCCCCTTTCTGCCTGGCCGCCGCTCCGTCTCCTTCTTTCCCTCTCGGTTTCGCCTTCCGTTGCACCGTATACCTCACTGTTGAGCCCTCCTTCCGCCTCCCCCCTCTCCGCCGGCCCTCACGATCTCGGTCTCGCAATAGCATCATCTTCGACGTCATCTTTGCACGACTGGAATCCCAAAAGTGGGCCTCTCGATAATCGTCGGGTCTCGAATGTTCGTACAAAGTCGCCGTTGCTTCACGCCCCGTGAATCGACCGGCTCTATCAACGGCAGAAATTTGCTCACGATACGTTACGATGTGTTTGACGCGATCGTCCCCTAAGCGAGATCGTGACGCGTGCCGGTTGACGAAGATATACGGTCCGTTTGGAAACCCTGAAACGCATCCCCTAGATCCTCTGGCAAATATACACACGGTATTTGCGGGAATATCGGCGGACATCACCCGTCCCTTGTTTCGTAGGCTCGTCTCCTGCTACCTGCAGTCCTCTAACTAACGGGGTTTGCTCGGTTCTTCTTCCAGACGTGCCGAGGATGGAAAAGTCGCCGCTGCTGGCGAACGGCTACAATCACCCACCCACGCATCTTAGTCACATGCAATTCATGCAACTGGGTGGACATCCAGGTGCAGGACACACCGCCATTCTGTCGCCGGCTAGTCTGCCGCATCATCTGCAGGCACAGGCTCAGGCGCGCGCCGAACAGGGCCTCAAAGTCAACCCGAACATGTCGAACATGGAGGCGCTCGCGAGGTAAGCTTATATAAAACGTATCCTTAAAATCCATGGTGTCCAAATTGTGGGACCATGCGGTTCAACGAAATCTGGCAACGAAAGTATAGAGACGATGGTCCCAAGTTAGGAAAACGATCGAAGACGAAGTACATAGCTGGGATTTCGTACGAAGCGATAGGCTACTTTTTCGGAAGTTCGACACGCGTTCGTACGGATCGACACGTTCATCTTGTCTCGGTGTAGTTGTAACGAAGGGCCAGCGAGGCCAAAAGAATACAACTTTAAGAGGATTTGAAGAGACGGCGAAGCCGTGGAAATCCGAGGGGTCTCGACACTGCTTGATCTTTCCTTCCCTCTTTCACCTCCTCCGTTTCTCGGTGGCGAAGTCCGTTTCCTTGGGTGCGTCGCGTTCCTTCTAGGTCGTTTACTCGGCTCGCGTTACGCTCGCGACCTCAACCGAGTCACCCTTCTTTCATTCCCGCCTGACCTAACTCGACCTCGTCGTACTCGTCGATGACCAACGGTTGTAGCCAAAATTTCGTCAGTTCATGTGGAATTCCATAAACTCGTTCGTTGCGTCGTATTTCGTTCAGGAGCACGAGGTCGACCGGTTGCCCTGATCGAGGAGAGGGAACCGGTAAATCCTCGAGGCGTTGCAGTCTCGAGACGTATATCACGGATTACGTGTGCCCGTTTAGTCGTTCTCGCGCGGGAGCCGCGAATAGGGAGAAACGAAGGCGCGTTGGGACGCTGTCTATCGAAGGAAGATCCTCCTTGCAGAGGGAGCGTAGTCTCCGAATTAATCTAGGCATTTGTTAACGTGTTTCTAATAGGTGCGGCTGGTGGTGTTCCCTGTTCTCTGGTCTTCCCACGAAACCCCGTTCCAGCCTATTTTGAGGATACGGAGACTCGCCTTAATTTTCCATTACACCCGCCAGCCGTAATTAGCTTCGTCCTATTCGCCATTAGTCGGTCGGTTCAGTCTGCTTCTTCGTCTTTCATCTGGGTTCCTTGGTTCGATTCATGGAGATGTACTCTGGGCTCGATAGAACGAAAAGGTTCGAAGCTTGGAAGGAACGGAATCGCGTGGATTCGTCTTGAGTGGAGGGGCGGCCAGTGTCGGCTAGAGTAAAGCGTGTCCTTCCGACGCTACGCGCCTACGTGTATAATGACGCGACGAAGGCGGCGCCGCACGTTTCGCATTATGATTTCAGCGCTTTGCTTTTAATTAAAATGCAAATCTATCGTGGCAGAGGAGCGAGAGAGATCGGGAGGTAAGACGGATTACGTCTGGGGGCGGCACGACAAACACCGGAATATGATTAATTCAACGCAACCCCATCCTGGCGTACCGCGCCGTCAGCGCACCGTTGCCCTCTATCGCCACCCTCTAATTCAGCCCCGAGCCCTTCCTGCTCGCCACGACGATCTACTCGACCGGTTTACGCGAGCCCTAGGCCGCCTTCTGCGACGGCAACTTCCTTCCTACCCAGACGATCGCGTCACGGTTTCCACGTTTTTCCTTCAACAGTTCGATCTTACTTTGCCACCGGTTCTCGTTCTGCGATTTTATTCTTTTTTCCTTCGCTTGAAAGTATTTTCGGTGGACGATACACCGGGTAAATTATGAGAATCTCGGGGACCGAGTTCTAGGGACGATGCGACGTCTTTTTTAATCAACGACTTCAAAGCGTCTCCGTTTCGAGCATAGGACAGGCATGATCGAATCAAAGGACAAACGAAAGACGAGACGGCACAAGGAGGACTCTTAATCAACTCCGCGGATCCACTTTCCTCGAGGATATCCCGTGGCAGGCTTATAATTAACCGATTCGTTTATCAACTCGCGCCCCTTCGTTTCCCCATCGTTTGTGAAACGCCGGTGACGCGCGTTTCCACGTTATTTTTCTTTCTCGTGACGCTTCGGTCTCTCTCCTGTTTTGCGTTCCACCGTCGTATCTCAAGTGTCGCTTTTTTTTGTGATCCACAGGTCCGGAACGGTTTGGGAAAACTGCCGAGCTGCCTACGAAGATATTGTCAAACATCTCGAAAGGTAGGAGAATTTTGAATCCGTACCTTAAAAAAAAAAAAAAAAAAAAAGGAAAAAAAGGAAAAGAAAAGTAAAGAAAGAAAGAAAGAGGATAAAAAATGTGGACAATGTATGGAAGACTCGATTACGTTTCGCGCCATAGGTAATTCGGCCGGTCATCCGTGTCTCGATATCCTGCGTCGGTTTCGCAACGAGTCGAGAAAAATGAGCCGCGAGACGCGGGAAACGTAGGCCGGTGCAACACGCGACCGTTTCGCGTCCGATAAATCAGCATTACCGTCGGCATCGAGTTTCCGGTCGCGCGACAGGTTGAGTCCAGGCGTGACGCTGTAATGCCCGCATGATTTGTACGGTGCGAGCGTCCGCACCCTCCTTCCCACCGTCCTCAAATCCATCCGCCGGTAGCCCGGTCCCGTCACCGATACGACACCAACGTCGACCACCGGCGACCACCCTCGGTATCCGCCACACCGCACCGCGCACATCGACCATCGCGCGCCATCAGCCACCGTCATCCGCCACCGAGGTTTCCCCGTGATCCTAACCACTTGTCACTTCACGGCACGCAGATCATCGTCGCGACGTGCCCGTCCATCATTCGGGGATTAAATCATTCGACTGGCTGTACGAAATACTTGCGCACCCCGCGTCGCCCAACAGCCTCGCTCCTTTTACACCACCGAGGGAGGTTTAGCCGCGTGAAAGCAGCTCTCTCCCGTTCCGCGGGTTACAAACTGAAACTTTCATCCCCTGCGTGTGGTGGTTGGCTGCCTTCGCGAGACACCCAGGTTCCTTTGTCTGTTTGCTGGTCTACTATGTCGTCAGCTGATCGAGACGGAGAGAAAGGAAGACAGGAGGAGGAAGGTGCGAACTCCAGGGTCGAACTGTTAATACGGGGGTGAAAATCGACACTTGACCGGCCGAAACGTAATTTCCAATTCAAAGGCAATGACCATTGGCTCGCTTCTCTCCGCGGCTCCCTTTGCACCCCTCGACCCCTCGCACGCGTCACCTCCGCGATCAAACCCCTCTCGCTTTTCCCTCTTTCGCTGTTTCTCTATCCAGCCAGCCGTCTCGTTCTATTTGCTTTAGCGGCTCCCGGTCCAGTCGACTTCGTCAACCGGACAAACGCGTATTGTGATTTCAGCCTTTGACTGCTAGCCGTTCGATGGATATCGTAGGGGGTGGCAAATGGTCGCGGACCCGTGCGGAACGATACAGAACGGTACGGAGGGAAGAGGAGGAGGAGGATGAGGTAGAAGAGGGTGGCGCAGAGGACGGGAAATAGGGGGTCGAATTGGCGGGTACGGAGACTGGAAGGGACGGACGAGCGAGCACCGTGAATATTCATGCCGAGAACCCTAGACGAATTCGGACTTGTTGCGACTGACACTGATGTAAACCTTTGTTTATCCTGCGTGCACCATACCCTCGGCCGTATCCCTTCCGAGCATGGCTGGCTACGCACTCCGATCGCCTCGTCTCGCCTCCACCCCCGATGCCAACCGAGTATTTAACTGAGAGTTAAATTCTGATTAATCGTCGGTACCGGGGTTATTAATTGTTTGTCCTTTTGATTTTACAAGCATACGGAGCTCACGCCTAGCGAAATCTGGTTCTCCCTGTCGGATTCCCTCTCGTGTTCTCTATCTCTCTTTCGCCTTTGTTTCCAAGTTACCGTAGTTTCTCTCTATCCGTCTTCTTTTCCACCGCACCCTGTTTCCATTTTAATCTCGATGATTTGTTGTCGCTAATCCGGCCGAGGCCCGTGACATCGGAAAACCGAATTCCGCCACTAAAGTTGGCCGGCTCGTTTGTCTTTCCGCCAGTTTGAGCAATTAAATCTCATAAGCCAGAAGTCGCAACCCTCGAAAAAGTCGGATAGCTCTCGCAGATCCGCTGGTTTTTCCAGTCTCCGTTACAGACGATGTTTCGTGCCTTCGAAACGTTAAAAACTTGGAGAGGGTGAGAACGGAACCAAATGGAATCGCGGAAACGAGCGAAACGACGGATCCATTCACCCCGCTGCAAACTCTGTCCGTAAACTAAGTAATATTAATGGTCCGGCCGATGGCAGAAGGCGCGGTATCAATGCGCTAATGTCGGCTTCCTGCCTTTAAAACTACCTCGTCATTCCGGGATAATTCTCGCGTATTGTCGTTCGCCATCCAGCTACGCCGGTTTTGCCCGCTTCCTTATCGTCGACCCGCCCGGCCAAACTTACCTCTGATATTCTCTGCCTTCTTCGGTCTTCCTCCTCTTTCGGCGAATTCGCCAACGACACCCTCGGAGATGTCATTAATTACGACGACGACAACGACGACAACGTCGACGAGCTTCTATCGTCGGGGACATCTGCTGGAAAATAATATTCATAAAGTTGAGCCCCGTCGTTACGAGCGTCGTTTTCGATCCATCTTCGCGCGTATTTCGCTCTTACTTGGAATCCTATTCGATTATTCCTACCTCTTCATGATCGAGAAAAAATGTAGCGAAGAACGATTCGAGAGGAAAACACGAATGTTCTACATACTGAGAGACGTTATTAATGACTAGACTGCGGATGTTTGTGCACTTGTGAGATCTTTAATTATGCAAGAATGTATAGAACGCACATAATACGCAAGAATGTACAAATATTCAAAGTATTTGGAGCATGAAACAAATTCCTTTAGTTGTATTCGTAGGAATCTGAATTTGCATAAGTATCCGCAGTCTAATAACGAATAAGGTAGCAAATTCTTTCCATTGTGTTAGGTTGTCCGAAAAGTGTCTTTCTTTTACAGACACGTCTTTTATAACAACGCATCTTTATACAAACATGAAACCCAATCTGTCGAACGTTGTGATCTTTATTTTGATATAACAAAATGGATCATACATAATTCGATAAAATAATATAAAACGGAAAATGTTGTGCATCCATTACTTCCTTATAAAACGAAAGAAACGTTTCGAACGACCTAATATGTCTAATCTCAGGATAAAGAGAGACTTTGCGCGAAAACACGTCGACATCTCCGCTTTAAGTCGAAGAGAATCGCGTTCCCTTTGCCATCCTTTCCATGATGCACCCCTCGTTCGCGAATTGCGACGACGCAAAGGGGGCAAGAGAGGATTAAAAAGAAGCGTGAAGAACTCTCGAGTGCCAGGCTTCCCTCCCGAACCGTGGCGCAGTGGACCGTTTCGCGAGAGCGGAGCGGCGCGACGAAACGGTTAATTCGATTCGACGATCGTTCGCCGCGATAGCGAGCTCGGAGCCGACAACTATCAAGCGGCGCGTTAATTGCGTTCAAACGAACTGTCAGCGCGTCGACACGCACGCGCGCGCATCTGAGCGGCGTCCCGCGTGCAAATACGCGCATTATGATTAATACCGTCACAAGCGGCTCTAGGCGTCGGCTTGTCAGCGGCTTGCAATCAGGGGATAGGCTAATTACGCTCTCTCTCTCTCGCCCTCTCTCTCTCTCTCTCTCTCTCTCTCTCTCGTCCAAACGTTCATCTTCCTTCGTTCCCTCTCGAGATGATCCTTTTTTGGTTACGTAGTTTCCGATTCGACCGAATGCTACGACGAAATTAATAATAACGGGTTTGCTGTCGATCGCTCCGAGTATTAGTTACGGCGTTTCTTTTGTCTTTCATCTCCACCGGTATCAACGCGATCGTTAAACCTATCTTCTCCGTGTTCGCGAATGTTTCCACGGATCGCCTCCGCAGGCAGTCCAATAATAGCACCCACGTGATTTACAGATCCAGTTTAGCGTGGGTGGGGATCCAACAAATCGAATCGGTTACTTGTTCGCGTGTTCGAGGAATGTCGGATCTCTTTCACGTTCGCGTGATAGTCCCGCGAGGTAAAAGAGGACGATCATCTACAGTCTAGGCGGATAATCGTATGTGGAACGCGACAGCCGGCTCGACAAGCGCGTCGATTCGTTCCTCGAATCGGCCGCTCGTGCCAAACATCCTGACCCGAAAATGGACCCTTCTAACGACCCTCTTACGAAACGATACGGCCACGATCTCGGCGGTCGGCTCTTGGCTCGGGTCCGGTGTCCGACCACCGAATAAATTGGTCCTTGCCTGTCGCGCGTCGATCCGGATGAATCATTCTCTCGGGTATATCTGTTCTCCTCTGTTTCCCGCGACGAAAGGAGACGCCAAGGTGGATCGAAAGAAGGACGACAACGGGCGAGGAGACCTCGTAAAGTCTCTCGACTCATAAAGCTCGCACGGGCGAGAACGCGACTCGTCGACTCGCGACAGGGTGCCGTCTGCAGATCGCAGAAGAGAGTCGTCACCTCGTGAACGAGCGTCTTTGAGACATTCATTTTATTAACTCGACAACGAATTACTTACGGCCGGCGGCGCGGGTCCACCGGGCGCAATTTCATCAAGCCGCGATAATTATCGTTTGAACGATAATTAACGCCGCGCCATTAACGACGTCGCGCTCTTTATGCTCGCCTCGAAATTTTCGCTGCCGTATTTTTAGGAGCGACGTCGCTCCCCGACCGTTTCCGGGTCATTTACTCCGCGAACCACCCCCTTTGCCAGGATTATTTCGATAGCCGTCGTCGAGTCGACGGAAGATAACGAGGAAGAAGGCGGTCGACCATATCGACTTGCAGGGGGCGTGAACTTCGTCGCGATGACTCCTAGAAGCGACGCGTTACATATTAGGCCGCCGTGCGGTAACGAGCGTAGCCGAGTAAACTTTGGCTGCGACGAAACGCGATGATTAATTAAAAACATAATTAGTCGCGACGACCGGGATCCACCCACAGCCCGCCAATGTACCGTGAAATTGTCAACCATCTTGTTTCCCTTTCCTGCCTTTCGCTTCGTTCGGTCGTCGTCGTCCGATCTTTTTCTGGCCCCGGCGATCTCGTTAAAGGCGGGCCCGTTCGCTCATTTTCTCAGGTCTTCGTACGGGAACGCGCGCGATCTTCGTGGAAGTATCGAACGTCGTGACTAACGAGCTGCTCGCGAGTCTCTTCGTCTAATTTGTCTCATCGATCGGAGACCGAGTCGCCTCGTTACGTCCGCTTCGACGTCCTTTTCTCGTATATTTTTTCGCGCATTATGACGAACACTACATAGCTCGTCGTACACAAAGAGCAGACCGAAAGCGTAGAGCGAAAGGCAGCGTTGATTCGGGGGAATACCGATTCTAATGATAAAATATCTTTCCTCCCACGTTCGTTCCCTTCTTTGTCCTTATTTCCGCGCGTTTCTCGTGTACCTTCGCGACGGCCAAGATATATTGTTATTAAATGGTCTCCCTTCGGCTGTGCGCGCACGCTAGTATATTACGTCGCGGGGCTTCTCCGTTGCCTCCACACACGCACGCACAACAGACAGCCCGCACGCAGTGCTTAGCCTTCCGCGTGTGGAACTGCTCTCTTATTTACGGTCGACTGGCATGCGAGTTTGCCACCAACTTCCGCTCAAAATTCGTCGCGAGACAGAGACAGAGACAAAGACAGACAGAGAAAGAGAGAGAGAGAAAGAGATCGGAAAATCGAAAACCTCGAGGCGAAAGGGCTAGTGGCCCTTGAAAGTTGGAAGTTGGGAAGAAGTAAGCGAACCACAGGGAAAGAGTTGCTCGATGGGTGGGGGAAGCGAGGAGAAGAGGCGGTGGGGAGGTTAATTGAAAAGCAGTGGAAGGGTGTCATTAAATAAACCGCGGACGAACGTTCCTGCGGTTCCGCGGCACTACCGTTCGCAGGCTCGGTTTCGCCGCCACTTTTGGTAATGAACTAATATTTGCAGTGTGCGTTCGGACGGCGGTTTCCACGCGTATACGCGGCTAGTGGCTTACCTTTTGCCTTGTCCAGACGCGCAGTAGCGCGCGGTGCGCGCGTCGAAGGGTGCGCTTGCCCTGGCAAGGTTAGCCTTGGACAAATACGCGACCCTCGCAGTGATGGCCATGTACCAGCGGGGTTTTAAAGGTTAGGGAACGATCGAAAATTCAATCATGTCGCGGCAAGGAAACTTCTACTCTGCGGACGATTATTCCTAACGGTCGTTGGACGCATCGACGAATCGGCTACCAAATTCGATAATACTCGGACGAGGAACGACGAGGAAAAGAGGCGCGGAAACGTCGATGACAAACGAGCCGAAAACGGTCACTCGAGGAGGGTAATCGTTTCCCAATCGAAATCCAATAGCAAACGACATACAGGCGGTGGCCCTCGTCCCTCGAGAAGGACCGAACGTCCATTGCTGTGTGCGTCCATTGATCATCGGTCTAAACTGTTTCTGACGCGAATTATGCGGAAGTAGGTGGAAAAAGTGTGGGCTGGCAAAAGCAATCGCGAGTCAGCCGCTCGGTCCGTGATCGTCGGTGGCGCGAACACTCGTGGAATTTTCAAGAATTTAAATAATATCCTTTTATATTATCGAGGATGCGCTGAAAGTAGCAGCGGGCAGGGTCGTAGGTTTTCGCGGCGGCTATCATAAATCCAGCGGTTGCGCTGCTAGCGGAGAGAGAGAAAATCTACAATTCTAAAGCTTTCCATAAAACACTCGACAAAACGCTTCGCCCGCGGTTTTCGAGTGGCTACCGGGCCCCTTCTCCATCACCTCCCTCTCCACTTTTCCCGCGTCTTCCCTGCCGCGTCGGCCGCCTGCCTCCGCGCCGCCGCGAATCTGTTGAAATATGTAAAACCGTGTAACCTCTTCAATTTACATAGGAACGCGTGGGCGCGCTGCTCCCCCGGATGAAAAGTGGCCGATCCTCCTCTTATTAATTGATCGCCCGAAATCCGCCGATCCACTTTCTACCCCTCCGTGAAAAACCCTTCCGTTCACCCTTCTTGCACCGACCAGTTTCGTGGTTTTCCGATTTTCTCCCGGCTAGACAAAGAGAAAGAGAAACACGACTGCTATTTGGTCGTACGGCCACGAGGAATTTCATGGGTGGACAAAAACAGCAGCAAGACTAAAAGGGGAACCGTGACGAACGATGCGGCGGCGGGGAAACGTTGTCTCACGTGATAGACGTCCATCATCGCGCACGACGAAAGCCTTAACGTCGCGGACGCGACACGTAAATACACGTGTGTATCGCCGTTGATACAACGATCATTTTTTTCTTCTGGCCGTCGACGATAATCGCAGTCGCTCGCTTCGTTTTCCTTCCACCTTCGCCTCTTTCCATACCGTCTACGGTTCTCTTTCTCTTTTTCTCCAGCCGGTTTCTATATAGGTTTCTCTGGTGGCGCGTTCTCTCGCCGCTATCCGTGATCCAGGGCGACGGCACGCCGCTGCCACTGGTATTTCGAAACTCGCTGAACAAACAAGCGCCGATAAAAGTACCGCGGTATATAGTACATCTGGAAGTAGGGACCATCAGTCACGGCGCATCTGCGAACCACTTTCCTTCCCTCCCCCCGCCGCCACCTCCACCGCCGCCGCCACTGACTCCTCCGCCCGCTCGTTTTCCCTCGCGCTCCGACGACCCCTCCGGGAGTGCAGCGGGTGTCCCGAACTTCTCCTATCCACCCACCGCGCCGCTAAAAACCATTTGTCATCGGCCGCGTAAATATGTTCTCGAGCGAAACGTGCGTTCGACTTTTTTCTCTCGCCCACGGTGTTACGCTCCGCTCACGGAAATTCGAGTCCACGCCAAACGATGATGGTCGATCGCGACGCGACCATCCATTTCCTGAACGCCTCCTACCTTTTTCCATCGAAAGGCGACCGGAATCGCTCGCGTTTCCATACGTTTCTTTGATCGTGCAAGGATTTATAGACTCGTGTCGACACAACTATCCGACTATTCCGATCTTTGCTTCATTGGCTGAAGTAGAATGTTCCAATGGCGTGTATATTTTCGCAAGCTTCCGCAACCAAATGAACCCGCGCGATAGTTTCCTGGCATTGTACCAGAATCTCTAGTATCGTTTAACGCGAAACCGAGTAAATAAGCAAGCACGTAGGAGATCGACGCCGGAATGGCAAGTAACGAGCTACGGCTACGCGGGCAAAGTTTATCTTTATTTCGGCGAGCTCCGCGTCTTCGCCAGGGGAGTAGCTTAAAAAGTTGGTCTAATAAAACCCCGGCCCATTTGTCAAGGGGTGTTGTAGTCGGTTCCCGGAGGCTGTTGCGAAATGTATGTAAAACACATCTCGGTCGGCTTGCGGAGTCGTAACACGAAGCGCGGGCGGCTCTGATGGGCCGACATCTAAAATAATAAAAGTTGCCTCCGTCATTTGTCAACGGTTCCTCTAAGGAGCGACTACTTCCAACGCCACCTCGTAATTTCGCGATGTCGCAGCTGCTACCCCCACCCTTGTATCCCTTGCTTTTTCCACCCCGGAGATGTTACGCGATTCCCGACCTTAATTTTCCTGACACCCGTCACACAGCCGCTTCTTTTCCCCGAGAGCGCGATTTATTCCAAACTCTACGCGGCCAATGTGTAAATTCCAATCTTCTTCCACTTGTTTCATGTTTGACCTTAATATATTCGACAACAGTATATATTTTGAGAAAACAATTCTCAGTGACTCTGAGTAATTTCTGCGGTCGTAATTTCTATTTCGAGAAGTCGATGGTCCCGATTGTGGAATATTCCAGGCTGCGTGACCGATCTCGCACGAGTTAAGATGCAACGATGTTGAGCGTAGGTTGAAAAATATTTCTTTTCAATTTGGTACATCGGTTGAACTTTGAGAGGATGCAAACAGTCGGCTGTGCTGCTAGACGGTTAGACAAGCCGCGTTCCGCTGGAAGTTTAATTAAAAGCGAGCGTGTGGGAGCGGCGCGGCTCGAAGGGAAATAAACCGATACTATACTGACCGGTTGAATGGTCGCGCTCGGAGGTGACGCGAAACGAGGCTTCCCGGTTCTTTATGCGAGCCCGCTTTAATCCTTGGACGAAGGAAGACGCGTCTTAAAGTGAAATAATAAATAAAATAATACGTCCGGGGCGTCGATGTCGGCTCGCGGTCTCGGCAATAATCTACGGCAACGAATGTGCCAGACGACTTTTATGAAACGTGGGCCCCTTCTCTTTCAGCCCTTTTACGCGGTTGAAAAATAAAATCCTAACCCTTTCCCGGCGTTCACCGAGCGAGAAATAGGGGGCGCGCGAGAGACGAAACGGAGGCGGCGGGATAAAACCTTAAATACGACCGCTGAACACCGGGGGCCTACAATAAAATTCTCGTAAACCATTCGCTCGAATAATACACCTGCTTTGACCATTACTTGACCGAGCCAGTTCTCCGCCTGTTTCGGTGCAACTCTCGCGTCACTTTTTCCCGCGATTTTCTCCTGTGATTTACAGTTCGTACAAATCGTATCTTTAACTCGTCCATGAATTTAGTTGGCAAGAGTGGATCGTTCGATCATCACCGTTCCTACCATCGAATTATCAGGATCGTAGGCAAACGAGTGATTTTCTGTGCCTTTCCAACGAGTTTGAAACGAGAAATTTCGTTTCCTCGATAGGAACGACGTTCGCGCACTGAAAGAATGATCGAGCACCCGGTGCTCGGGATAAGCGGTCCCGGTTGCTTCGTTCCTCCAGTTTATTTTCCGAGTAACCCTTCACATTGCGCTAATGTATTTCTTTGAAACCGCTATTCACCGCGTCGACGTTTCAATCCGGTCCATTCAACGTCCTCCAGCCGTTTCCCGGCTGAAACACTCACCCGATCGATCTAACCACCGCCGTCTATCGTGAATTTTCACACGACTTAATCCGCATGCTTTCACCCCCCTTCGGTGACTCGTACTTTTCTGCTCGCTGTTTCTTTTCCTCCCTCTCACGCTCCGTCTCCGCTTCCTGCCGTCGTCTTGCCACACGCTATCGATCGAAATTGTAACCGGGGAAAACTCGATCGACCAGGTGGTGTGTATGTACACACGATCGTTGTCGTCGAGAGGAAGAGGAAGGACGAGGAAAGGCTCGAGGAGACGCGTGTCGCGCGGCGACAAGGGGTTAGCGCATTCCAACTCGATTCGATGGCTAACATGTCGCCGACAAAGGGAAACAGGCGTTTTGAGGGGGTGGTGGGCCCCGTTTGAACCCCCAGGATCGCTAAATATTTCATTTCGTATCCCTCGAAACGTTTAATCTCGGGTCAGGTGCGCGCACGCTCGCGATCGCGTTGTACGCGCGTTTGTGCGCCGTCGATGACAACCATCCGGCGGATGCACGAGCTTTCTCTCTCTCTCTCTCTCTTTCTCTTCTCTCTACTATCTTCTCTAGCGATGCTTCGAGCGATCGAATCGATCCTCATCCCCTTCGTGCAGCGTTCGAATCTCTTGTTTGATCTCTTGGAACTTTTGTTCTTTCTGTTTTTCCGGAAAGGTTCGCTCGCGGGAAAATGTAAGCGCCGGCAGCCAGCCGGAAAATCATTCCGTAACCGAGAGATGTTCGATAAATCGCAGGCGTAAAACCGTGCCATCGGTTATATCGTTTAGGTATAGCTTTGTGCCTCAGCTCGAGGATCGGAAACTTTCATTATCGGACTGTTCGCCAGCTTTCACCCTCCCCGTTACCCATCTTCGTTTACATTTATGATTTAATATGATCGTCCATTGTTGCGTCCCCTTTGATTCTGCCCGCTCGTTTCCCCTCGCCCTCGACAAATATCTCTTTCTCTCGGTTCCCGTTACGTGTGTAATTCGAACGCCGACCTCTTTATTCGCTTTTCTCTTTTGTCATTTCCTTCGTCCTATTGGGATCCACAACAAGCACCCTATCTCGGGAAACCGAGAGCGTGGATGGCGGCAAAGAACCGAACGACACGCGGGGGAGAAAAGAATCCCAATTTTCTGGAATCGCGGCTTCGGCGACGCTTCCGAGAGCCGAGCTTCTCCTACACGCGGGGGAACAAACTTGCACGTTCACCTGGAATATCGGCGACACGGAAACGCAAACGCGAGACGAAACGATAGATAGGTAGAAAGATAGAGAGAGAGAGGGGGGAAGAGGGAGAGGGAGAGAGAGGACAAAGGACGACGCGCGCGGAATATTAAATTCGCGCAGAATTCGAGCAACTTTTCAACGAAGCATTATGGGTCGGCTATCTGGATGATATAGCACCGAACTTGGAAAGACTCGACCGAGTGAAACCCCGACTCTTCTGCCGTTCCACCTTCCCCATGCTCGTTTTCGTCGTTTCTCCGCTCGCACGCGCGTCTTTCCTCCCTTCTTCTCCATCCGTTTTTCTCTTCCTCCGCCCGTTGTCTCTTGTTCCATCTTTTTTCCCCTTTCCCAGTGGTCGCTTTCCCTCTCTAGGCGTAGCTTCCAGGGTAGCAATCTTTTATTATTAGCGCAGGCTTTACCAGACAATGAAACGAAAGGAACGGAATATGATATTGTAGTACAGAGGCTCGGCGGAAAGGGAAGCTATTGTCGGTCTCTTTGAATTTTAAAGTCAACGATCGATACGGCTCGGGGGATGCGCCTTTAGCCATATAAACCGCTCCGTTCGCCCCCTCAACCCTAGCCCAGCCCTCTTTTCTCCGCGGTACATTCGCCCCTCGTGGCCCCTTCCATCCTGTTCTCGCGACTCTCGCTTCCCCCCCCCCCCAACAGGTCCTGTATCACGTTTGTTTCGAATCGCGAAGTCAACTCCGGTTTCGATTCAAAACGAATCATCGTTGGGAGACACGTGGATTGATACGTGTAGCCTCTGACTTCTCGCCTCTGGTTCCCGCGAGCGAAGGATCAGCAGCCCCGAGCGGAATCGGAATCGGAGGGCCATCAGCGAAATTGTCGCCGGTAATGATAAATTGCGCCCCCGGCCCCGACGAAACAGCCCGTCCGCACGAGTGCCGACCGACCGTGCGGGAATCAAATTGCAATTTGTTATTTGTAATTCCGAGTGTCGTTTAATATACTCTCCCGCGTTCCTGGCCACCCTTTCAGACACACTGGGACGAAGGGGTTAGAAATTAAGCGGAGCTTGATGAGAAAGCGCAAAGGTGAATACGCGTCTCGCCACCTTTCGCCGCGACGCATTTCTCGTCGTCACGAATCTGCCGCGTAATTAAGCGCGACTACCTTTATTTTTACGCCAACGCGTAATTATTTTCCGTAGCGTCTCGAGCAGCTATTTGCTTCGATTCCGGTTCGATTCGTTCCGGTATCGTGCTTCACTTTTCTCATTACAGTCTCGACAGGCGATTTAGACGTAAGTAGTATTTACGTTGGCCGATTTATTACAGTGATCGATCTCATGTACATCTCGAACCGACCGATCGTAACCACGAAGATTTATCTAATCGTGATGGAAAGAACGAAGCAGTAAGCAGAGATAGGAGGCATAGAGGGATGCGGTGGCTGAGTAGGCAAATATTCGATTTTGTCTATTCAATTTTCCAGAAAAATAGTGCGTCGTTTCCCTCGCGTGTTCTTCTTCAGCCTCATACCCCGATCCAGGCATTATCGACGCGAGGTAGCGACAGAAGGAGGCGATGGCTGGCTGAACGAAGGAAAGGAATAAGTTCGATCAGTCAGAGGGTGGCAGTTACCGTTTCGGTTATGGTTTTCGGAAGCGTCGTCGAATCCAATTCTTGCGCAAACCAGATAAGCGGCCTTTTACGCGTGTATTTTCGCACACGCGTCGCGCGGCCAGAAATAGGGGTGCGCGTTTCGTTCTATCGCGGACAAGCAGATTTCCACGCGACAGATATCGGTCTCTTTTTGTCGATAAACGATCGCCCCGCGTGCCCCGTTATTTTCTTCTTCTTCCATCGTTTTTCATCCTTTTCTCCCGAAGTAACTTCCATTCGCCAGAATATTCTGGCATATCTGTGCTCTTTGGCTTAAGGCTTCGAAGCGATCCTACGTATCCTTCCGCGTGTACACCCCCGATCGTTCTTTATTTTTCTCGTTCGGCATATTTTTCTTCGATCTACTTCGCAGGCTGGCTCAGGGCGGCAAAGGGGACGATGGGTCGAGGGTGTACGAAAGGGGATTCGCCAGTTTATTTGCGTATTGCCTGGCGGCTGAGCATCGAGCCGTTCACGGAGCGGAGAACTCGAACTCTACGCTTATCGCCACTGAACCTTGCGTTAAATCTCCATCCCTCGAATCTTTTCTTTTCTGCGGAGATCGACCAGAGTTTCTTCGTTCGAGTGAAACGTTCGTTAGATATCATACACTGTTAGACATCAAACGAGAGATGGTAGAGAGTAACTCTAACACTTAAAATTTGCCACATTACATTCGGAAACACCGTCGAAGTTGTTATAGTTTCGCTTTAGAGAATAAAAGGAGAAAGAAAACGAGAGTATATAAAATAGACGAGGGGATGGATTTGGGATAAAAACAGGCGAACGATTCGGTGCCGCGACCCCCCGTGGAAATCGGTCCATTCGAAACCGCGATAAGCCATGTCGCGTTCTTTCTCCACTTCCTCCTTTCTCGTTGTAGGGGTGGAGATTCGTGGGCTGAGCTCCCAAAGCGACCATCGATGGCCCTTAATCGAGCGATCCGCCGCCAAAGTGATTTTTATTTTCCACGAATCTTGATTTATACGGGAAGGCTTTTCGCCTCGACCCTGTGTGACACGTCGGAAGAGAGGGCTGGGTGAAAAGGGAGAGAAAGAGAGATCGAAGACTGCAGTTTCACGCGCATACGCCGCCGTGCGGTTGCCTTCACGAGGGGTTACCCTACGCGTTATCTCTCCGTTACGCGTTGGCAGGCATATGGCTGGTCGGCTGCAGGGGGCGCAGAGGCGGCAAGCGACCGGGGGACCGGCTCATAATTTTCAGATTTATGTACAAATGTTTCTGGCGAAGCGGCCGAGCGGTCGCTTCTTTCCTCCTCTCTCTCTCTGGTGGGGAAGATATCTATCGTAAAGTTTCGCGGAATTGAAAAATGCTTTCGAGGCTTTCTCGCCTCCGAGTACACAGCCGAAGGGGCGAACGTCAGCCGACGACGGGGATGACGTATCGTCCACGAACGCGATCCACACAGCCGCCTATCTTTCCGGAATAAATGATTCCTCTCGCTAACACGCGTCTGTTTCTCCACGCTCCCCCAAATGCGTCGGATTTATCTCGGGATTTCGTGACATTGACCTCGTTTGTAACTTTCGGAAAACAGTCCTCTGGTACAATTAAATTCCGTAGCATATTTTACTGTACTTCGATCGAAATTGAAACGTAGATTAAGAAACACCGAGAGAATTGTGTTTTAGTAGAGCGAGCGAGGATTAAGGGTTAAACAAGCATCGAAAGCGAACCACTCGCGCTATTTCTATTCGAGTCCCTTCTAAAATCGTGGCCACATGTTACGCCACACGCTATGCGTCTAACCTTGAGCTAACGAGCGAAGGGGCCGAGACGGGTGGTGGTAGAAAAAGAGTCGCAAGAAGGAGATCATTCCCATTCGCAGTCAGCCATCCGACCAGCCCGACCAGTCGGTCCAAGTGGCGTGGAACGAGAATAAAAAGCGCTTAGAGCCGTATAAACAAACAATTATTCGTCGCAGCCAGTCGTTCGCACCTCGTTCCCCGACTCACGAGTCTGTCGGACAAACTCCAACAAGCATCGAGCGTGAAGTCATCGAGATTGTGAGTTTCTCCGGGCGACTGACAGCTTCTCTGTCCATCATGCAGTTTACTTTCTTCTCGCTTTTCGATTTTCACACTAAACCACGTGGTTCCTTTTTCGTGACGTGGTAGTGAATCGCTCGTCGGACTCGCGTTCGCGAGGCGCTCTAAGGATCGAGTCGGGGCAGTCGTTCGTCTAAACGGTCGGTTATCTTGTTGGTCGATCGGCATTGTCTTCCCTCGGCAGCTCCGGAAGCCATTCGGAAGCGAAATAGAGTAGGAAAGAGAGAGAGAGAGAGAGAGAAAGAGAAAGAGAGACGGGGTTTCGAAGCGAGTGATCGCTGCGCGGTGCGGACCAGGGCACGATCGAGCAGAAGCGAGAGGCTGAGGAAACAATTTAGCTCGATCAACGTTTCTAGCCGGAATCTCAGGCGTCGTCGTCTAATTAAACCGCTGTCCTGCGCGGATATAAAGTCGGAGGTTATCACCGGCGCGCGGTATCTGATCCCCGGCCCCGGCTTAATCCGACTGTATTTCCAGCCGGAGCGTTTTAAGCGGCCGTCCAATACACACGCAGCCATGGACTCGCGTGTACGTATTTACGCGGGCACGGGTGAGTATATGAAACGAATAGAAACTCGGGTAGTCTCATTTCCTGTCTGCGGGGGTCCCGCAGGGGATACATAATTAGCTGGTTCGCCCGTTCGTCGGAACGCCGACAAGACGGGGAAATGTAAGAAGACCTTTCGTCGAAGAGCGCTCGCCTTTTCCTCCTGCCCGAACACGCCGTTGCTCGTGTCGCTTATCGATTGCTCTCGGAAATTATCGTAAAACGGAAGCAAAAACCAGAGAGGGCGGCAAAGGCGAAGGAAGGGATGGTTGGCAACCGTCGAGAGTATCACGCATTGTTTACCGAATTTTCACCGGACGTCCCTCGAAATTGAAATTATTTTTCAAGGAGAGCGCGCGTAAATCCAGGCGTCGACACGGTTCGGTTCGTTTTCTTCCCTCCCGTAATTCCCCGAGCTGACAGCACCTCTCTCTTTCTCTCTCTCTCTCTCTCTCTCTCTCTCCCTTTGCTTCGTCGGTTAGGCCAGTTTGGCTTAGGATGAACTCGACCGCGAGAGTATTAAAGCCAGCTACAAGAAGACGTACAACGAGAAATTAATCTCAATCGTCGCTGGGCCTCGGCCCCGTCATTTATCACGACTCGTTACCGGGAACGAGCGGCCGGAATCCACGGATTGATATGAAGTTAGCAACGGTAGTCTGCGCCCGATTGTGTCGTGACTGCCGCTGAGATCTATTAGTCAAGCGGGGCCGAGTGGCGAAACGGAAAATGGAAGAAGAAACCTGCTGACTGGAAGCGGAGCAGCGTGCGCCCCCCTGAGCATCCAACTCGAACAGACACGGAGAGAAAGCAAGAGAAACGCGTAGAGAGGAGGAAGAGCGAAATAGAAAGAGAAGGGAGGAGAAGGGGAATTGGAAACGGAGATAAAAGGGGCTGGAGCGTAAGGTCGATTTAGTGGGGGCGCCATGGGTGGGCTTTGTCGCGGCGAGGATTCGCGCACAGTATCGTTGCTATAAGTATGTACCCGGAAAGATCTTGCCCCGATGACAATGAACTCGCGTAAACGTCGCAATTAACGCGCTACCGACTGGCAAAGCTCCCTTTTTGCCGACGCAACGTGTCCCGCCCGACTTCATCCACCTTCGAAGGGCGCAGATCAAATCTGCATAAGTATGAGACTTGCCGTTTAACGAGTTTCCAAGGAGCGGATCCAGGCTCGTTTTTAATCGTAGCTGTGTCGAACACGTTAATTCGCTCGAGTCGACGAATACAGATAGAGATGAGCGGAAAGAAAGACTTTCATGTTTCGAAGGTTTATCTTTAGCACGATACAATCTTTCACTTCAATTCGAAACAAACGAGAATTTCAATTCGAGGAAACGTTAACGAGCGTCGCAAGGGCGCGATTTTGTGACTCGCCGCGAGCCGGACGTCTTATTCGCCGCCAGCGATTTGATCGATGAGCAGAAGAAAAGCCGGAATCCTAGGAATTCGATGATTGAATCAGTCTGAAGGCCCCCCGAATCCGAGTGGTCGCGCGCGGTTTGATAAATGCTGTCCGTCTGCCGATACGTCGGATAATATTTGCGAGCAGATCCGGTAGAAATCGAAAGGCAGGGGCGACTGGATCGAGTGTAATTCGATTCCTTCCCGGCCCTTTATACCGTTCGTCCGGAGAAGCAACGTTCTGACACTCGTCCCACAACTCGACCGATGCCTTCTCTCCATCTCCGAGCCAATCTCTGCCTTCGTCCCTCGTCACCGACCTCTATCTTGAATTATGTTTCTCATATTTTCTCCTTCCACTATCTCCGGGACTTGTAGCCACGTGAAAATACAAGAAGAAACACGTTCCTGGAACGACTCTCTCTTCCTTCGCAAAAGGAAGCGCCACTGATTGTGAGGCAAAATTCGCGATATCTTTTCGGTAACACGATCGGCCAGCGACCTGGTTCCTTGGTAATTACCGAGCTAACACGGAGGAAAGGACGTAGAGAACCGAGATGAAATAAGGAATATCCTCGAAGGACGAAGGCTCGCCTTCGCGACACTCGTTACGAGAACGAACCCCTTTCGCCTCGGATGTCACGCTAGCGAGGGTGGCGTTTTCGAGATCGCGTACTTTGGATCTCGTTACCAAAATCCCCTCTTCTTCCTTGTTTATTATTTCGACTCGTGGAATTTTCAGAGACAAGTTTCGTGACAAACGACGAACGTTGAAGTAGAGGAGCCCGAGCCAACCGGCAGCGTAGTTCATCCCCTTTCGGGCTGCGACCGACGAGGCTGTAACACAATCGCGCCTCGGATTCCAGAGACGTAATTAAAATTACGACGGCATGGGTCAATCGTCGCGCGTTCCACTCGCAACGACGAAAAGCGAGCCGGTGACGGAAAGGAACGGGAGGACGGGCGAATATCGACATTCGCGTGCATCGTTTATCGAAAAAGCCGCGGCGGCAGGGTTGCCAGCATACTTTCGCCAATTAGCCCGGCTCTTTGTCCTCTTAAAATTACAACTGTTCCCTGTCATTATCGGAACGCGCGTCACGCGTACACGATGCTTTTGATTTTTCGCCAAAGTAACAAAACGCGGGCAAACAGCCCGACCGCGCGTTCAACGATTCCCGCCGAGCGAGCCGAAAAAGCGTTGATTAAAAACGCCACCGGAATGCATGGAACACCGTTTTCAATCGCAGCAATGTGTACGAGGACCGGTGTCGCGAAAATGGTACGTCGAAATCGCGAACCAGCTCGATTCCAACATAACGATCCCGAATCGCAGGTCGCTTTCTTCGCGTTCGAAATACGCCTCTTAATGAACTCCCGCTGGGCAGGCAGCCCGTTCCTCGGCATTGGGGCAGGAATCCCCGCGGAGTTCGTCATTACCGAATCAAAATTAAAGGCAAAGATCTGGAGAAGGGTATCGTTCGTTCAGCTTATTAGTCGCATACGTACTGTACCACGCTAATGGATACGACGGGGATTGATACGGTTCAATCATCGGTAGAGGATATGGATGCGTCTAAAATAGCTGCTTCCGAAGCGAGGGGAGAGCTCGTATCGCCTTTGTAGCTCGTCTTCTCTATTATAGACCGAAGAGGTTTCGATCGATTTATCCGTTCCGTGTTTCAATAAGATTTACAATCTTCTGCCACAAAGTCTTATCGTCTGTGAATCTCGTGGAATCTCGTTAAAATTCACACTCGTACTCGATATAATTGAGACGGTAGCAACGCCAACAAAAACATCTCGGAACATCTCGCGAGGTACAAAGATGCGGCGCAACTCTTCGCTTTCTGCGAAGTTCGTGAAACACGAAATTCAATAGGGTTGAAGCTATTGGTCCCGAGGAAAGGAAGGCAGCGTTCGCTAATTATTCACGACTAAAAGCAGGGATTGGCCGCGTTTCGAAAGCCGTAGGCACGCCTAATGAAATCCATGATCTATTAAGGTGGCTGTGAGAGCGTCTAGGTGTCTACTCATGCGAAGCTAGATAAACGCGCGGCTAAACGCACATTTGCGCGCGTAAACGCGCATACAAACGCTTCATGGCCGGAACCGTGAAGACGTCGAGGCGACTGACGATGTACCTGCAATATTCGACTAATTAGAAATTTAATAACCCCGCTGCTCGGCTGTTGCAGCTTACGACGACGTCCCGGCAAATCAACTTCACCCTCTCTCCCACTCTCTCTCTCTCTCTCCCCCTCCCTCCCTTAATTTCAACGTTTTTTCTTTTCTTCGCCAACTCGTTCCTTTCCCTCGACCCTTTTCTCTCGACCGTAGTCGCTCGAACAAGGCTCCGCTATTCTTGTTCCCATCCGAATTTGCTGGACCGACGAGTAAACGGGGGCCAGGTCCAAACGGAGGCGGACCGAGATATCCATCGGTCGTCTTAATCGACTCGTATTACCAATTAAAATTTAATTATCCCCGAAATTAAGTCGTTACGATATCGAAGGTGCGCGAGCGCGATCCGTCTATAATTCTGACGTTGCTGTCGGCGATGATAGCGAAGGGATGATGGCTGGTTTTTGCGTGTTTGGTAACTCGTATCTCGTTGGCAAATCAACTTCTCCGCAAAATTTCGAAGTCTCGTAAAATTGGTCGTCGAACGAACCGCGGCGAGCACGTCGCCGAGCGACGAGATACCGCCGCGTATTGCGTAGTCGTCTTCTCGAAAGCATCTCCCGTGGAAAGGGAAACGATGGCTCGTCGACAGAAGAAGAAGAAAAGAGAGAGGGGAAAAAAGAAGAATATGGAGGGAGAACGAGGGTAGAAGGTGGGGATCCTCTCCTCCATTCCGCTTAACGCGGCCGTAACTTATCGCTCGTAGACGCACGGTATTTCTCTCCGGCTCTTTGAAAGCATTTTCTCATTAAAAAATTAAGGTTCGAGGGGTCGAGGAGGGAGGCGGCGGTCGGGGAACCGAGCGGGAGGATGTAGGGGGTGGATGGAGGTCTCGCGGGTTCGCGCGCGGAGCGGCAGCCGCCAGTGAAGAGGGCGGTTTGCGGCGGGGGACGGTCGGTGGTGGGTCGGTAAGTGCTCTGCGGCTCCCAGATGCGCCCAATATTATGTTTAATGATATTAACTTCTTACTTAATGGTCCGCGGTTCGATTCGAGGTGCGAAGAGACGCCCTCGGACCGCGCGGCCTACCCCGTCCCATAAAAAGAACTATACCCGGGAGAATAATTTGCAAGACGAGGAAAGGAACGTCGGGATTCGGAGGAGGGGTAACGAAGAGGTGCGGCAGGAGGGTCTAATCGTCCGGAAAACACCAATTTTCGACTACTTCGCGTAGCTCTTGGAAAATAAATTCGTAAATACACCCTCGACCTACACCCTTGGAAATAATTTCTTTCGACGACCCGTTATCCCCCTCTCTTCTGTCGTCGCTGTCTCCGAGGACTCGCCTTCGTCTCGAGGTACCGGGACGAAAGAAAATTTCGTTTGAAAATGTGCGCGCGGAGTATTAAAGAGCGTATGGCCGGTTAATGTCAGTCACGGCATCCGGCCGCGAATCTTAACGATTCTCTCCCCACATACCGCGCGGCTCGATCCACGAGGGTCGAACAATATAGAGCCAAGATTAAAAGTTTCGCGGTACCGCGGCGTAAAGACTGGCTGGCGTAGCTTAACGAGCCTGGTGCTCGTAAAGACAAAAAAAAAAATAAACATTCGAGGAAACTGAAAAAAAAGAAAATAAGAGAGGGACACTTGGCACGGAAGTTTCCCTAGGCAGGAATAACATCATCGCCCCTGTTAGTGACGTGATCGTTTCGTGATAGATTCGACGAGACGATTCGTTTATGAATCGACGACGTAATACGAGAAACTCTCGGCTCATCGGCCGCCGCGTCGAAACGAAACGTGGAAAGAGGATACGCGCGGTTCGTTCTCCGTTACTACCTGCCACTCGGGCTCCGATGGAAATAAAAGGTCGGAGGGAAGCCGGTTTTACGCGAGAGCGTGCGATCCCCGAGGCGATGTGCGACAGCTCCGCATAGAAAAAAAGAAGCGAATCGATTAACAGCGATAATCGGATGGAACGCGCGGCCGACAGAGAGACCGGCACTTATCTTCCTACGCGGTCGGTTCGAACCAAGACTAGAATAATTATTTAATTAATGGCCAGCGCACAGACCGAGAGTCCACCTCCGCTTTGGTCGATTCGTCGCCATCCGCCGGAATCGATACTAAAACTTTTCCCTATCTGTTTTGCTGTTTGCAGGCTCCGTGAGGAGAGAGGAGACGCCGAGAGAGCACTCGCGTTGGACCAAAAACCCAGGGATCTGAGCTCGCACAATGGTAAGATAAATACGCGTACGCTCGTTTACCGTAATTATAGTAATCGGCCGATAATACGGCGAATAACGCCGAGTCGTATTATGGGCCGAGCACCATTACGCGGACGATGAATCCACCTTCTCCTGGCGACCGGCGATCCTCGTGATTCGAGGCCGTCGTTCCTTCGCCGTTCCATCCAGTGGAGGAGGATGCTTTTGTACTTTCCTCTTCGATAAACAGCTTCGAATCGAACGTTTCTCTCGTGGAACGAAACGTTCGCGCGATTTTCACATTGCCTATGACGCGTACGAGATTCTCCTAATAAAAGGCAGAGAGCCTCGAAACGAAACATCCCTCCGCAACGGGGGTACTGGCCATCGCTCGAGGCCAGGACACGAGTTAACCGAGCGTGTCCGGATCGCGGAGGACCAGTCCCTTTTTCGATTTCTTTATTTCTCATCGCTGGCCCGGTCGAGCGTTTAGGCGGCCTGGAGAGATTAAGTCCGATATCGGGTTACGGGGTACCGCTCGGCTCCGCCTTTCTTCTGATTCTCCGTAATATTTTAATCCGTTCGATCGGACCTTTTATCCTGATGGCGAGTGTGCGCGGCCCTAGGCCCGGCCGGCGACAAACTGGACGTTTCGAGTTCGAATCCGATCGTGTTCAAGCCGCGGGCCCCACGGAACCTGCGGGCCTCGTTTCTTCGGGGATTTCGACGCGGACGTCGATCGTGCTTAATCGAGCGCGGCCTACCGCTGCCCGCGATCCTCGCCTCGAATCGAGACTTATTCGCTCGTCGACGAACCACACGGTTGTTTCACGATGCAGCCACGGTCGAACCACGAGCTGGCCCCGAGCGATGCGTCATTCCGCTTGGCGTCGCTGGCCAAACAGTATCTATCCACGTCAGGATTAAAATGCCGGGATATCAAATACAAGGGGAGCGGGTCAACCGTGGAAATTGGACGGTCTGTTTCTTCTCGTATAAGCGGAGGCAAATAATATCCATCAATCATTGTCGATCGAAGCATTCTATTCTTCGAAGAATCGTATAAGCGCGTACGAGATCGTTATCCAACGCGTAGACAGACGATAGATTCACGGAACGATCGTGTTAACAGGTTCCTCGAATGGTCACAGTCCCGTGCTGAACCTGTCGAAGACGGCGGGAAGCGGAAGCGTGGGCGAGCACTCCGGAAGCGAGGCAGAGGCGTCGCACCGTTCGCAAGACGACGAGGAGGAGGACGACAATCTGTCCGAGGACCTGGACGACGACAACGAGAAGGACGAAGGTGAGAGAGCGTGGCGTGGTCGGATTCGTCTCGTGGAAAATGCCGCGCGACCAACCGATCTCCTAAGCGTCGATCGATACGTCGACCAAGCCGATCGGTCGATCAATTAAAGCCAGGTAGAGCGTGACGGTGAATTTGACGTGTGCCGAAAGTCGAAACGATGTTGCCCGTTCCGCGCGGCACGCATACGTAAAATAATTATATCGAATGGACCGGACAGACCGCGTTTAAAGATGAGTTCCCTGGGACGACTGGTAGGTCAGACCCTCTCATCGATCATCTCGGGCCCGCCGCGGAACGACGTTCTCTGGGATTCGTCTTTCATCCGGCGTTCCGAACGAACCGAGGTCTCTCCTCAGCGGTTGTCAAAACTTGTCAGCCGTGCACGATGAAATTTTCACCGAGAGGCGTTTGGAATTTTACGCGCTGCACGTGTCTCAACTGCCACCTTTTTTCCTCCGTCTGTTTCCTTTATCCTTTCTGCTTGTCATGCGTTCACGTCGAATCAGATTGCACTAAAGAGATACATCTCGCGAAATTTTTCTTTTAGTCGATAATTGTATTTCTTGCAAGTCATTTACGAACGTGATCAATGGCGAATAATTAAGCCTTCTGGATTGAATATCACCTTCGTTCTATGGTTTGAAAACTCACCAGATCTCGATATTACGGGATAGAAATTTGAACCAGTTTTATGAAAAAATTGTACGGTTCCTTTACAATTCGAAGCTCTCCGAAAAACTGATATTGAAACGAAATTCGCACAGGAACAGCATGAAAGAAGCACCACTGGTGGAAGGGCCCGTTGGTCGTTAGACTCGCATCTTCGGTATTTAGTTTCATTTTAATAATGAAAGATGGGTCCAGATAAAAATCTCGGTCCGTAGCCCGCGGTGCTATCTCGACTGTCCCGGCGCTTCGATGCACCGAAGCGTCATAATCGCGATGATTTCTAATCGATTTGCCGATTGTCTGCGCGCCACGCGTTAATTGGATATTCCAATTAGAGCCTGCGAGTCTTCACCTCGGTTGACACGAACGGAAAAGAACGTCTTTCTTCCTTCCAATCTCTCGTCGTACTACCAATACAAATACTACTGAGAAAAGCTGGTAATAAAAAAGGGAATCGTGGAATCTCCAGCTCCACCCCATCCACCCGCCCGCCCCGACAGGATATACATATGTAGAATTCCAAAAGAATATAAAACTAGCAGGACGCGATTAAAAGCGAGGCCAAGGACCCGGACCCAGAGACGAGAAACAGTAAATGTTCGGATAGGCGGGTGGATTAGAGGGGAAAGGCTACAGGGTGGAATTAGCGGGCCCCTAAATTTCAGAAAAGACACGAGTTAGACGTATAAATTCTGGTGGTCGTGTACCGGAGGGGGCAGAAATCCGTGTCTCGCAGCGTGTCGTATACATCGGCTACATCCTACCTATGGTGCTCGCGGTGATCGAAGTAGAACCCCATCGAACGTCCGTGGGAGTGTACACGCCCGTGGAATGCAGTTCTGATTTAATGAGACGCGCCGCTATCTCGCTCTCGTTCCTGGAATCCGATCTACCGCGATTCCTTCGTTTCTTGCCCGACTTCCTGGAGATTTCGTCCGATTGCTTTTAACCCCTTCTTCCCGACAAGATTCTCGCTATGCGAGAAGAGCTCGCGAGTGCCGCGAGTCTCGCGAAATTTCTCGTCCTCCTCGCGTCGCGTCGGGCAATTCGATGGGGAAGACGTTGGCCCTTAGCCTCCGACGCAGATAATTGTAATGGGTTTCGAGAGAAGGAGACCGAAGCGCGGCGATGGAGTGACCATCGAGAAGAAATCGTGAGGAAAAAGGGTGAAGGGAGAAAGAAGGAGGGGGTGGAGGAGAGCGACGAAGGAGAGACAGAGGAGTGGAAGGTTTGTGCTATCAAAAGGTGCCGGCGGATCGGCACCGAAGGCAGCCGCGCGAGCATTAAATCGGCCAATGGCAATAAGTAACCGAATGCCGTGGCGTTGTAGGTGCGCGCTGATAATTAAAAGACGATACAATAAAGCACGTATCATTGGCCATAAAGCAGCCGGGGCTAAAGCCCACGGTGTGGGCCGTAGGAGCGCGCGGACCGGTCACTTAAGCTCGGAAGAACCCACGCAGACGTCTTGTCTCGCCACTCTCCGGACCTCTTCGGCAATAACCATAAGGCATCCTTTATTCCGGCGATCCCCGAGCCCCGGATCCTTCCACGGTGTCCAGAGCCACGGTTCCTTTCGTTCCAACGACGAAAACCATGCTTCCAGACTAATCGTCGATAGAGAGAGAATAACGAGGCTACTCCCGCCTCTTAGCCGGAGAACGACGAGTCGCGATCTCGAGTAGAAAGCAGAAAAAGAGTAGCAGAAAGAAAGAAGTGCGTTCGAGCAGGAACTTTATTCCAGGGACCGCGCGTCCTTCGTGGAATCTCGAGAGTTTTCCATCGAAATTCTCTTACCCGCGGCGCGATACCGGAGGATAAATCGCGCGGCTGGAAACGAACGACAATTCGGTGTGTTCGTCCTGGTTCCCCCACGGTGCCGTACACATCGGATCGGCTAATCGGTCGGCCGAGTGCCGTTTTAATTCGCGAATTTAATTCGTCCGCGATGACGTTAAATCAGAGACGTGGCGAAGGGTAACAAGTAGTCGTCGCGGGATTACGGCTTTGGAACACGCACGCGTTGTAAGTCTCCTCGAGAGAGCGGCCGGCGCGAGACCTCCCTCGAACGTTGTTCCACGATCCCTCGGCGAAATTTATCGGCGACGCGTCTCGTATACGCGCGCTCACGCCAAACAAAAAGTCGCGAAGAAACGGGCTAATAGGCGAGTTCTCGTTGCCGCTCGTTCGCGTGTCTGATTATTACATGCGCATTTCCTCTACACTGATCGCGTTTTCTACGTTCTTCACAGCGGATCGGCTCGTAAACGATCAAGGACGATTTAATTGCTTTGAAAGCGCGATGTAAGCGCTTGGCAAGAAAGTCATATGCGAATCGGCACAACGTTGATCGAATCGAAGAATCTTACACGTATGTGGGTATCTTTTTCAGATCTGTCGGACGTGCCGGAGAACCTGCCGCTTCCCGCGCCGGGATCCGAGAGTCCTCAGGCTCTGAATTATTCCCAGATCGCCTCCGCGGCGGTGGCCGTTTCACAGGGAGGCCAGGATCCCTCGGTCTCGAGTACGGAGACCCTGCTCAGGAATATCCAGGGCCTGCTCAAGGTCGCGGCCGACAACGCGAGGCAGCAGGAGAGGCAAATCAACTACGAGAAAGGTCAGTGGCATGGCTTTCTTAACGCGTCTCTAGCCGAGGCCGCAATTTCATTATCTGCCAGCTCTCGCGAAGCCGCATTAAGAGACATTAGTCTCTTCACCGACCCTTCCATCCCATTTTCCTTTCTTTCTTCCTCCCTTTCTTTCTTCCCTTCTTTGCCCATCGCTCACTCCTTCTACTTCTGTTGACTCCTCTATTTCTGTAATTTGTTCGGCGTTCGACTGTCACGGCACAGTATCGCCCGTGACATCCGGCGTTGAAACTCCACGAGATGGATCCGAACACCAGCTTCGCGGTGTCGACGACTAATTTCAAGGTAATAACGCGTTACTCTCGCCAGCCATTAAGGTTTAAGGATCCACGGAAAGAGTAGCAATTTAGGCGCCGTTCGAGTGCTGTAATTTCGCCTAGCTCTGTCTCGAGTATGTCGTTACCGTTTGGTTCGCGTACCATTTCCGATGGAACGTGTTATTTTAAGGTAATCCGAATACCTACTTCTCGCGATTTTTATTGAAAACCTCGCCGAGAATTTAGTCACCGTTTAGCGTATGTATATCTCGTGGAAAAAATCTCCAATCTTCGCAAAGACGATCGATCTCGAGCGCGAAATAAGACTGACTCGCAAAAATCAGTCCGCGTAAAGAAACGTTTACTTCTTGAGATATCGTCGTTGTAACCATGGCGGATAAGCGACGCGTGTCTTAAGTAGATAACGGCCGAACCGAGGTAACGCGATTAACAAGGCCCTGCGAACCGTGGACTCGCGTCGTGTACCTCGCCTTCGTTCTCATTAAGCGCGTGATAGATCGACTCGTGTTATTATTATTAGCGTCCGACATGCAGCGTCTTGAGACCTGAAAACATCCGAGGAAGAGGTGTAAAGAGAAGAGAGAGATCACGCGATCTTATGAAGACGACGAAGTGTTTAAGTCACTCGTCGACGACGACCCTAACGTTTCTGTGAAGATCGTCCGGCACTTTGTTAAAGATCGATCGATCGATCGGACTTTCTTCTCCAGGCGGCATAATCGCGTGCCTAAGAGGATTCATGTTTCGACGTCCCGGCGCCGATGCTCGCGATTTGCTAATCGCAATCAAAGACACGTAATCATCGTACGATCGCCATAGAATAAGAAGGAAAGTGGAACATCCTGTCGAACGAGTTCTTTGTACGCGAGTATTCTATATACTACGAGTATGTAGCGTAAGAAAATTCTAATAGAAATACACGGCCGCGTCGAACGCGTAGTATAATCCTTTCTTGGCCCAGTTCTCGAGGACCACGTGTTCGCCCGCATTCACACTGCGTCGAGCTCTTCCTCGCCGAAGCAAGGACACGCGACGCTTAATATATTCCAGCCGAAACGTAAAGCCGGCCTTTAATTGCCCATTAACCGCGGTATAAAGTGTCGTTTCCACGGTCGTCGAGTAACGCGTGTTCACAGCGCTTAACGACGTCGAAGCCGGACGCGGCGAGTCCCGGACCGCGCTCTCGTACTCCACGTTTTTCCTCGCAGCGAAGAAGAAAAGTGGCATTCTTTCGGGCACGGTAGGTTCCCTGAGCGTGGTATCTCTCAGCGGCGATCGCCACGAGGAGACCGTCCTTTGTTTCGCGACCGGTCCAGCAGCCGATTAAGCCGGGAGTTTAACGCGAGAGGACGTTCGGCGTCTCGAAGCCGACGCGTGTCCAGCAACGAGTTCATCTCCCATGCCGCGCGACGTCCAAGTCGGCTTAACGCGGATTCCTCGTGTCCACGAACGTTCTCCGAGAGACAAGCAGCGAACGAAGGAGCGAACGAAGGGGCGAACGTAGAGGAGCTTTCGTTCGCGAAAAAGAATCGAGGAGAGAAAGAAGGAGATCGCGCGCAGCTGGATAAAGGGACCGATTGGAGACGCGGATACGCGTCAAGGGAATGAAGACGAGATCGTAGGAGGAAGAGAGGAGGGCAGGAATTGAGAACAGATCGACGAAAATGCGTAGCCTGGAGGACGAGGGCCAAGAAGAGGGTGTAAGAGGGCCGATTTAATACTCGAACGAGCCAGCAGCTCGTTTTACACCAGATGGTTTTACATACGGCCGCTATCGTGTTACCGAGCTTCTCCGTATGGCTGCGTTGGCCGCTTCGACCGGGCCCCCTAATACGCGCGGACGCGCGAACACGAGCGAAATCCTCGGAGCGGCGCAGTGATCGACGCTCTCCTTTGGAGAACCGGACTCGATCTTGCGTTTCTTTGGAGAACGAGCACGGAACGACCAGGGAAACCGAGCGGATTTTCGAGAAGGAACGCGGGGTGGTATCCTAAACTTCGTTAAGTCCACCATGAACGCACGAGTCGGTTCCCTCGATGAAAAAGGGAAGAGTAATGTAAAAGTGGCTGAAAGATAGAAAGAGAGGACTCACGGTCTCGTTCGGTCGGTAAGTTACACGATGCACGGGAGAACAATATGAGCTCGCCGGATGCTGGCGAGCAACGTAGGTGCTCGCTATCTTCGATGCTCACCGAGATAAGGGTACGAGGGGAAGCTACGGCGGGAGCGCAAAGATTGTGCGCGCCTCTTCTTCGTGTCCACCGCACGGGTCCGCACACATAAAGGTATACGTAGACGTGCACGTGGATAAAGAAAGAAGGAGAGAGAGTCCGTGGCGGGCCGGTTGCTTAAGGCCCGCCGAGAGAGCGGAATAGAAAGAGGGGATTGAGTTGTAGCCGCGAGTGGAGGATCTTATGTAGATTCCTTGTAGATCGTGCACCCGATTCGATCGCGATCGGCTACCCGGTACCGGGTTAATTAAAATTGTACGGGCCGGACGTCTTTCTTTCTCGATGCCTCTCCTTTCTACCTCGCGTTCGCGGCCTTTCCATCCTCTCTCCCCTGTTCACTCCTCCTTTGTGTCTCTCCCCGTGCCACCGTCTTCTTTGCTCACTGCCTCCCTGTTCTCCAGTGTCGCGTCGCCTCCCCTCGCCCCCGACCGCCTTTCCATCTTCCTTTTTCCTTGGCCGTTTCGTTCGAACCAGCACGCTGGCTGCACCGGCCGGCGGCGCATCCTACCTACCGTAAGCTCCTTCGATTTTTGGCCGCTGCCTGGGAGGCTGCTTACGTGAAATCCTATTACCGCGAGCCACGCCGCGCGACAGCGCAACGACTCTCTCTGTCTATCTTCTTCTTATTTTGCTTTTGCTTCTTTTCCCTCTCGTGGACTCTGTGCGCGAGCCTGGTGCAAGCAGACCAGGATGCAAAGAGTCTGGCTACCGAGCTACACTCTTGTAATCAAGGATGTGTTTTGATGCTACTTCTGGCGTTACATTGACGTTACGAATAATACTACGTGCGATAATAATACGTGCGTTACGATAGATCGTACACTTAGAAGTGGTCAGGTTAGTTCGCTGTTACTATAAATTTGAATACGCAGATCGAAATCGAGATCGACAATTTGTACTATATC
Organism: Bombus pascuorum; assembly: GCF_905332965.1. Classification (NCBI taxonomy): domain Eukaryota; kingdom Metazoa; phylum Arthropoda; class Insecta; order Hymenoptera; family Apidae; genus Bombus; species Bombus pascuorum. The sequence goes on along the minus strand of NC_083495.1, from coordinate 2,058,166 downwards.
TTCCAGCATGGTCACGGTCTAAACACAGATGTAAAGTCGCAGGAGGGTGAGCTGGACCCGAGCACGGGATACCCGAAAGACGTGTAGGACTGCGAGCTATCGAGTCCGGTACCACTGGTCCCGTTCCTCTACCTACTATAAATAGGGAAAGTGAGAAGGGTACGCGAACAGGGAGCAGCAAAACGAAGAAGAATTGGAAGGAATTACGATTCCGTTGGTTTCCTTAGCTCTTGTTCTATCGTCCCGTTCCCCGTTCGATTCGTTGCTCCCATTCGCAAGCGCCGAATCGGCGCAGTCCCGAGCATCATTAAACGTCCGCAACCACTTGCAGGCTACCTTAAAGATCGTCTCAGGGTCGAAGGTCGCGGGACTGCGAGCGCGCGAACAACCGGCCGCGTCGATTATTATGCTTATTAAGGTGGAAAGTAATAAATTACAGCTGGCTAATAGCGGGTATCGTGAGAAGCGACGGGAGATGGGGGGGGGGGAGGAAATGCTCGAAGAAGCTTCTCGATCCCTGTATACCGTTCAGATCGATTCGTCGAGGAACTTCTTCGGCCACTGAAAACAAAACCGATCGGCCGTTGTCTGTTGGTCGGTGTCTGGACCGCGCGACCAGTCGCCGGAGGAGGACGTTTCCGAGGCAATAAAGCTGTTCCATTCTTAATTAAATCCGAGACCACGCGAACGAGCTAATTAAAGCAAACATCCGACGCGATAAAGTTCGAACGTTGGCCCGAGGTCTCGAACGACATCCTGGAACAGGGAGAATCAACGAATCGTAAAAAGAGCTAGTTGGCAAGTTTAACCACTCTTGTTTCACGTAGGTTTCCAATACGCTTTTCCTGCTAGTATCAGTGTCTAATTTGAAGCCTGGCAGGCGGACGAGATGGGAAAAGGCAGAAAACCGTTGCTGGTATCGATCTGCGGCGATGCCTACGCGGCCACGGAAATATCCGTGCTCTTGGGGGCAGAAAAGCGAGGGGTGGGTAGCCGATTGCTTCGCGAACGACGTATACACAGAAACGAGTGGGAAAAAAACGAGCGTGCCATCGATACACGTGTGCGTACATAGTTTGCGCGATAATGGCCGCTCCGCCAGCCGATAGAGAGATAGCGTTGCTTTGGCTCGCGCGCGCGACCCAAGGGGGCGGAGGGTCGTTCGCTGCCAGGGCTAAACGTAAATCAATCAGACTGCGTTCAAACGAGAAGCAACTGGTCGAAGGTCTCGAATGTTTGCAACGAAAGGTACGACTGCACGTTGCTTGCGTGTGCCATGCTGATTTATCGCGAAATCAATGTGACTGTGAAGGAAAATGTACAAGGTAAATTGAATGCATATTTCGCGTCGTATAGAAACAAACGATTAAAAGGACTGTAGTTGCCATAAAAAATGGTTGGATAAACTTCAAGATATGCATATAGTAATAATTTTTCTTCCTTCGCCTCTGAGAAACAAAGGCGAAATAGCGTACATGTTTCTTCGTTGTGGAAGTACCAAATCGCAGCAGCAGTCTCGATAATGTGTCCCGGTATCGAACTCGAGGAATTTTCATAACGAGCAGCAGCAGCAGCAACAGCAGCAAGCCGGCTGGAAGAAAAAGGGCGCCTTTAATGGGACACGTTGGCGCCCGGGTCAGGGTGGCCCCGTTGTTACTCGTTAATTCGAGCCGCGACCGAGAGAGCACGCACACCAGCGATCCGGTGGCCAGGTCCGGCTATTCTCGCGCGAATCCGTGGAAAGCGCAAACGAGCGTGATCCCGAGGTATGCGCTCCGTGCCGAGGAATCGACGAAGAGCTCCACCCTTTTGTCCTTCTCCCTCCACTATGGTTCCCTACCAAACCAGGCAGAAAAGTAGGAATAAAAACGCGAAACAATACGATGTCGCAGCAGCGTGGTCGTTGTTGGTTCCCACCTTGAGCTCCGGAGGTTCGCCTGGTCTGGAGAACGCGGCCGATTGTCAATTAGAGAAACCACAAGGGCTCGGTTTTAGCATAAGCCACCGGCCAAAAGGGGCTACGATAAACGGGCTATAGACGCACGCATCGTGAGCGCGTTTCTTTCCTCGACTTTCTTCTCCTTTCGGGGGCGAGGCTTCGGTGCATCGATAAAAAGAGACAATAAGATACGCAGAATCGGAAGAAAGAAGGATGCTGGTGGACGGTAGAGAGTAGGCAGGCAGCGTGCGAGCAAAACAAGGGGGAAAGAATTTAAGAGAGAGGGTCCGCTGGTGTTAAGGAAGCTAATAAATTATCCTTAACGCGGCGACAACTGGTTGATTATTTATTTAACAATAAAATGAGTCACGAACTCGAGACAGAGACCAGCTCGCTACTCTTGTCGAATACGTCGAACGTTGATTCAAACTTACTCGATATTTGCTACCGATCTGGAGGACCTTCTTTAATTACAATATCTAAAATTTTCTAAAGAACATACGCTATACTGATTGTAATGGATGACGTTGTTCAAACGCAAACGAATGAGGATGGATTGACAGAGAGATATCCGAAGGCGTATGTATCATTTCCTAGAAAAAGCCTCGACAAGAGTAGGAGGAAAACTACGGTACGCGACGATAAACCGTGGTGCGCACGTCGCTTAAATCTTGGATTTAACGATCCCTGGGCATCGATCCTGCCGCTCGATCGTCACCGATCGTTGTCGCTTTGGAATTAAGCGACAAAACGGACATTGGCGACTAACGATCCCGCGCGCGATTTCCCGGCTGGAGAGGAGGTGAGACACTCGCATCCAGCACGATTATAAAAGCGGAAATTTACGAGCCTCTCGAAGCCCACGGGAGGAGATCTCGCGGATTCTTTTCCGTCCCTATCTCTTCTGCCAGACTCTGTCCGGGACTTTGTTGCGTCGCGGATTTTATCGTCGCCGCCGTTTTAAGTGTCTCCCGTGAGACTTTGTTGCCGAGGTCTTTCCTCTCGCGACCTTCGGCCGATTACCGATCGCCGGCTCGATCGTTCGTCCGTCTTCTTTACGCGTACCTGCAGTACTGGGTTGTACGCTTCACTCGATGTTAAACACAATATTTTTACGGTTAGAGGAAGGTCCAAGCGGTAATTTCGAATTCAAAGATGTTTGAAAATGAAACCTTATAAATAACTGTTAATTCGACGGTTGATGATTGGAATTGAGAGTCGAATTCAATTTTGATCAGATTTCTCAGCGAACGCGTCAAGAGCGAGGCGAATGAAGCGACAGGGACAAAGGAGAGAAACGGCCTCACTCGAAAGAAAGGTGGAAAGAAACTTGACCTACCGCAGTTTTAACTACCGTTCAATTATACAGTTTGCTTTCGGTTGGGTCGTCGCACGGGTCGAATAAAGCGTGTAATTTACCGGCAATAAAAGAGCAGTGGTAACGGCCACGCGAGAGAGTTGGTGGCGACGCGCGTGAACGAAAGAGGGAGAAGTCGCGTCGTTAACGACGCCGTTTACTGCCGCGAGCAACGAATATTTTGTTGCGTCTCTCTGGTCCGCCGACGTGGAATCGACGACGGCACGCGGCTTCGTGGCTCTCTCGCGGAGCCTTCTCTCCTTTTCCCTCTCCTCGCGACTCTCCTCGACTCATGACCGGGCCCATCCACGACAAAGAAGAAAAGAAGGAACGAACGAGTCGGTACGCGACAGAATCCCGTTTCGAAAGTGTCATCGTGCCCCGGCGAGAGATTCTCGCCAACGGCGTAAAAGCACCGCGATAATTGGCCCTTAAAGCACGCCCCTCGCGGCTTAATGCATATAATCGCGCGCATTATGCGCCTGCAACTCCATCCTCTCGACCCGCGAGACGAGTCTGGCTAATTTTCTCGCGTGACGTAACCGCCCGATTAGACCATAGAGGAGGCGCGAACCTGCGCGTTGGGTAAATAAGGAAAGCGTGACGACAAGAATTGTCGTTTCTTTCGTTCTTCAAGAATCGCCGCGAGACGCGAACATCGCGGTGGGCAGGTGTTCCAGGTGTCTTCCTCCGTACTCCTAAACCCTGAGGCGACAACGCAATCCCGCTTGAATATATATACGTACGTTGTGTTCAGCGATTGTCACGATTGAGAAGATAACGTTGATAATACGTAATCGATGATGTCCAGTACTTGCTTACTCGCGTTTTATTTATGACTACATATATAGCGAGTAAAAGTTTCAAAGAAAACGATGAACGTTTATCGATATCGGGATTTGTCTGCACGATGCGACGGTGGTAGTTGAAGACGTAACATCGGCAGGCGGTTATTAGCGCAACGCGATAACGACAAGATGGTGAACGTACGACAAGATGAAGATACCGAGTTACGTCGCATTCGTTAGAGCGATTCTTAATTACGGTTGTCTCGAGTGACATACAGGACGGAGAAAGAGAGGCAGCTGGCTCGGTAGCGCGATTTTACAACTCGCGCTGTTTCCGGTGCACGCGATACGCTTTGCCTTCGCATAAATTGCCGGCTATGGAGTACCGGGTACAGTGTCGCGAGTCGACAAGCCTCTAGGAATCGCGAGGCAACGGAAACTGATTCTTCTACCTGTGGGATCGACACGGAGAACGATGGTACCGAGAAGAGGGATAAGAAACGGAAGAAGAAGGATCGACCGTTAAGAAGCTAGCCACAGGTCGGCGGAGGTTATTCGATAAATGCCGCGGGATTCTCGGCCGGTGAACGTTTTACGATCGGCAACCATTAATGTCTCGTGCTGTGCACGGGCGGTCTAGCATGCACGCACGTACAGTCGGACAGACACTCGTAATAACGATAAAGATCCAGCGGCACGTCGCGTCAGACTCGCTAGAACAAGGGGGAAAAGGCGAGCTCCGCGGTGGATTACGTATGCGCTTCGGTTCAACGACTGAGCTAGATCGATTCGCGCTCGTGACCGGCAAAATTTGGTGACCGTTGGATACCGAAGTAAAAACCTTTCGCGATGTTACATGACTCATCCTTAGATTCGTTGACGATTTTGCTTGAAAGATGTTTTCGCCTCTTTCGAGTACGAAAAGATTGATTTCGCACATGTGTTTCAACAATGACACGAGTGAAACAAGCTGTTCAAGGCAATTATGTACCAAACACATAATCTTGGCGCACAGAATGGAACCCAAGAGACAGCGATCACATATGATTTTTGTAATTATTCGTTCTTAGTCGATGAAATTTCCATTTCATTTTTATTTTCCAACGAACAACCGAATTACCTCGATTCGTGACACTTTTGAAATACGCGTGCGATTTGATTTTCTGTGTTGTTGGAAATTGAAATCCGTTCACGGGGGAAAAGTAAAGAGCGACGAAGATGGAAAGAACCGAAGGCCGCGATATCGTAGCAGCGGCGGTTTCTAAGCGACGGCTGTGCAATAACTCGGCAAGATATACCGGAGAGTCTGTTCCCGAAGGAAGGAAGGATTATCTTGAAACGCGAAAACGCTCTTCGCCGTATCTCCGGCCGAGTTCGTGCGACGAACACGGCCACCGTAGTCCCGCGTCCTCGATTGCCGACCAAGATATCGAAACTATTCACCTACGATCGACCGCGACTTAGGACCGCGTTCCTTCTGCCCTGGTATCCTCGTTCGATTGTCTTGGTGGTTATCAGGCCGAGAAAAAGGACAGGGAACGTGGCTAGATTAAAGATTCCTTCGGAATTGACTGGCTCGTTGTTGGCGCGAAAAGTATTAGTTAAGGAAACGAGGAGAGTTCGTTTTTGCTTCGGATCGATAATAGGAACACGATCGTATGTTTACGTGGGTCATTGTGTACTCTAAAACGACGATGCTCGCGAATGTTTGATACCATAATTATACCAACAGAAAGGGGAGTTGCCTTGGAATGGGAAAGCATCGGGAAGAACACATGCAACAATATTTGCTATGACTGGAAGATAAGTCATTTCGATCGATCGCGCAAACTGTACCTATGGCGCCACGAATACTGTCACATCTGTAAACTCGCCGATACAATTACGCGTTACTCCCGTTGTTATTCCTTCGCTTAAGTTACGGCTAGAATGGATACGTATTCGTACGAAGTGGCGTTTTAACGAAACATCCGAAGACCGAAATGCATATAAGAATCTAGAGATATGTATTTGATTGCCTTGACGTATCGAGTTTGTCGAAACACGCTTCCACTGTTACTAGAAGATCCTACTACTACGTAGCCGCAGTTACAAGTTGGATATTTGGCGAATCTTTGTAGAACACTTTCGAAGTTCGAATAGATTACAAACGTAAAAAAGAAAAGATTGTCGGAATATGAGAATGTCGAGAGCACCGATCAACGATGGAGAGGAAGTTGGATAATCTGTGGACACGGCTTTTCGGCGAAGAAACCCGACTCTCGGCGCAAACGGCAGTAGTTTTAGTGCACGAGCTCGACTAGCTGCGATTTAATCCTATTTTCGTTAGATCCGTTAATGGTTAATGGGAGGCAAAGTGGTCAGCGACCGGAACAAGGCCTAAGTCCGTCTTAAATCCTGTAGGAGGGAAACCCTTGTAGCCCTTAGCCGAGGATCGTAATCCGTGCAGGATAACTATTGGCCTCTCGTCGTCTTACGATCTAGCAAAGTCGCGAAACGCCTCGCGTTACCCTCCTATTCTATCTTGATCGATCCGAGGATCGTGGTTCCGCGATTCGATAATAACGGGGTAACTTTTTAACTTCATCGTCGCGGTGGGAGTCTCGGAGAAGAACGTGTTTCCGCTCGTGAACGTCACAGACAATTGAAGTGCCGCGCGGAGACGTTATGCCCGCGGGAAAGGACAAACTTGCGAATATATACGGCAGAACGATCGTTACGCGTTTATAATATGCAAGGGTGGAAACAATAATATCGGTGTTTCGGCAGGGCTTTCTTTCCAGAAGGGGAAACCATTGCGCGTGCAAATAAAGCAAATCGCGGGATTAATCGGCATTCGAGTTAAGAAATTTGTGAAATTCGGAAACGACGAAAATCCGATTTCTCCGTGCAATGGTCGAGAAAGCTATCTTCTCGGAAGAAAGAACAAGCCGCGTTCCCGGAGTTTGCGGAAAATTGAGGAAAAAAAAGAAAAAAGAGTCGAGTTTCTGATCTTCGGAGTTGTAAATTAGCAAAACAATCTACAGGTTTAATCTACGATTCCCAACGGCGGTTTATTATCATGAGGTCTGTGATCCGTCGAAATGAAATTCGTAAACGCCTGTCAATCTCGCACTTATGATAGCAGATGAAGAGGAAGAAGAGCAGCGGTTAGGCGAATCCGCGAAACGATCGAGAACGTTGCGTGGGCGTAGGCGTAGGTCGAAGGCGGCGATATATCGATGGACGCGTGTCGGAGGGCGGCAGGGCGTAACACGAAAGCTACATTATACTATTCAAACGATTGCAGGGCACGGCGCACGGCTAAGTTGACATTGTTGTTTCTGAGGGTGGCCTGAGGCCCTGCGAATATCTTAGCGTCGTGCAGAAGCTATACCGTGCGTACACGTCGTCGTACAAGCCCTCGGGGGATGTGAACGCTACACCGCCACCGCCACCGCCACCGCCACCGCCGCCTCCCGTCTTCCCGCCAACCATATACTAATCAATAACCATGAATCGCTCCGGGAACAGTGGCATGCACGTTCCGTTGCACCGTTATTGTTGTCGAGCCAGAGTGCTCGAGCTACCGTGAATATTATTATCGCCGATGATCCTTCGTCTAAACTCGATTTCGCAAAGCGATAGTCCGCGGTGATACTCGCCCTCCGACGATTCGTCCGGCTCTTAACGAGGCGAGTCGCGCGACAGCTGCGCCGGCTCGCGGCTCGAAACATCGCCGACTTGAATCTGAAACGATCCACGATAACGAAACTCATTCGAGCCTCTTCGAGACACCCCGAACGATCGCAGATAGCGAGAAGGAAAACCGATATGGAAGGAGAGAAGGTGAATGGTTTTGCGAAAGCAGAGTTTCGATTGGCGAGGAACGACGAAGGCAAGCGAGACCGCATCCGATAGATTCGTCTGTCCGAGTAACAAGCAGCGCGTAATTCACAGTTTATGAAGCGACTCGCGATTAGGGAACGTCTAATTGACGCGGGAACAACGACTGAGAAGCGCACCCCTCTTGCAAAGGGCGACTTTTCTTACGTGGCAGTTGTTCATCGCGGCCAACGTTAATCCCTGAAATTTTAATGGCCACGAGCTCGCGGTCGAATTTCAATAAGCTCGCACCCCATGCCGCGCACCCTCCACGCCGCCTTCGAGGAATTGATTTTCCTGACTTCCGACTTGATCGCGGTTCTCTATATTTCGCGATTCTATGTATATATATATGATCGAAAAGTTATATTTAAAAAGAGTTGGTGAAAGGGGCAGAGAAGCAACGAGAGTAGACACAGGGTGATCGTTAAGCCGAGTCGATTTGAATCGGGCCGAGGCGGCGGGGTTGACGTTCACATCAACTACGATCTCTAATAAAGTTCAATTATCTCCGGAAACGTTAGGTACTGAGGGAAAGGTAGACGAAGCAGAGAGGAGCATAGAGGTTCAGGGGTGCAAGGGGGGAAGAGAAGAGAGTCGAACGAGACCCTAACGTCGGGACGAGAGAAAGAGAAACCGGGAGAGATGATAATCTAAACGATCGCAAAGTGGGCTGCAGAAACGCGCCGAAATTGGCAATAACAGGGTGAAAAGGGGTGGGGCGAGGGGTGGTGGACAGGCGGGAGCAGGAAGGGGCAGCCGCGTAACGTATACACATAGCGGCGGGGCTCCGGCGCGAACTTCCTATTCTGGTTAGCATTCAAATTGAATCTTCGTGGCGGCCGGTCGTGAAGAGTTACCGCCGTTAATGGACCTCGCAAACGCTCTCAAATTGCCGGCAGACTGCTGAGACGCGCGCCCCTACCTAATCTACCGGCTTGATTCTCCGCGTGGCTCGTCACCCTGCCCCCGTGCACCTCCGCGGATATCGCGCGATTCTGCCCTCTTCGTTGCTGTTTCCGAACCGATTCGCTTTTCGCAAGTTACATTTCCAACAAAATCCACCTTACATTATTTATATGTTACATATTCCAACGCGATATCTTTTCCGGTATTCGCTTCGCTTCGTGTAGGACGGTACAAAGGAGAAGAGAAATTACAGCGATATTGAAGTTGGAATAATCGGGTATATTTCACGAGGGATGGAACGTAGATTAGCTTCCCCCGAGCGGATTAGGTCGTTTCACCCAGTCGTTACCATATCGAGCAGGTTTTATTGCGTTCGAAGAATCGCGAGAAAAACGACCCTGCGAAATGTCCGCAAATTGGTAGCGATCTAACGAGCGGCTTATCGGTCGATGAGCCGCGAGACGCGTTACGAACTGCGCGCCTCATTGGCTACCAACGTAATTCGAGAAGCAGACAACCAGAAAGAGGGTGGCTCGTTTTTTCCCCACCCCTGCTTTCTTTTCTTCCGTTAAACCGAATTAGCCCGCTTGATTTAGACCCTGGGAACGTTTCACCGGCTGAAAACCGACTTCTTTCCTTTTCATCGATACCTGACTCGCTCTCCCAGGGGCTTCGAGCCCGACCTACTCGCTTCCAGAATGTCGATAATCCAGCGTCAGGCACGTTTCTTCAACCACTTCGTAGCGTTTCGTAAACCGAATCAAGAATCAAGGGGATTCGCAGTCAGAAATGCGAATTTCCGTGCGACGACGATCCTACCACCCTCTTGCCGAGATTCGAAATGGCTAATTTAGCGTGGCGAGTCCCAAGGGTGACGGGGTTTGTTCGCAAAGACGGAGAAAGGGCGAGCGTCTTGGAGACAAGCTAGGATGAACGCGGTCGGTATCGTCGAGCGTCTCGATGTAATTCTATTAGAGGTAACTACGCGAGCTCTGGTCCGGTCGTCGTCTGTTGGATTTAATCACGAACCCGCCAGACCGTACGATATTCTGTCGCACTATCTTTTGGCTAAAGCAACGACGAAGAAGGTCGTTGGTGAATAACTCGACTCGATCTTTAACTTCCAGAATAATTCAAATACAAGATCATTTCGATCTCGAAAATCGAACGACGGCCGAAATGAAATATTTTCTCTTTTTCTGATTACAGCCGAACTGAAGATGGACGTTCTTCGAGAAAGGGAGGTTAAAGACAGCCTCGAGCGACAGCTCCAGGACGAGCAAAAGGTTCGAGGTGAGTATCCAATCTCCTAACGTTTGCTTCGAACGATCACTAGACATCGTGTCAATTTACTGGCCATATCGCCACGCAAAATTCCATCGACCGCGTCTGCGGATGCCTGTCCCTACTATACGGATACTCTTTACGACGAATCTAGCGGCCACGTAAACGAGCTTTTCGTGCATAGTACGCCCGCGACGTACGATCATCCGCGAGAAGAGGAGGTTTCAGAGGGCGTTCCCGCGTCGAGCCGTTTAACTCCGCGATAAATCAAAGCAGCCACGCAGAGACACGCCGCTATAAAGTGTTCGCTACGCTCGTAGGTCCCAGCGTATCCTATTATTCCAGTCTCGAAGGACCCTCGCTCCAGCCTGCTACAGACTCACGACTACTCTTGGCCGCGCTTCTCCTCCTTCGGACCAGCCTTCGTCCCGGCTGTTTCGCGACTTTAATGGAACGAAGGGTGGAAACAAGGTCCGGAGGTAGGAAGGAAGGAAACGTGGAAGGACCGCGGCAAAGGCCGTGATCGCTCGACCAAGTTTGTATCGAATGTCAGTCGGTAATAGAATAGTCGTCTCGCGTTTACGGGCTCCGCTTCTCTTTGACCACCTACTCGATCCTGCACCGACACCCACTCTCCCCTTTGTCCGTCCGTGCCTTCTTCCTCTCTCCTTTCTTCGGCTCGCGTGGAAAAAATCGAGCACCAGGAGCGATCTGTGCATTGTGTCGCGCCTGCCGGATCGAGATCTCGCCCGAGAGATTCGAGACTTCTGTTACGTGGAACGACAGAGTCGCGAGTCGCCGCGTGGTCGATGAATCACTCGACGAATTCTTTTTGCTTGCAAACGTCGGCCGCGTGACTCGATCGTCTATTTGAGAAGTAAGACACACGCAACGAGACTGCAGGAAAGCATCGTTCACGAGTGAAAACGTTTCGATGCCGGCGAATCGATTCGCTGCTGGACGAAGGAAAGAGGGAGATGGTGGAACGTTAGCGGCAGAAGGGTGGCAGGTAAATTCAATATCGCGGATTTTCCTGGCAAAAGATGTCGGCGTCCCGGCTGACGCGAGCACAATGCGAGACGCGATAAATATGTAAAAGTCGAGAAGACCGACAGGAATATCCGCGTGCTTCGGGGCGGACGCGCGCACGATCGCTATATTGCGCTTCGTACCAAAAAGAGTGGCTCTCCGGGGGCAGGGAGAAGCGGCGCGCGCGTTTTCGTTCGCGTCGATCATCCACTCGCTCGATCGAGCCGATGTTTTATTTTTTCTCTTTCGTTTCTTTTGGTACGTCGATTCGGCCGGCATCAGAGGCGGCCGTCGACGTCGACGTCGACGTCGTCGTCGTCGTCGTGGTGTAGCCGTGGACGCGTTTCGGTCGATTCGCAGGAAAAACGAGTTGCAGGGGCCGGGCCCTCGCGGTAACACGAGCCTCTGACAACAGCAGTCCATTAGTCAACCAGCTCAGTGTCAATACATGAATATGACAGCCGGTCTCACGGAATAGCCCATCTATCCCTTGGCTCACCCCCGACGCCACCCATAATGTCAAGCAAGTTCTATGATATCGCAAATATAGGAAATAGTCCACCGCCCTCCCCCCTCCCCCAAACCACTATAGAAACCTTTATCTTTCTGTGCAAAACTTTTGCTTTCGCCTCTCTGTCCCTTTCTCGCCTTCCTCCTTTGGTTCCTCTCACCCATCGACGCGATGATCGATGCTGCTACGAATTCCGTGTTTCTCGTTCGTTCGCCGCTTTCGTTCGCCTCTCTCGTATTTTCGAGGATTCTTAAAGGCGGCGGCCACCGTAAGACGATACTTAATTTGCGCGAGGCCTCCTGTGGTTCCGGTCGGATGATCGATCATCGGAGAATATTGACGCAACCGCTCGCTAAGACCATCGTCTTTCATTCGGCTAATGACCGGCGCGCAAATGAAAAGCATCGCGAACTGCTTTCTTCCTATAATACCCCAGCCTATTACCCTTCGTAGGGAATATAATCATAAAAACGATCCCGTATCGACGACCAACGAAACAGAAGAAACATTGACATTGGCTTGTTTCTCCAAAGGAAAGATACTCACGTTTCTCCACGACACGGATAGGTTGGTTCGTCACGTTATCCGGAAGTCGGTGGCACGCCTGATGTCTTTATCAGTTTGATGGCGTATCGTGTTATTCGTGCCTGCAAAGGCAATTTGCGCAATAAGGAGGGAATCGGAGGGTAGACAGGGGATGGAAGGGGGCGCGGCGTTATTAGCCCGTTTAAAGCCCCGCTTGGCATTTCGGTAAAGGTTGAAATCCCCGACCCCCCGCGGACCGACAGGCCGTATTATCTTAGCAGGGGTTGCAAGGAGACGGTACCTTCTCGTTGTTCTTCCGCACCGGTCGAGGGATTTGTAATGGGACACGCGTTGCTCTCGTCGAACAATGAGATGACCTTTGCACGGGCCGATACACCGAACAATCCGCCGCTGCCACGTCTTCCCTACAAACGAGAAAGAATCTTTACGTGGTTACTTCCTCGTTCGAGTTCTCTTCGAAACGCACGCTTTGTTTGGAAAAGGTTGAAAAAGCGACGTTTGTTTGTCCACGCCGCGTGTGCACGAGGAAAAGAAGGTTTTTTCCCGCGGAAGGAACGCTAACAACGTTTCCCACGTTGTCTACAGAATTTACGTGAACCGGATTTCAAAAGTCGTTAATCGCGCTCGCGGTTTTTCGACGACCACGACGACGATGCTGCGCCGTCATCGAGGGAATAGAAGAGCAAGATCAAGCCAAAGGCTGCGATTGGTGGACGGCGGCTAGGATAACAAATAGAACGCGGAACAAGAGCGACGCTGTTCTGGATTGGATCCGCGGCCGGAAATTCTGGCCGACGTCACGCGTCAACCAACAGAACGACGACCTACACGCGTTTTCTTCAGAGCAAAAAGCCCTCGACGCGCGTAAACCTCCGTAAACCCGCGGGTCGCCTTGGGAGCCGACAGCTGCCTTTGCCACGGCTTTACGAGAACTTGCGGCCTTCCCGTAATTAACCGAACCTTTTGTCGCCGAAGAGAAACAGCCCTTTCGCGCCGCCTGCGCTCTTCTTCCTCTTCCGCGTCCTTTGGGTTTCGTTCATTTAGCGCGAGTCTCCGGCATCGTTCGTACACCATCGTCGTTTTTCCCCGAGACAGCTAAAAGAAAAGAACCAAAAAAAAAAAAAAAGATAATCGGAGGGAAGAGGAAATGACAATCGGGTGAAAGAGAATAATCGTTTCGCAGCTACCCCGCTGCAACGACGCCTCGTTTCGACACGGCACGGTGGCGACAAACAGAATTGAAACTGTACAATCAACCGGACGAGATTTATACGCGCGACACTCCTCGTCCCTTGAATTAGCCGGCCTGTAATGCCTGGATCGGGTGTCGGTGTAATTGGGACCCAAGGGACTTTGCCGCGTTTCAACCCCAGTTCGACCAGCGTCACGCTATCCTCGAGTTTACGCAGCTATATATTTACCACCGCGGGTAATACGGATTTTAAAACTCGAACGACGCCACAGCGATTCAAACTCGAACGAGTCCCGTTGGTATATGTCAAAGTTGAAGCTGAAATAAGCCTAAATCGAATAGCTCGGATCGACGGAGGAATGATAACCGTTCATTAGTTGCACGTTCACGGTTGACGATCCCCTCAAAGATTTCTGACGCGATGCTCGTCGACGATACACCGGCATCCTATAATTACTCGTATTAGATTCATCCCCTGGATCAATAGTCCGTGACTAACATATCCACCCAAGTATCTGTCGCGACGCAAAGCAACCCGCTGCTGTGTCATCTTCGAACGAGCTTCGAAGAGCTAATTCTCAAAAGAGCTTGCAACCACGACAACGACGTCGATGACGACGAGGAGGACAATAACAACAACAACAACAACAACACCGGCAACGGGTATGGACATCGATGACGTCGGTGCTCCCGTGCGTAACGATAGCTGATTTGCTTTGAAGTGAACGTTTACACACACCGAACGCCGGAACCCTCCCCTGCATTGTTACTGCTCTCGAGGCAACCGGTGGATGGGGGGATGCGTGCAACAACGTTGTCCTCCCTTGTGTCTCCGTCTGACCATCCACGCAGTCGACGTCCTTCTGCTCCTCGACGACGACGCTACTGCGTGGAAACGTGTCGATTACCACCCTTCCTCTGGCTTCGCCTGGCCTACGAATCCTTTGCTCGACCATTCTGATTCATTGAATCCCGCAACCGGAAACCCGGCGTGATCGTTGCGCCAGAACGAAGTCACCGCGGTGGACAAACATTGGGAGACTCGCTATGACAGAGACGATGGGGCGAATATTTTCTGCCCGGAAATATTCGTAGTCGCGTACTTAGCGTTTCTACGGTTTATGATGGAAGTCGGATGCGTGTTGGAAGTAAACGAAAGACATGTGTTAATATAGGGTTACGTCACCATGTCGGTTTAGAGAACGTATATACAACAACTCGGTCTAATTTAAACATAAGTAAAAAAAAGGATCGGCTGTGCAAACGGTTTACACAAGCACACGAATTTGGAAGTTTTTACTCGCGACGAACTAGTTCGTACGAACGAACCATCGAGATCGAGTCCGGATTCCTCCTTCTTCTCTGGTACCGACTTTGTCGATGACTCATCACGGCCGAGGAAAATCGACGACTAGGACGATCGACGCGAAGGAAGGAGACCGTCATCGACTTAACGATCTCCGCGAGTCTTCACCCAGTAATGGCTGGCGAATTCGTTCCGAGTAATGACAGGAACAGAAGCGAATCTAATGCGGTGTGACAAAGAATCGAACGGGAGAAAGGGCGGGAAGAGGGGCAGAGCGAGGGGGACGAGGTTCCACCTCGATCAGCGCTGCGAGAAGAGAGCAGATCGGGCAAAGGGTTCGACCGGTGAGAGCGGCTTACCCCCTTTGTGGCAGTTTAGCGTTTCATGTCGTATTCCGACTCATTGGAAATTGAGGAATACAGAAGAGGCGCAAAAGGGATACGGCTTTGAGATAAAAAGAACGTCGGTTGGCGACGCTGACACCGGCGACTACTCTGTCACGCTTTCGCCACCGCCCCGCGAAAATAAACTCTTCTTTCCCCTTGGTGGCGGGGATGCGAGAGCGCCACGACAAAGGTGTCGCCACCGAACAGCAGCCCTTTTTGGCCTCTGGGCCGTCCCCGTGCCAGGGCATCGTGCACGGCTTCGATTTTTCCGCGAATTTTTTACCGGTCTCTGCTTTGTGCTTCGGGGAAAAGAGCCGAGAGTAGAGCAGAGCAAAGTCTCCGTCACGGTGCTGAGATTCGAACGTTCTTTGGAGCGGAGCTGGGTAGTGCCAAGAATATCGTGTGCTCGGGAGGGAAAGAGTCGATTGAAAGGGGATTAAAAATCTTGAAAAAGTCGGGGTACGCGCGATAAAACCAGGTTCGATGGGTCGATCGGAGGTAAAGCGACGTGGACGTTGGCGGCGGCGGTCGTTCGCCGTTGGAAGCCGATACGTGGGCTAGTATATCCCCAGAAGGTAGCTATATCGGCGAAGAGCCGATGCTGGTGGCTACAAGGGGGTAGGTGCCGCGGTCACTTTGTGAACTAACCTGGCTTTGCCCGCTGTTTAATTAAGTCTCGCCGAGACTACTCGTCCTCGCCCCCGTTCTCACTCTCTCT
Organism: Bombus pascuorum; assembly: GCF_905332965.1. Lineage (NCBI taxonomy): Eukaryota > Metazoa > Arthropoda > Insecta > Hymenoptera > Apidae > Bombus > Bombus pascuorum. The sequence continues at coordinate 2,042,337 of NC_083495.1, read as the reverse complement.
CTCTCTCTCTCTCTTCCTCTCCGCCTTCGTCGCACCCTTTGTCCTTCTCGCTTCGTCCCTGTCCGTTTCTCTGGCTCTCCGGCTGGCACCGGCACGAACCCCCGCTTGATTTCGCTCTGCCGGTGTGGCCCTTCAATGGCCGAGGGCCAGCTGTCTCTCTTGCTTTTGCGCCATCCACCGGCCCGTGTCGTGAATATGACACTCTGTCTACCCTTCCCCCTCCCGGCCTCTTTCTCTCTCGGACAGTGAGAAAAAATTAAATCACAGCCACTGTTACGACGCGACCAAAGGGTAACCGAAGCTGTCGAGGGTCTATGCTCGCTCCTTCGACCCTTTCTACCAAGCGCGAGAACAAAGCTGACCGAAGGGCCAGAGAAAACCACCAGCCCCTTCTCTTCAAATAGGTCCCAGACTCGTTTCCTTTCGACGGCAACATTTTCCGCGAACGATCGATGCCACGGAGTCCCCCGCCACACACGCAGCTACTTTGTCACGAGAATCGTTCGCAGATTCCAAGTAGAATCGCCCAGAGCCTCTACAGACCGTAGATCCCAATGGACCAGCTCAACTTGCTGGCCACCGCTCTCCGGATCTCCTTTACCGGAGTATTTTTTCCCTCGATGGTTGCTTTCACCCCACGGAGCCCCGAAGGCACGCGTATGAATTCGCTCGCGCGTAACAGTGAGCTTCCGTAATATAATTGTTAATGCGCTGATAAACGCCTCGGGCTGCGGCGTTTACGCGTCGTACGCGCCGATACGCGCCGCGTCCATGCCGGCCAACCCCTTACGTAAAAATAGATCGGCTGTTATCTTAACGCAAATGGCCTTTCAGTCGAGGAACCAGCAGAGATTCGCGAGATACACTCGCGAAAAGATCGATTCCTCCCAAGTATCAAATTCGAAATCTCGAAGAAGTACGCGGAAAAAATAATCGGTACGAGGAGATTGATCCACGAATCAACGGACAAGAGGAAATTACGTAATCGCGATTATGCGATAGCACTTTGGCGGCGGGTGAGTCGCGAAAAGAGAAGGAACAAGAGTCGAGGACAATAGCGGAGGATTAAATACGGACACGCGGCTCGAAGAAAAGTTAGCGTCGATGAAAGCCCGGCATAGCCAGAGGGGTGAATTTCTCGGCTACCTGGCCAAGCGTGCAACCGGTTGCTCGCAATATTCTCGGCAAGCGGGTGGAATATTCCACGAGACGGCGAGAGAAAGGGAGAGGAAAGAAATAAAACGCGACAGCTTATTTACGCAGCCGAGCAGGCACGAGCGATTCCACCGGGAAATAGGCGGTGGTTCTGCTCCGCTGTCTAGTTACATCTCGCTGTCAGGACGGAGCGTAAGCACGTCTTTCCACGATTTATTACCGGAGAAATTCGCACGATTATCGTAAACGTTGCTTGTTCAAAGAACACGCTGACGCGATCGTGTATTCTAAAAACCGCGTGAAAAAAAAAAGAAGAGGAGAGCGAATTCTCGAGTAGAGAGCTCGCGTGTAACGTTTAAGCAATCGCGCGAAACTTTGTATCTGCTGAGTGTTCTAAAAAGACAATTTTGTTGAGATGCCGGTTGGAGAGACCGTAAGATAAAAAGACCGGCCATTATCGCGGTGAACGAAAGGCGCGAAACAGAGTCGTTCGATGCACGAAACGGTATTTCGAGCATCGGCATCGTTCGAACGCGCGAATATTCGAAATAGCCGAAGGCTCGACAACCGGAAGGAGGGTGGAGACGAGAAACGAAAGAGAGTACCGTGGTGTACCGACCTAATCGTATTTCGTAATAACGTCGAGAGCGAGTATGTTCGCGTACGCTCGCTCGCGCGTCGGCCTACCCCGTGATAAATAAGGAGCGTAAGAAATACCATTAGGGAGGCTGGTGTTCCGTTCTACCTAGAAGAGCACGCGTACATACTTAACCCTTCGGCTGGTTTGTGTACGAGTCGTGCAGGCACAGAGACGACGACGCGAGAAATTTCGTTGCTGCGGAATTTAGATGAAATTGCGCGAATTACTTGAGCGCTCGGCGCGCGCGTGTGTGCATACGTGGTCGGCTTCCTCATCTTTCTCTTCCTGTTCCTCTTCCTCTTCCTCTTCTTCCTTCGCCAGTCCGCGCGAACGCAAACTCGGATCGTTTCCGTTACGCGCGGAGAAACGCTTGCGAAAATTCTGCGCGTACCGAAGCATAGCCATCCTCGCGAGCAGACCGTCGTGGAACGCGTGCAGCTTTGTCCCTCGTGAGCCGCCGATCCTTTAAAATAAACCACCGTGCTGTATCGATCGATAAGAGCGAAAAGAATCCCTGATTCTTTCCATTCGAAAATTCCAAATTTTCCCATATCTCTTTACGCGTAATTTGTATTCGTAGTCGATTCAGGATCGATGCGGTTGCCCTCACTGAAACGTAACATAACCTGGAGCAGAAACGAGTTTTCCTCGGTTAACCGCTCTGTATTTAAACCTCGAATCACGCGAAATTTCTCGCGGAAGGCGTAAATAAATAAATGTCCATACGTAACCGGTAACCCGTTATTAGGGCCGGTGTCACCCTACTCCGGGCAAACCCGACACCCCGAGCACCTCTGTCTCTTTCCCTTCCCCGTTGATCACGGCTCGTCTGCCCCTAACTCTGCCAAGCGTCTCTCATTCGCATCGCGGTGTATGGTAAACCAGCGTGACGTCAATGCGGAGGTTCGTTAAACCAAATTCCGCGGCGTGACCATTTTTGTGCACGACGGTGCGGTCGATTTTGCAGCATTCGCGAATCTCCTTCGTCTCTCCGATGAAAATATTTAACCTGCTACAGTCGCCGGTTAGCGCCATCCTCCTCAATGTACGCAAGAAATTCGTATATCGCGAGGTATTTCGCGTGTGGTGCGGCAAATTTGGGATTCGAGCGACGCAATAATTCCCCGTTTCCTGTTATATGAAAGAAGGAGAGAACGGAAAGAGGACGGCTGGCTGTTAGCTCTGGTTGGTCCGGAGGATGCGGATTCGATATCGTAGCGGTGCGGGCCGCTCGTATGAAAGACGACGAATCCGCAACCCTCGTAATACGAGTCCTCGTAAAGTAGCATTCCCGTGTAAGTCCTTCTGTCGGCCGGTCGACTACCATCTACGGCTTTCTATTATGCATGCGTCCCTTATTGGCAGTAAACGTGCTCACCCTCCTTTCGATCCACCCCAACCCACTGCACCCGTTCTGTTCCGCTCCGTCCGGAATTACGGCCGTAAGCATATTTCTAATTATAACGTCGCGAGGAAAGGCCTCACGGACAGACGGAGAATCTCATAAATTATGGAGGAACGAAGCGATTCGGCGGGACAGGGAGAAACGCAGAGGAGGGTAGAGACAGAGAAAACCAGTAGCTCCCGGCAAGACACGCGTTTCCTTCACAGCAGAGTACGCAAAAGTTCCCGCGCGTAACGCCAGCGGAAAGATCGGTGGAGGAGAAAGAGAGAGAAAATGGAAGCGCGGGGTTGAGTCGTCAGGCGGTAACGCGGGGCATGTTGGCGTTTACGTTTTGATTCGTCGTAACGGGGATTAACGGGCGGCGCAAATACGTTCATCATCGACCGCGTGAAGCGTCCGCGTTTACGCGGTTACACGCATACCGCGCGTATGCAGGCGTATATGGAGTGCGCGCGATCCGCTCTCTCGCGAGCCCATTCGCCGCCACCAATTTGGCATCGAGAATGGTCCATAGTCATTAATGGGTCGTACGCGTTAACGATTATGTTTCGGCTGTAATCATTGGACCGATTGTTCCGATCGTCGCGCTAATAAAGCGTGATGGCCTGGTCCGGTGTACTGTCCGGACATCGATGACGATGACGATCACGTTAGCGATGGCGCTCGCCCGTAATTGCTCGATCGCCGTGCCCTGTAACTTTTCCAGTCATCGAATGGCGCTACGCGCGATTACTTCAAATTGCACGACGATCATTCGTTTAACGCAAAAACACGTTTTAGTAGCCGATGACTCCTACTCGGTAGAACGACCGGTGAATGAGATTTAAAGCGTTACGTACGTTGGAACGAACAATTCGAAAAGGTCTCAGGGGCGAAGCGTTTAATCCGGAAAATTCGATGAGCGTTTAATGCAAGACGATGGAAGCGAGGGAAACGTTGTTGATTTGGAACGCGTTGCGGTGCAGATCCACCGATTAGCAGACACCGGCGCTCCGGCATCTCGTTTTCTCCGGAACGTTGGAAGGCCGACGAGGGGCTGAAGACGGTGGGTGAAAGGGGCCGAGGACGGAGGCCGAGACGCGGAGCTAAGACGTTCGCGGTTTCGCGCGAGGGGCCGCATAGGTCCTTCGGCGTAATTACGTTAACCGCAACCGCCAAAAGCCGATACCGCTCTACCAGGGACTCGGAAAACGCCGTAATCCGTTGCCAACCTACCTCTTCATCCACCCTTGTGAAGGAACGACCAGCTTCCGGCTGCTGGATACGCGCGTTACCTATTCGGCGATGAGCGGCGCAACCTCGAGATCTCGTGGTTCTCTCATTCTACGGCACAAATCGGTCTCGGCGAAGGTCGAGGGAAAGCAGGAAGGGAAGGAAGAGAGTACTAATACAGGAGAGAAGGTTGGAAGGCGATTGAGCGGCGGGACGAAGGCCGAAGCCTCGCCGGAAACACATCTACGCGCTCGATGAATTAGTAATACTGGAGGTCTTAGAGCCGAAGGGACTTGTAAGCTGTAATTGCATTAATCGCGGTGATATTTTGGGCTCAGGTGTCTTCACGCCCGATACGGCTCGTTAATAGCCGCCATTATCGTTCTAGCCGCTTGTCGCGGACGAACTACCATCTCGCCGTGCCCCGAAACTCCACTCGTCTCCAAGTTTCCAGAGTGGCAGGGTCTAGCTTTGACGTTTATCGGTTCAGACGACGACAGACGCGTCGATGCCAACATTTTCCTTTTCGCATGAAACGAATTGCTTTATAGAAAAGAAAAGAGCGACTCTACGATTTCGATTACCCTCGACTCGTTTGCACGAACATCACGATCGTAGCGAACGATTTGACGATGGGGTTCGCGATCATTACGAGAAGTCTGAGTAGGACACGCGCCCAACATAGGCAAGTGCCGTTAAAGAACTGTCGACGACCATCAGGAGAAAGGGATACACGCGGAAAAGAACGGAGCAGCAAAGAGCGATGCAGAGCGGGAGGGAGGAAGGGATGGGTTAGGACGAAACATTAATCTCTCGCGGTGGCAATATCGGGCCGATGATATTCGAGGCACGAGTATTATAGAGGAGCCGATGTCATTAGTCGGCCGCGTGTGCGTGTGTGGCCAGGGTAGCGGAGAGCGGCGCTAAGCGGACACCCTTGCACCCTGTCTAGCGTGTGGCGTCCCCCAATGCTTTCTCTTTCTCCTCCTCCTCCTCCTCTCTCTCTCTCTCTCCCTCTCTCCTTCTCTTTCGCTCTCTCTTCGCTGCTGTCTCCGGCTCGACGCGCGCGGTTCTGCGCCGCGCGGCCCTGTGTCCGACGGTAGTATCGATATGCAGGACCGTGATAATCGATTGCCGCATTCCTCGAGATGGAGCGACGCTGCGCGCTTTGAATACGCCAGAGGGCCCTGATCGTGCACGATGCATACGAACGTTCATCCCTTGCCGCCTCTCTATCTCTCTCCAACCCTCTATACATTCACCCTACCTCTTTGTTTCCCTTTCCCTCACGATAGCACGCACTTATGGATATGCATGTATGGATGAAGAGGCGTACCGGCACGCATACGCGAGCGGATTCACGCGTACATTCGGTCTTCTGGATATTGCTTTTTCGCCGCTTCGCCGAATTCGTTATCAGCCCGCGCGGCTAACGAACGCACGGAATGTCTGTGTTCTTCGGTCGACTCGCAGACGCCTCGGGTCGAACGTTGAAAGGCCCGAAGGCTCATAGGGGAAAAAACTAACGATTAGACCGTGCGCGCAGAAGTTTCTACAGATCGTGTAGAATACGAGTCGAACGTGGTTGGCGATCGGTAGCGAGTAGAGCGACCATCGGTTTCGAGCGTAGTCGCTGCGGAGGTGCAGAAAGGGCCCTGAACGTTGGAGCTCGCGCCATCTACCCTTCCCGTCACCCCTGGCGCGGCTCGGTTATTGTTCACGTTAATTGATGCGTTATGTTTGATGCCGTTGTGATAGCCATTGTACGCGGGGTGTCCACTGATAACTGAGTTACCGACTGCGGCGGCCAGAGTGCACTCAAACCTAATTATCTCGGCCCAACTGCGACTGCCGCATTGCGTTGCCGGCGAAATCGTGCGCCACATGGCTCGCCGATACACATATCGTTCGTTCAACCAGTCCGACGAAATCCCCGCGTTTTCTCGTTCTTCTTCCTGTTCCAAAATCAGATTACACCGAAGGGTAATGTTTCGTTAATATTTTCTCTCGTTCACTCGAACCACGAAGGCCAGCTAGAGTTTGGAGAAGAGAAGGCAGTGGTCCGGGAACGACGAAGAACCAAGCGAGCGGATGACTCTTTTGTACCGGAAGTTAAACTACAAAGAGTATAAAAGAGGAAAGGTTGACGCGAAAGGATGGAATGAGTGTGGTAAGGGATGGGAAAGGAGAGAGAAAGAGCGAAGGCGTTCGCCCGGAACAAAGAACAAAGCCTCTTTCGTGGCGGTGGCCCGCGGCGCGATTAGACCGGCCTTCCAATTAACCGGTCGAAGGTGCTTTCGGGTGCAACCCTGTCGTAAACTCGACTTGTTTACGCGCCGATTGCGAAGCGAGCCGCGGCGAACGGAAGCTCGCCACGATAAATTCCAAAAATCAATTCCGTTGCCGAACGAACCGAGGCTTTTTCGGCTTGCGCCACCGAAGACGAGGTCGTTGTCGCGCAGAAAGACGGCTCTCCACTGGCGTCATACAGTGTCCGAATGTGGAAAAAATGAATGGCGTGGATGGTCTCCCGTTCGGTGGCCGCGGCACCGAGTCGACCAAGAGGAGAAAGCCCTCGTCGCTGGTTCTGCTTTTTTTTCGGCGGTCCTCCCTTTTGAACGAAGAATTCCCATCCGGCGCGGTTCTTTATTGTCCGGCGAAATTTACGGTCGACACCGAGTCGCGGATCCTTCGCAATAATTCGATCGCCGCGACGCCACGACGTCCCGCGTAGCCGCTTAAAATTATTTGCCAACCAAGGTGAACGCGACCGAGAATGCCCCCGCCCCGCTATTATAAACGTCGTATTTGAAAACGTATTTGAAAATTCCTCAAATTTTATAGCTACGGTAAATCGAACGATACGATCCTCCTTCGTTATAATAACCTTCGATTCCTTTCCCGAGGGATACTCGCGAGCTGAGGAGCACGCTCTCTTGACCGAGGGTCGCCGCAGAACCTTTCGACCAAAGCGACCGGCTATTTCCGCGACCATCGTCTCTTCTCTCTCTATCTCTCTCTAACTGTCTCTCTCTCTCTTTCTCTCTCCTACATCTTCCGCGATTCTTCCTCCTGCCAGTCTCGACTCTGCCGCTCGCGTCGCGTCGTTCCGTCTCCTCCGGCTTTCCGTCGTGGCTTCGACCCCCACGGTGTCCGCACACATATCGCAGAAAATTACATTTTGTCGGTTGTAAAGGGAGCGTCGTAAAAATCGTAACGCCGGCGACGCTGACTGCGCCGCTGCACGCCGAGCGAAATTGCACCGGCCCTCCGCTTATCTGTTGCCCATCAACATTGCTCCACGCTTGATAGACCCTTTGTAAAACGTCATTCTACGGGCTTTTATGCGCTCGCTCCTAGCCAAGCCCGACAACGCTCCATGGATCCTCGTTTTCGCCATTCCTTCGTGCTTTTCCTTTCAACAAATTCCTCTCCTTACCCATCGAATTCTATTATTCAATTTTCTCCCGACTACCAGTCCCTTACTCGGTAAGAAGCTACTGGTTGGACCAACGAACGGTGTTTATCGCGAAACAAGACGTCTCGATGGAAATTCCCTCTATAGCTCCTCCGTGTCTTCCCGATCAAAGAATCCAACTGGAGGTAGAGCTGACCATACGGGCGAGAACGCCTCGTTGTCCCGGCGCGTCTGTGTCGCCGGTACCGCAAAGCCCCGTAGTTAAACTCGGTGAGCGTCTTAGATGCAAAACGTACTTAGTAAGCGGAGCTTACTCGGTCTCCCCCTCTCACGGACGGTCTCTTCCGGGGCTCCTGCACGGCTCCGGGATCCTAACAGAGCTTTGCAAGAGAACGAAGGGGTTCTCTGGACCGTCCAGCGAGAAAGGTAGTCGGAGAGGGTTGGGACGAGCCTGACGCCAAACTATCTTTCTCTCCCTTTCCTCTCCACTGCGCGGGCGTTGATGGGTTTTCCAATCCCCAAAGTAGAAGCTGGCACGTTCCGACGGCCAGCTCGCCTCGAAACTATGGATCTAGTTTCCACGAGGGCAAAGCAGCTCTTCGAGAAACCGGACAAGAGGGAGACGAACGGATGCCTTGCAAACACAAACTCCGACTCGCTTTACTAAGATTCGCGAATACGAGGAATCGCGTTGGACAAGAACTGCTCCGACCGATCAAAGCGCTTGGGAAATTCGCCGAACGAAATAATCGTTAGAAGACTATATGCAACGATATTGGTGGACGCGAATAGGAAACGACAGGCAGTTAGTCTAACAAGGATTTAGAAGAGCAACTGCCGCTTCCTCGAAGCTCTGCCAACTAATGCACACATATATCACGGAATAAAGCGACCGGTTTTCGTCGAACCGCCTGGAGTCCCTGCCCTCTGTGCGTGTTTCTCGTAGGAATTTTCGCTATTGATACGTGGCCCGATGTCATAGATCGTTCGGTCGCGTTCGAGCAACCCCTCGGCTGTCGAACGTAATAAAGTAATGGCCAGCAGCTTCTTTCCATTCTTGACGCGGCCGCAAATATAGCGATCTCGTGCCGAAACGGCATCCGTAATGAGAAAGAGTTGAGAAAAAAGGCAAGTTCATCGAAGTGGAAGAACGAGGAAGGAACAAGGTCGTTCCGAATCGATCTCTCGAACGTGTCTTGGTCGTGGAGAAGCGGAATTAAAGGGGTCGCCGGTTCGGTAATTGTCGGCAAATATTAATAACCGCGACGGGGGCGACAGCTCGCGCGAATTCAACGAGAGAGCGAGCGAGGCAGAACGAGAGGTAGACGGAGAGAAAGCCGAGCCAAGCTTCGGGCGGCGACTTCGCGAGGGTGAACCCACCGAACCGGTTATACTCGAGAGCAAATACATAATGCCTGGATGATTTTCCGACGACGAGGGAGGAGCCGGGCGTGATTGAAATTCGTCGACTGGCTTTGACGCAATTACCGCATCTCCGTTCTTCTATCCGCGCCGTCACGGCAACGCGTCGCGAGCTTGTTCCTCGTAATTTCGCGGTAAAAGGCCGAACTTCCTTGCACCTACGTAATCAGAACGACTTAAGAAACGTAAGATAACTCTTGGATGATTTTACATGAACCTATATATAGAGAAGTCTAGCGAGGTAGTCTCGATCGAAAATGGATCGCAGAAAAATCAGTCCGGATACCTGACTGAACGTGGAAGGGGGTTGCGGACGGTCAAGTTTCTCGAAAAAGTTTCAGGGAATTCGTTGCGAAAGGAAGCCCCGAAGGTGCGCACCATAAGAAGCCCTTGTTCTCGATATCCTTCGAGAAACGCGGCCCGGACTTATTCATCGACGATCGTTCCCATACCGTTCACGATTACGTTAGTCCGCGCATAATCGTTCGGTCCTAGTCATATCCGGCTCGGAGTGTTCGCGGTGCTTCGCACGTATTACGTGACCGATCGTTTCGTCAACGTTTTCTCCGGCTTTCTACGAATACGCTGCTCCGAACCGTAGCTACGTTCCCTTCCAGAGGATCGGATTGGTCGAGTTGGTTGAGTCGAGAAGACGTCCCGGATCTAGGAATCTGGGAAATCTCTCGCAGGCCTCCGCGAAAGACGGATTAGTCCTTCAGTGGTAGAACCTGTACGCGTAAACAATGTGCCCGGCTGTTGAATGTGGCAATCCTATATCCAGGACGATGGAACGCGACCGTTCCGGTGCGAGTACGGGCGTGTACACGCGAAGCCGGGCCTTCTCCCGGTCGATAGCGTTAGCCACGCGTGTAACGCGACACCGTATATCTGCTGGTAGATTGGAGACGACGATCGCCGTCCAGGGAGGTCGGCTGTCTTCCACCTGCCATAATTCCATAGAGTCTCCTACTTCTCGTCCCTTTTCCCTTTTGCCCTCTTGAATTACTAAACGCGTCATCGATCGACAAAGACGCCAGAGACGGAGCGACGTGAGCGCGATGAAGGTACCTGGTTCAAAAAGAGAAGGCTGATTAAAGCGAAAGAGAAAGGGAGTACGTCAAAGGTGTCGAGAGAGAAAGAGAGAGAGAGAGAGATGGAAATTTGTCCGTTTTGGAGAAAGAAACGGAGAAGCAAATCGGACAAAAAGGTAATCGCGGCGAACTCGGACGGTAATCTCGGTGAAAACGGTCGCGCAGGGGACGCGTGACGCTAGTGAAGAACGGCGGGGGACACGACTAGGGTCGAAATTCCCTTTGCTGGATGTTTAATGCGGCAATCTAGGGGCGTGATAAAGTGCCAAACGAATGCCGAAAGGGAATCGCGAAACGGCGGCGTGCACGATGAGCGGCTGGGCCGCCCAGCACAATGCTGGCACAAGCCATTACATTGTATAAACACGGCCGAGAGTCGGTCGGTAGAGTTTTGCGGCGGAGAGAAGAGCCACTTGAACGGAACTGAAACGAAAGGAAAAGAAAAGCGACCGCGGTTGTGGTCTCCGATTGAAACGCATCCACCCTTCCGGTACTTCTGTGTCGTTCCTTGCCCTCTCTTTTCTCTGCGCGCGCCACTCAATCTGTTCCCTGCTTTTCTCCTTTTTCCATTCCAGCCGGCGAGAACGCCGCAAACATTCCCTTTGCGGGTGCCGCCTCAAAGAACAACACGAATGGATCTCGTTTTCCGCGTGCCGTGCGTCCCGACATTCTGCGATACGGCTCGGAATCAGCCTCCCCCGCGGTTAGCCGCTGTCGCGCGGAAAAACAACGTCTTCGATCGGAGGAGGATCGCGGTGACTGCTCCGCCGTGCTGCGCCGCGACGTTCCATTTGCCTCCAGTTACCAACGGGTTATCCCTGCCACTCTGTCTAAGGCGTCTCTCGACCTGCAGCTCTTACTCTGGTCGCACCACTGGAACAAACTCTACTCTCGGCTAGATCGTAATTACGATGAAATTGCGCGGGAACTTGGAGTCGAATCCTTAGGAGTCGCTGGAATCGCCGCGTCCCTGTTATGCAGCTTCGAGATACTATCGTAATAGAACCTACTCCGTTTCGTGCATTCGCAATCCGACTATTACCGTCAATTCCTCGGCTCTTTCGCTGGAGCAGTTTAAGGCGCCACTTCGCCAGTAAAGCAGCCGTTCCGATAGAGCAAACGAGTTCGTTTTTAAAGACGCCAGGCGTAACGATGCGTTCCTTTCGGATTTCGCCAGCTTTCATCGCGTCGTTAAATATTGCAAGAGCTCGTCGTAAGCTGCCGGTGCCTCGACTCTGCCGCACCCATCCACCGTCCCTTTCTTCTGTATGCCGTTTTGTCGACGGAAAAGAAGAATAACGTTCTTTGCATACTCGGATTAAAAGGCAAACAGTCCTTTGCTTTTGAAGGGGCGAGGCTGGGGGTGGCGGCGGGAGGATTCGTGCACGTTTGAAAGGAAATTTATGGGAATTAATATCGGTTCCCCCGAGCGGCACGGAGACGGAAGCAGCCTAGAGGTAACTCGATTCTAGATGTCTCGGGGACTCGCGGAATGCGACATGCACGGGAGGGAACTTTAAGAATTTAATTCGTACACTGCCGCGTGGAGATGGTCGCTTTGTTTTTCTTTTCTTTTTTTATTTTGCTTGTTCCGCTTTCGGTTCATTCCACCGATCTAAAACGAGAAGAGAAAATATGCGCATTGTCGCCTTTGTGATAGCGATATCGCCGTCGAGGAGAAATCTATCAGAAAATCTGTGTCGTTACGAAGCAACCTGGATAAGACGTGCTGACACGTCCGACATGGACCGCGTGGCAAACGAAAACGAGGTGAAAACGGTCGTATAACGACAAAAATTCACCATTAAGCTGCCGTATGTTCCCCAGGGGATGCTTCCTCGACTCCTCATGACGCAAAGGGATGGCATTAAACGCGATAAGCTAAAACATTTCTGGCTGTAGTACGCTGCGGGAACTCGATTCCAGTCCCCCGATCAGTGTTTTGGATATTCGGGGAAAAATGAAACGTCATTGAGCAATCTGTGGACGCGTGGATCGCGTATCGATAGGGGAGGCGAAAAAACAACGGGGTTTCGTTCGCGGGGGACGCCATGGGCTGCCGGCAGAAAAAAGTGGAACAATGCTCCGCTTTTAGTAGAGAAAACATCGTGCGCTTTCTTCGCCGTATGAATATTTAACGAAATTCTTCTACATCGAGGTCCAGATGGTACCGAGCTCGAAACACCGGTTTCTTCGCTGCGAGATACGAGTTTTATAGGGGGAAATAATATCGGGCAGGGCAAGGGTGGCGCTTACGCGACTGCAAATCCAAATTACTCGGTTCGATGCGAGGTCTACGCGCGAAAAAGGTCAAAATAGTTTCACCCCGAGAGAGCCGACCGGCAAAGAGCGAGCAGGCGCACACGGGTGAAGAAGACAGGCTGATCGAGCGAACCATTTAAAAAAATAACCCGGCATTAGAAAGGCTCTGATCTTATTTTATCGGTTCGGCCTGCGATTACCACGATAACCATCTAGCTAACGTTTTTCGGACTCTGCATGGCCACCACCGCCTTTGCCATCGGCATTCGTTCGCATTATATTTAACGCGATTCGTTCCGTTCCGTAGATCCTCTATTCTCCCTTTTCTCTTTCTCTTCTTATTCGACTTTTATTTTCCGATCAACGAAGCCGAGACTCTTTCCCCGAGTTCGAGTTTCCACGCGAAAACGGACGCTGCGAATTCGCGTCAACGTCCGTTCGAGCAGAAGAGAATGTCTACGCTTCTTTCGTTCCCTCGATTCGTCGCTAAAGATCCGTAGACAGCGTATCGCGTCGAATGGGTGGCGCACACGAGCGTCGACGTCGATGGAACACATAATCCTGATATCTGTCGGTTTTCGGGCAATAAAACACGCGTCCCATAGCGCCGAAGCCCCCGAAAACTGCCGCTGCTCGCTACCGATAAAGCAACGACTCGCAGATACGGATCCCCCGGCGTCCCATTCGACTCGAGAAACTTCTGTCGATCGTATTATTTTTTTGCCTTTCTTTGGTGGATTTCTTTCTGTCTTTCTTGCACTATAGCGGCCTGATCGGCGCGTAATTGCCAGTCCTTGGACGTAACGAGCTTCGAGGTCAATCGGCTCCCGTTAACCGACGAACGTGCGCGCGAAATGCGTTATCACGGCGCAGCCCTATCATCCCGCTCCATCGACGATCATACTTACCGATAATATAATATAAATCGGGCTAAATTAATGTATGCCGGTCGTAACCCGACAGCGATTGCTACCTTTAAAACAATTATCCGGGAATAGACGTGTTACCAACGACGCGACGCGATCCTCCCCTTTCGAATCCACCGAACTGGATCGACTCCTCCTTCTTCTCGGGATTCGCGTCTTTTTCCTCGTTTTCGCGTCGATCGATTCGTCAGGGACGAACACATCGAGCGTACGCTCGGTTTTTTCGATCTCTCTCTTCGATCTCGCCAAAGGGTTCGAGCCGAAGGTAAAGAAGTCGAGCAAAACGCTACTACGGCTATTACGTTTCCGCGCGCTGGACCGAGTAACCAGATCGGTCGGTTTCGAATGACCCACGCTCACCCGCGGAGTAAACATTTTCATATTGGTAGCGTAATTCAAGCGCCGCACCGGTCGCATATTACGTCTCTTCCGGCACGCTTCCACCATGTCCGACCACACCTGAACGCATAGACGAAACGTGGACGAAAACGTTGAAGAAGCGAAGCTAGGAGGATGTTCCGTATTTGTTTCTGCGGTCGTTGGAGTTTCTTCCGCCTGTTGGCCTGAATCTCGTTCGAAACACGATCGTTGCCCCGGCAGGCAGTTTCGCGAAGCGTGTTTCGTTTTCGTTCGCGTTACGCTGGTCTAGCCTCTCGATTTCTTTCCTTCAACGCGAATCTAAAGCTCGTCTGTCCGATAAACAGAATCGCCGAGCCCGACGATAACGTATACAACGGATGTTAATAGGATAAATTAGTTTGTCCTATGAAAACAAGCGGCGAGACGAAACAGACGCTACTCGAGCGAATGGTCGCGAGAATATTTCGTGGCCCGGAAAACCGAAGGGACGAGCACGAAAGAGGATTTTCCCTGGTATACCTCGCCGCCGGATACCGGCTATCCCGATATCGGATAAAAGAATAATACGTAAAAGCGAAAAGCTTTCGACTTTACGACGTTCCGTGGCATGGAAACCAGTCCAAGGGTAGCTACCCTTCGCAGGCAAGGGAGCCGAACGCGTTTGACCCTCTCGGGGATGTTTCCACTGGCAAACTGGATTCCGATGACCGATCTCCATTTCCATATGGGTCATGGAGTAGAGAGGAGGGTGGCGAAAAGTTCTCGCCACAAAATTGATATTTGAACGAGAAGCGACCCTCGCGCGCGCGTAAGAGAGAAGGGTGAGAAGGCACGATTGTCACGGTGAATCTCTGGCAGTCGTCCCGAAGAATCGATCCTCCGCGCTTCGTGAGGCGACAAAAAACGGCCTCTCCCCTTGTGAAACGTGAGCGTACGTGCATGCGTGGAGAAAAGAAACGAGCGTTGGGAGAGGAGCAGAGAACCGGAAGACATCGGTTCGCGGTTTCGTCGATTAGCCCGAAGGACGGACTCGGTCGAGCATCGGTTCCAGCCGTCCGAAATTAGCATTCGCACAGGATACACGGTCTAACTACTATCGACGTTCGTTGGACTATAATCGTCCGCGGCGAGCGGCGTGGCTCGAGCGTAATGTTATTCAACGGACGGCTTTTGTATGGATATCGAGAGAGCCGTAGAGCACAGATGCTGTCCGTCGGAGGAGATCGAACTGCTGCTGCGTCTCGAGTAGGTGCGTAAGAACCCCTTTAAACACCGGGTAACGGCTGTTTCGACCGCTCCTCGGCCCTCGAGGACGTATTCGTGCAAGATTACGCGCGCTCGTCCACACGCCGCAGTTCATCCGCCTTCATGAATCGTAATTACGCATTAAGTGTACGCGGCCAGCTTCCACGACCCTAATCTTGGCTCCTCGTTATCCCTTTCCGAGGATAAATCTCGTTCACTGTTCGACCTTAGGAGTCGTTGCAGTTTCTCGAACACCAGACGATTGGATTTCGCGGAAAGAGATTGGCACGAGGCGAATCGAAACGTATAGGGAAAGATATAGCGGAATCGCGAATCGACCAAAGAGCAGTACAGAGGCAAAGGAGGGATCGTTTGGGCAGGGTATTATTAATTTTTCCTAAGCAAATCCCGGTCATCGACGAAGAAGGCCGCGGGCTAGGAAGGAGCGAGCGCTGCAGGTGCCGGGAATGGTCAATATAACCTCAAAATGTAAATCATATTGCTATTCCCGGAGGGACTGTTCTCTCGTTCCGGCAGGAAAACGTGTATTAAACGCGAGCCGGGTAAGACGACCGAGCCTGTATATTAGTTTCTGCGGGTTTCCCTATTGGATTTGCCCCGTCGCGTTTCCCCTGATTGTTTACGCGGCCGGCCGCTAATTCCCGGAGATAGGCGACGACTTCGAAACAGCCCGAAGCGATACCTAGCGCAAAATCTCTCGACGTTGCCGACGCAACGTGGCTGTTCTTTGTCGTTTTCCGTCCAGTTTCTCACACGTACGTTTCACCCGCGTTCTCTCACATCGAGATCTGCACCATTCCGGTCGTGACAGCGGCCAGATCGATATCGGCCCACGAGATCTCGGTCCAGCGTTAAACGTAGGCGGACGCGACGAGAGAGTTCGCGAGTCTTCGACGTGGGTAGTCCGCGCGGACAGCGGCCAGAAAATTTCTGATTGAGCGCACAGCGGTAGCTGATGCATTTTGACGTATCTAGAGGTAGAGACAGAAAGAGAGAGAGAGAGAGAGAGAGAAAGAGTGAAAGAAAGCCTACTCTTTCCTCTCCCTCTTCCCGTTTATCGTTCCTTTTTTCTCTCCCTACTTTTCTTCTCCGGTGCATTATCTAATGGAGCATTCTCCCCCCACTCGCGGTATCCCTCGACCCGGTACCTCGATCGCGCAACCCCTGTGCCCCGTGAACGAACCTGGCGGTAATTCCCTTCGCGGGCTTCTCGGTCGACGGGCGACTCATCGGCGTTCGGCGTATCCAGGCGATATTCGTTCGGTCTGATTTTATAACCATGACCGGGGATTTCTTTCTCTCGAACGCGCGATCGTCGCTTGCCAGTCGCTGTAACAGGCAATGCCGGCGAGATCGACCTTCGCGCAACTTGCAGCTGTGTCGCGTAGAAACGCAGCGTGACTTATCGATATCGATCGGGGGAGAAATGAGGGTCGTAGAGACGATCGCCAGTCTTTCCTACTCTTCGGAAACGCAAGATGCCGCGAACAGGAACAACGAAGAAGGAATGCTCGCGTAGCGATTCTTCGCTTCGCGCTAAGCTGTTACACGGCTGTTGCGCTGGAACCGAGGCGGAACAAAGTCGCAACGAAGACCGTAGGAGAGACAGTTCGCGGGAAGGCCATCCACCGTCGTTACCGAACAACTATTGACTCGCAACGATCGGTACCGTGTGCAACGTACAGCGTAGACGTCAAAATTGCTGGACGATCGTGGATGAACCACTTTTCGCAAGACCAGAACCAACGAACACCTTCCTGCTTGTGTCTCGCTCACGATCGTCGAAGCGGTTCTCGATCGCGGAGTGGGACGCGCGCGGAGGAAAAGTCGCGACGAGAGAAACTCGAGCGGCTTTCGGAATCGTAGGTGGAAGTCGGGCCGGGGCAGCCCTGGTTCGGGGCAATTCTTTGCCGGGCTCGCGTGTATCCTTAGTATGCAACGTATGCAGTCGGTTGTTACCGAAGGAGTGGTTTGCCGAGCGGCCAATGGCGAGTGCTCGAGCTAATTCTAGGGTGCCGCAGCCGCGCCATCTTTGCATCATAATGCTGCGCCCCCCGCTTCTCCCTCGTACCCCACAGGCCGCTCCTACCACCGGAGAGAAGTCTGTCCCCTTCCCACCTTGTCCCACCCCACCCACCCGCCACCGGCGTACTTTGCTTCGTGTCCCTCCTCGCCCTCGCCAACCCTCTCCTCCGCCTCCCTTCTCGGCCTCCTCCTCTTCCTTCTCCACCTCCTCCTCCTCCTCCTCCTCCTCCTCCTCTCCGCACCCTCACGCGAGCTTTCTCCTTACCCTGCTATCGTTGCACACCTATTCGACAGCGAGGAGAAGACAGCATCTGGACGGGAACTTGGCGAGACGGAGAAACGGAGCACGCGAGAGAGAGTATCGAAGAGGGACGAGAAAGGAAAAAAGAGAGAGGAACGCCGCAACGTCTCGAAACCGCGTCGTTCCTCGAAAGTCGGCGAGAGCAAGATCGTAACGGAGAAAGACAAAGGTGTGCGCGCGGGGGAAGGGGACACAGGTATACCGGCATCGTGATCAGGTAGAGGGGGCAAAGGGGTTGTCTGCGCCTTGTCTGCTGGGAATCAATCATGTATCAGTGACGCTCAACCGGTGTCCACCTGCCGATCGCTTGGAAAATATCGGTGAATCGGGTCCGATCGTAATCGTCGAGACCATCTTCCGGTTTCGGCTGCTCCTCTAACCTTAGTTCGGAGCTTTCTAATTTTACGCGCGTCATCCTGGATATACAGGAAGCGGCGTGCGAACGAAACGATACTCCGACGGTGTGTAAACTATCTTTTACAATTTCCACGACGCCTCCTCGTTTAATAGCACCCTTCGGCGTGGGTCGGACAAAAATGACGATGCACTTGCGCGTCCGTGGCCGACTCGCACTCGTTTCCTCGGTGACGAGATTAATTGGACGCTAACTGCCGACTTCCACGTTAAACACAGGGTAGTCCCAGGAAAGGCAGCTCTCGCGTTGTTTCCTTGCGTTCCGCGAAATCCGGCCACCGTAGAAGCGGCAACGCCGTCGATGCCGATCGCAACGATGATCGCGCGATCGAGGCGTCGACAACAAAGCCCAGGTTCGCGAGAGATCGGGGCCCGAAAGTGCCGGGAGCGGGTGATCCCGAGCAAGACACAATGGCCGGACGCGGCGGTTCGCAATAATGGAAAATAATTAAAGCGGACAAGAGGAGGAGGGACGGTTCAAACGCGCCGACCCGAGAGCCTCGGCCGATCGCTCGATCGGCTTGTCTGTAAGAACGCGTCTGACCATGTCGAATGTTCTTCCTGCGCGCCTCCGCTTTCGCCAGAATTCTACAATCCGAGAATCGAACGGATTTCTTATCGGCTCGGGATAGTTTCGAAGATAGCGAAAACACACGAGAGAAAGCGATCGCCAGCCTAATCGGTGTAGCGAGTCGCTGCAAAGCGTAGTACGCGATACGGTCGAGCAACCGGAGGGCCACGTTCTATCGAGATAAAGTAATCAAGAAACACGGCCGAGCTGACAGCTGCGAGGCAGTCGCGAAAAAAAATTGTTCCCGTTTGCAAATGGTGCGAGGCGTCGAGAAGGGGAACCGGTTTAACCGGGCACCCAATTCGTAGATCGATCGATAACTAGATCGAACGATCGATCGACGTCGATCCTCGGTTAGACATCGTTGACAGGCGCGTACGGTAGCCGACGGGACGATCAGACCCCCGCTTAGACGCGTGTTCGAGGTCCGAAGCCCCCTGTGCTGGCCGTGAAACCCCCCGCGGTACAATGATACGCCGAGATAATTTCGTTGGACTTTGACCGCGCCGGGGTTCCACCACCTGGGGAACCGTGAACACCGCCTACCGTTAAGTCGTTTTGACAGGTGTCCGTCGAAGTCGTTCGGAAGAGTCGCACGCGACATCCCCGGTAGAAATTATGCTAAAGGCTTTCGATGTTTCTGCTTTCAGTGATGTACCAGAAGCGGCTAAAGAAAGAACGAAGGGCAAGGAAACGCCTACAGGAACAACTGGAACTGGAGATCAAGAGGCGCACGCAGCTCGAGGAGGCGTTGAAAGCAACGGGGGCTTCTTCCGAGCAAGTCAGAGCGATTACCGGTAAGTATCAGTTTCGAGTGAAAATGGAGCGGGAAAAGAGGCGACTTCGCGCGCGCTTGCTCAAGGATTATCGTGATACCAGAGAAAGAAAGAAAGAAAGAGAAGAGCACGAAGACGTAGTAGAAACGGGAGAGTTTCCATCGAGTTCTGTTAACTGTTTCCCAGACGATTTCTCTCGCAGAGCCTTCGGGCTACCGGTGATCTCGGAATAAATTAATTAATTCGCCGAGGCAAAGCAAACAGCCTGACACCCGGCAGAATACGATTCCTTACTTATCCCCTGCCGGCGGGAAGATCCTTACCCCTTCCCGTTTCAAACACGGCAGTCCCGATGCTCGCCTCTTTCTCGATTCTCCGGTTAAACTGTTAAACGATAAACGGCACGATTCTTCGGTGGTAGGGGTTCGGAGGCAGCGAGAGGCACACCGCGGCGGCACCCTTCTTCCTGTCACTAGCAAAACTCGAGCACGAGCTTGAAACCCTTTAAGTGAAATCTCTTATTCCGATATACAACGCGGGTCAGGAATCCTGTTCGCGTCGCAACAACGTTGCTACTCCCGCTGCCGCCACTGATTAACCCTGTCAAAAGCAGAGAGTAGCGATACTAATTTCGAATGAAACGGAGCACGCGAATTCGCCGCTTCGAGACGGCTGGTGGAGGGATCGTTACCTGCTCTCGCAGCAGGACAAACTATTACGAACACCGTGACCGAGCAAAACGCTCGGCCAATTTGATTTTCTTCCTTTCTTTTGTGTGGTTTAGAAAACGTGACGGTGGAGGCTCGTACGAGTTCAGAGCCGCCGGAAGCTAGTCCGGTGCACTCGCAGTCACAACAGCAACCTTCGCAGCAACAGTCATCCCAGCAACCCCTTCAGCAACAGCAACAGGCCCAACAGTACAGGGAGGCCCAGGTACCGCGTCCCTCCCAACAACCCTCTACCCCCGAGAAACCGGCATGGGGATACGGCTTGGACCTGATCGGCAGCCAAGCCTCCGCCTTCTGGCAAAATTACCAAGGTCAGTTTGCTGCACCATCCTGTGACTAACCATCTAACTCTCGAGAAGTACAACGTCGAGACGCTGAGTGGTACGATAACTTTCTGCCTCTTTGTATCGAGTCAATCTGCTCACACGGACGACAGAAAATAAGCTGGCGGACTAACAATGGCGATCGAGCGAAATTTAAGAAAAGCGGCGAGCCTCGCGGGCATCCGTCTCATAGCTACGAGAAGAGGGAGCGGCGCGACTGCGATGAAAAGAGGGCGAGGACCCGTGGCAAACCGCTAATTCGGATAATCGCATTCCCGTATTAGGATCCACTCAATTTTTCTGATCTTCCGGCCGGGTGACTTCGATCCTCGATTACCCAAACAAAAAAGAGGAAGCCTCGGTTTTTCGATGGGAGGGGGAAGAGGCTGCGGATATCGTAGCGAATGGAAAGAAAGAAGAGAAGAAGGAAACAACGGAGGGCAAAGAGACGCGCGTCGCGCCGGTATCGCGCAAAGTAAATTATTCGAAAGATCTGGGGTGTGAGAGAGAAAGAGAGAGAAAACGACAGAGATAGAGAACAATCACGCCGGGGGCAATAACAACCCCGTACACGCGGTGAGGGTAGACGAGTCGGGGGCGGGCGACGGGGGGCCAGAGTCGGTTCCGACGAGGAAACACGAGGTATTTGAATAGGGTCCCACAGCCACCCGGGCATCATGATGCGGAATCCATTTGCAATAAACAACGGAGATTTAGACGGGGCGGCGGGGTACGGGGGGCCGCCGGGTCGAGCAACAAGGAGAAACATAGGTCGACGTAACGTTGTCGTCTGAGGTGGATACTTACGCCACTGAGGGGACTTCGGGGCCGCCTTGTCTTCGAGTCATGCATTCTATACGAACAGCGCCTCTCATTCTCCTCGGAACGCGGGAAACGCGTCGAGGAATCGCCCGACAAACGAGGGACGGCTATAGACATATCGATTTTCGAACAAATAGAAAGGAATGGTAATTAGCAATATCGGTGCGTCGATCGTTTTAAAATCTCCACGCTACTCCTTTCTTGCCAATACTTTCAAAAGGGCAGATCGTGTGAGAACGAGCTTGAAAGTATGGAGGCGCGGGCCGAGCGAGATGCAGAGGAAAGCCGGTCGCAGTTGAAGCGAATCGCAGTAGCGTTTAATAAGTTCGCAACGACCGACTTTTGCCTGTGCGGCAAACATCCGTGGACGATGGTCGCGCTCACGGTAGCGGAATACACGTATGAGTGCCACTGAGTGTAATGCAGAGTTTATGCACATCTCTGGCAAGTAAGGAAGGAGCCGTAATTTCCCCGGCGGCCACCGTGGCTCTCGGTGGCGTTACCTGTCTTCCCTCTCCTTTCTTCCTTCGCTCGCTCTCCCTTCGTTTCCCTTAAACCCTCTACCTTTCTCTCTCATCCCCTTTCGTTCTGTGTGTCTACTTCTCCCTTTCGCTCGCTTTGTCCCTTGTACTCCCGCTCCTTTCTCCTCTCTCGCGTCCCATTTCCCCCCTCGAGTACGTATATACGTATACGCGCACAAGCGCACACGACGATTCCTTCGCGTCCATCATCCAGCATCCACCACCCGACGAGTACGACCGAGCACTCTGCCACGCTTTAATATTCAGACTATATGCAATAATTTCGCAGCAACCATAACGTCTCCCCTACTCCGCGTGTCGGCCGCTGTCTGGCGACAGACCGTACATGCCGCACCTCGTCTTCGCGTTCCTCTCCACCTTCCTCCTCTGTCTTTTATTTCCTCTCCTGTCTACATCGTCCCTCGACCGCGATAATGCTGCATCGTCCTACGATCGACCGTACGTCGTAATCGTTCGTAATCGACAGATTGGGAAATAAATGTCCTGGTTAAACGCTTGTGTTGGAAGCGTGCCCGTTCGCGTCGCGCCGGTCCACCGAGGAATATGCGTGCACAAGTATCCGCGGTGAATCTATTACAGCGCGGAATCTCCGAACCGTAAAGCCGGAACGAACCAAGCAACGATACAATATACCGCGATTGGTCGTAGGTTGTAAGTTGGTCGACGCATCTGGACGGGAAATCTTGTTTCTTGACGTCGCATATGCGGGAGGCGAGAAAATAGTACACGACACGCGGCCTGATTCCAGCCGGAAAACGCCGTGATGAGATATTCTGCCACGGTGTTCCTGGTGCGCGCGATCGCTCGATCCGGGTGCTGGTCGACGATCCTATGTACACACCTGTACGCGGCGCACACGTGCGTGTACCATTAGACGAAAGACAATAACCCCGCGAGAGTGATAAACCGTGACGCGTGTATACGAGCAATATAGAGGCGAAAGGAAGCTAACGCGTCGACACGGGAAGGCTGAAAATGGTAGGGGGCTTGAAAGCGTCCCTCGCCGCGAATATATCCACAAGACACGACGTGGTTTTCCGGCGAACAAGCCAGGACTAGAGAAATCGGGAGGGTAAACTGGAAGGGGAACGAAGCATCGCTCCTGTGTATGCTCGGCGCTAGTTTGCGCGAGGGTAACTAGGTGTTAGCGGATGCTGTCGAGAATATCGTCGGTCTCTCCTCTTCCTTTCCACGTGACGATTACGAGACGCGATTCAGTTCGAGGGACTTTTTCCCATCTTGCTCGCTCCTTCTCGACCTCGTTCAACTATACGCTTGAATTTATCGCCGAGAAACGGTCGCACACCCCCTCGAAAGGACGGAAGGAGCGCGACTCTCGTCGGAAATCGCGAACGGCGGATTAAATTCGCTTCTGTCGCCCAGCCAAGCGAGAGATTCGTGGAGACAGGAGGTGAACAGGAGGTCGCAGTTCGTTCGGAAAAGCGTCAGGAAAGTGGTGGTGTTTCTATTGGAAATCGAGGCGGACGCGGGCATCGTGGCTCGAGCATTCCTCTTCGTTCTCGCCATCTTCGCTTTTTGTTCCGCTCGTATCGCCGCTTTTTGTGTCTCCGCGCTTCTCCATGCACCTCCTTGATTCATACAATTTCACGGTCGGCTTGGTGCTCGAGCGCCTATCTCCCCGCATCCTCCGTCTCCGGGATATCCTCGCCCTCGCTCACCGCCTTCCCTCGGCCCCCGTGCCAGCGCCTCTGTTCCTCCCTCGTTCACCGTCCGTCTTCTGTTTTACATAAAGATCAGAGCATTAAAAACGCGGCGCTACATGAAATCAACCCCGTGGCCGTCCCGCCGCCGCCTTCGTCTTTTCGTTCTTTCCTTCGAGTCCTTCTTGCATCGTGCCTCCCCTTTTCCCACCTCCTCCTTCTCTTCCTACTCCTACTCCTCTTCTCGTGTATCGGCGGTCTTTTTCTCCTCGACTTTGCTAACCCTCGACTCGAGCCTTCTGCACGAGAAAGAGAAAGAGAAAAGGAGAGGAAGGGGGAGAGAGAAAGAGAGAGAGAGAGAGATCGACAGCATTCGAGCAATTACCGCGGCCGGGACACGATCCTCCGGCGGAGTCGCTCCGTTGGATGCTCGCGCGAGAAGATCGTCGAACCCGCTACGACGTTTGTTTTTCAGCGCACGAGGTCACGAAGCGTTCGCCGCCTCGGAAATTACTTATTACACGCCGGTGTAATAACCTGGGATTCTTCGATGCCTCTACGGATACGTTTGCCCGCTCCCGATCGAGACATTCCATCTGTATGTTGCGCGATTAAACTTTTCTTCATGCGGGCCCGTAACGTTCGCCCCATGTAAAACCAAAATTATCCAGAAAGAAAGAAAGAGAGAGGAGTTTGACGGTTGGTCGATTCCGAGGGGCGAACCACGATCAAAAGAAGGAACATCGAAACGAAAGACGCGTGGACGTGGAATTCGAGCGTTCGCCGACTAAAAGACTGATCGATCCAAGCACCGGCGTTTCCAATGACGTTGCCACGTCGTCCGGCACGATACCTCGATTTTTCGAGGAACGGTCAAGCACATATATATATATATATATACCGTGTATTCCTTTTTTCCTCCCTTCCCGAGCCACCGCATCGCTACCGCCGCCTTCCACTTCTTTTCTTCGTCTCCTCTCTCCAGAGACGAGTTGGCCTTCTCCTGCGATGCATTGTGCGCCAGTTAATTACGTGCGGATAAACGCAGAGTCATACCGGATACAGTTCGAGAGGTTCTTCTTTCACCGATCTCGCTCGGGGGCCTCTCCGCCGCAGTCGACAGCCGAAAAAATCGGCGGCCGGGACGAGGGTACAATACCAACCGTTTAGAGGTGAGAAAGAGGGGTAGCAGACTCGTTCGGTACGGCCTGAAATTGTTTTCATTGTTCCCGCGATTTGTCAGGGTGTGTAATACGGTAGCAAAACTATTAGTCGCCTGATATCCACGGATGTACGTGCGGCTCCAAGTGCACCGATGCGTTTCGCGGCTACGATCTGTCTCGATCGAATCGACCTGCTCCTCGACGACCGTCTCTCTTCTCCTCGGGGCAAGAAAAACTCTGTCGAACAACGAACTTATCCCCGGCCTACGGTATCGTTCTGCGACGTTCGGGACGAGAAAGGCGCGCAAACGACACAACGCGACACCCTTCGCAATCACAGCCAACCCGGCCGTATCTTGAGCAGTTAAATTGTCATTTGGATATCAAAGGGACGAGAAACACCCCGCGCGCGGATAAGGGCGCCAGAGGTAATTTGGCTCAGTGAAACGCAAACACTCGCGCTCGGCTCCGCAGTCCCATGGAATATAACGGCTCTGACGAACGCACGAATTCACACCCACCTACCACGAAACAGCCCTCAGCTATTGTTGCACAAAGCATAATGGAATCTCGGCCCCGACGTCTCTAGTCCCGCGCGGTCGCGCGACTCGTGCTACGCGGTACATCGCCACGGTTCCGACTTCTCTCCACTCTTCGTCCGTATACCAGGCCGCGCCTGTTAACTCGGATTTAATAGCCTCCCAATTCGATTTTACCATTGCCCAAGGAGGCACCATTTCACGCTTGCCGATTATATTCGCATCCCCTTCCTTCTCTTGCGATTAATCCTTTCGATCGACGGATAAATCTCTCGCTCGGGGCTGTTTGTCGACCTACGTTAGAAATCTCACTAGAATGCTCTACTTTTGTTTGCATTTGTTGTCGACCTTTCTTTCGAATTCACGATTTCACCTCGACTCGCAGGATTTTCAATTTTCAGCAAGGGAGGGATACGAGTCGTAGTACGGTCTCCTTCTTCCGATCCACGGGCAGGGATACGATCGTAAGGCTGGTCGAAGGGACATTACGTCGTCCCGTGGACGCTTAACGAAGTAGACCGAAACGAAGAGTCCGCCGGCGGTTAATTCGGCGCGATATCATTAAAGGGACATTTTCCAGTTTTCACCCTAATCCTTGCGGAATTCAGTGAGCAAACCTGCGGCCCTTTCACGCCTGCCTTCGTCCGTTATCCCTGTCCCGTCCCTTTTCCTTTCCCCTTTCTCGCAGTTCGCGCTCGCTGGTTTTCCACTAATTACCGCTCCGTTTCATCCTTCGCGCCGCGTTTCGGTTTACGCCTCGACGAAATCGACGCCAAGACATGTATTTGGTCGCAACCGTGTCGTCCCTCTGGCCCTTCCTCGACGCTTTATGAAATATGTAATCGTTCAACCGAATTGTTCCCAAGATCCGCGACATGACAGAGATAACCAACGAATTTTTTGTGTTTTCTTCCCTGTCGCAGAGTCTCTGGTGCAAGAACTCGAGTTGGAGAGAAAATCGCGGCAGCATCAGGCGGCCGAAAGAGACCAAGTGAAGTCTCCTCTTCAAGGTGGGTTCAACGAAGCTTCCACGCCATTGAATCTCGAGCAAACACGGGCACCGGTGACTTAGTACAAGAGACGTCGGCGTCAAGATCGACCGGTAAAAGTTACGCGGAGCCATCGCGACTAGCCGCCTCCGGACACGGAGGGAGGCGAAGAAAATTCGACGTTCGACCGGAACGTAACTTGATTCGTGGCCGGATCAGCGAGCAGGAATTTCTTGCGACAAGAAACAAAGTTCCGGATCTTTAATTAGAAAGTCTCGGGGATGGCAGTCGCGTTTCGACGGGGTTGTTTCTTGTAGCAGCGTCACCGGCACACGCCACTGCCGGATTCGAAACTTGCCGTCGCCTCTTGCTTCGCGGAAACTTGTCGAAAGTTCCAGGCTCCGCGGCAAAAACCGTCTAACCGATGGCGCGCGATTTCGACGCTCTTTCTTCGTGCCTTTCTCTCTCTCTCTCTCTCTCTCTCTCTCCTTCTCTCTCTTTTCGTCTCTGTTTCTCTCGGTCTCGAAGACCCCCAACGTGACGTTGCACGTAAATAATCGTTTTTCTGCCCGCGAACCAAAGTCCACCACGGCTTGGCAGCAGCTTAACGAGTGGTCCGCTTAATTGGCCGCGGCTTCGTAAAGTCAACTCTTCATCGGCGGAATGATCGTTCTCCGTTTACGCTTTTCTCTCTTTTCGAAATTAACCGCGCCGCCGAATGTTTTCGGGGATCGTGGAACGCCGAAACCGTGACAAGGTCCGTCCGTGCAATTTGCGTATCCTCTTTCTCGAGTGTAACGCAGCGATGTTAGGGATAGCGTAGGAGGAAGGTAACACACGGGTGAAGAAACGAAGTAAATCGAGTCCGGTGGACTATTAAAGCGCGTGGTGATTTTCAATCATAAGCGACAGTTCGATAAAAAGTCGAGTGGCGGCTCGATCACAAAGGCGCCCTAAGGGCCGATGAGTCGACCCGTCTCGTATTTACGAACGCGCCCGATAGGACCCATCCTCGGTCTCTCTTTCTCCCGAATATCCGCGTCTCGTCCCTTTCGCGTTCATCTACGTCTCAAGAGGCAAGGATAATTAGTGAGCGGCGCCGCTTCCAGCTGAACGATCATCGAATCATTCGCTCGGTCTTCTCTCTTATTCTCAAATCGGTCGATCGCTTCATCCGCCGAACCGCGTGTACTCGATCGACGATAGGAGCACGGGGGACAAGAAGCACGTTCGCGTTATCAGGCTACGCGATTCTTCTCTCAAGCGACACACACCAGGACACCGAACTCTTGACCGCCGCTTCTGTTTCAGAATCTCGAACGGGTTACTACAAGAACTCCGTTCTGTTCACGAGTGCGACCTAGAAGAGGCTGGAGGAAAGCAGAAGAGGGGCGGAGCGTGTAGCAGCGAGCAGCCAAAACGAGTGATCGCGATCGATCGAGGGAAGGAGCAAGAGAAACGAGGGAAACGGCGTCGAAAGTGGCGCGTACCGAGCCATCGGACTCGTGCACAGACTCTTCGTCGTATTTTCGTGTGATTCGCGCGGCTGAGGCGACTAAATTGGCCGACCATGCAAAGTGATATCGATCGCCAGCGGACGAGATCACGTAGCTTCGAACACACGGAGAAGAGAGTGCGCGTCCAACTGCGCGAGTTTAACGCTCGTGCGAACCAAGCTTACTCGCTCGTCGATCGAGCGTGGCACAGATGACAAAGAACGTTAAACCCGAAACGTCGATCGAACCCACGATGAATGCTCGTTGTCGGTCGCCCCCTCGGGACAGGGATAGCTTTCGGATGTAGCGACAGTCGCAATCGACGACGAGCAAGGATGGAAACACATATCAATGAAACGACCGTAATGGCTATTCGTTTTCCATCGTTTCTGGAATGCGAATACTCAGCCATTTTAATCGAATCACGCGGTGGTTTCCGGCGAGAAACGACACGCGTATGTATACCACGTCCAAGGATATACCGATTTACCCAGGGACAGTCGAAACCGCGCGTGACTTTCGTATTTCGCGGAGAACACGGCCGAAAGTAAGCGAAATGATAATGAGACAAGCACGAACTTGCATGGAAATTTATCGGGAGAAAAATAAAGAGACGGAAGATATTTCTAAAGACTGCTTGAGAGTGCGTGCGCGCGTGCATGCGTTCCTAGAGGTACCTATCTCCTAATTACAGATCGACTTCAATTAGTTAATCGTGTTAAGCTGTACGAACGATCGGGCGCACCGCCTCGGTTTCGAGTATTATTATCATTATTATTAATATTATTTCCCCGACGACGGTGTACCATGAGAAGCCCGATCGTTGACGGGCGTGAGAAGAAAAAGAAAAGCGCGCGCGTCTCGAGATTCGCTGGCTCGTCGCTTAGCCATCGATCGGAAATTCTCGTACGGCCAACTGCATTTCCGATCTTCTTTCGAACAGCATAATATCGTGCAACAAAGCACAGTTCGCGCGTGATACCGTGATACCGGACACAAGATCCGAGAAGCTTCGCGACGAGCCGCGACTCGATTATTCTGTATCATATAGAGCATGAGAAGCTGTGCGAATGTGAGTGTGATATCGATAGACAGTTAAGTGGACGGAGACTGTGAGAGAACGTGATACACAGATCGACGAGAATTTAAGATGGTGACGAGAACGAAGCTGAATTAGCGCTAGAACGATAGAATACGCTTCGATCGAGATTAGCAGAGTGAGGAGAGTACTAAGTGCGCGTGCGAGAGAGAGAGAGAGAGAGAGAGAGCGGAATAAAAAGAAAGGGGAGAAACAACGGATAAATTCTCCCATGCGTTTTAAATCGTAACACCTTATTTATATAAATAAACTTAGTTACTACCGTCGACAAGTAAGGCTAATGCATATTGCGTGTGTCCTGCGTTTGCGTTGATCGGCCGCAGCTCGGCGAAATATTTCCGGTGAAACACGTTGGACGCGACCAAGAGGGAGAAAAGGGCGCCCGAGCCGAACCGCGACGAATATTTCCCCGAGGCCGATCCCCGTATTTAAGATCCATGTACAAAGTCTTTTGCCCGTAAGGTTCTTGTGTTGTAAAGTTCACATAATCATAGTGTCTAGATCGTACGTACCGGCTAAAGCCCGTTAAGACGATGCTACACGTAGTGAAACGAGAATTTAACCACCGATAGCTCATCTGTATTTGCCATCGCCACTACCAATCGAACGGGGTCAATCTCGCGATCGAGAATCGTCGGCACGATACAGAGAGCAGTCGACTGACTCGACTCGAGTGCGATCGCGAATCCGGCGTACGATTCGCGAGGACGAGCTCCGATCGATCGGTTCACGACTATGGAGAACGAATCGAACTTAGATTCCACTGAGAGAGGCGAATAATCGATTATGGTGGAAAAAGGAAACGGGTACCGGCGATTCTCGATCGGCGAGTCGGGTAAATTCGCGTTAATGCGATTGAAGAAAAAAAATTCCGCAGGAAACGGGGTGGGTAAACGGGGCGGGTTGCGTACAGGGGAAAGAAACTCGTGGGTCGGGGGGGTCGGGTGGGGAAAACCAGTATCGCCACACTACTGATTAACGATGACGACGAGCGGTGACGATTTCGCGATCGGACTTATACAATCTAGTATCGAGGCAAAAAAGTGTATTCATTGTAATTCAGCATTATTACCTATAAATAAATAGTTGTTATTGTAAAGTCTTTGTACGTATCTCTCGTTAACCAATTCCTGCCGCCATCCTAATCCCCTTGACCGCGCTGAGAAACACGGTGAGAGGAAAAAGGACGAAAAGGAGGCAGAAAAGAAGGAAGAGCGAAGCAGCACCGAACGAGTCCTCGGTAAGTGATTGTCCGCGCGATGGAAAAGTGGAGAAGGGTAGTGGACGGAGGGAAGGGGGCAAGGCGTTCGCGTTACAATTACCGGATTCCAGGCGATAGATTCGTCGGGTGTCGGCGAAGGAACGCGTGGTCTTGCCGCCTTCAGATTAAAGGCTGCACCGGGAGGTCGCAGCGTGCGACGATGTATTCTTATCAATTTCCAAGCACCCTAACGACTCGAGGCACGCGACGGGTGCCCATTGGTCGAACCTGGCTCCACCCTTTCGACAGGGAATATATTTTAATAATAAATAACGACGATCCTGCTTGCGATTCCGTGGTCTGCCAGGGTCGAGTCGTAGTCACTTAATTAAATCGCCGCGCGAACGTCTTAATAGGCAGTGGCCACGACTCGGCTCGATCTATGCACGCGCCTGGCCTAACGCGTAGTCACGTAACCCGTAGCTCGATCGAGGCTCGATCACGCGCCTCCAGTCGGACGACTCTTTTCTTCTCGATCACGATCAAAAATTTCGTCGACAGACGCTTTTTCATCGATGCAGCGATGAAACGTAAAACAAAGACTCCACTGTTAAGCAGGAAAAAAGGAAATCACGCGTTTCCATGCAAATTAAGCGCCTCTCCTTCCTGTGAGCGTTGCTGCGGAAGGCGAGGACCTGCCGCGTGCCGCGTTTCGGATGCCCTTTCTTTTTCCTATCATCCCCCTCCGGCTTTTCACCCCACGCTCGGTTCGTTTCGCGTTTCAGAATCATAAAGATAACCGAATTGCTCTGACTCGACTTTTATTCCAAGGACATATTGCTCGACAATCATTCCGGCATTTGCATAATTATCGAATAAAACGAGAGAGAAGAAGCACGAACGCGGAGCCCTCGGGGCACTTCTAATACTCTGGGCCGCGAGTACGACTAATTTCATGCTCTCGACTTTTTCCTCGGCTGCGAGGGTCGTTTGCCACTCACCCCATACCCCTCCCGCTCTCCGTCTTCGTCACGACTTTTCTCTTTTCTTTTCTCGTTGACGTTCGTCAGAACGCTTCCTCTCCGCTCGATCTCCGTTTCCGCGTCTCGCCGCACGCGCGTTCCCAGCCGAGACGAGACCCTCGTTCGTCGCGGCCGATTAGCTTAATTCGGCCCCGGAACGACCAAATTCCTTCTAATTAGAATCGCAACGACCGCCGTTCATGCCGCTCTCTTTACGATCCGCGTTCCGTCCTTCGATCTCCTTCTCACGAAAGAAACGACTTCTCTCGAAATTAGCCAAGAAAATTCCCTTTTCCTCGCGTCGTATCAATCCCCTAGCTTTTCTCCTCATTCGGACCAAAAATATTCTTACCGATGCTAAAAATTGTCTGTCACTGTTACGTAACGATCGATGAAGTCTAACGAACTTAGTAGCTTCGTCTTCGTACATCGGCAGAGATTTTCCAAAACAAGAAGAATAGAAGGATCCCTAAGGGCGTTTGCTCGAGGACCTGCCCTTTCGTCGACATGTCACCGCGGTTAACGAGAACAGTCGAGCCGAGCAAAACAAGCGATTTTTAACGGGAAGAAAGGGTCCCCATCGCCTCTCGAATTATGCTAAACGATTTTGCTCCGAACTGCGGCGGAGACGGGGCTGTTCCCGCGAGCCAACGGAGACAAGCCACAAAAGCGGCCACAGAATCCCGCAATGGAAACTTTCGTCGCAACGAAGAAACGCCACGTCGAGTAACAGCCGCGAAAAATTTGCAATTATAATTGGCGCGCGGCCTCGGAAACCGCGCCTGCGCCTTTTTCCAACACGCGCCAGTTCGAACGACCGCCGACGCCACTTTTGGTCGCGCAAATTCCGCGCGTTTTAATGACCGAATTCTCCGTACGGACTAGAAACGCCGACAAAAAATCTAATAAACTCGCCGAGGGAAAGGCGGCGTGGTTAGAAAATCAACGCCACGATTCCGCGTCCTGTTTTCTCTACGTTCTTAGATCTTCAAACTCGCGTGCTAAAGAGAAATAATTACAAATACGTGAAAGATTCTCGGAAGCTTAACGGCGAGGAAAGTGGAGTATTCGTATCGTTTTCAAAATGAAAAGTCGCGATGGAAGGTCGTTTAGCAACTACCTCGTTATCTCTGAATTCGAGTGCAAACGAGCGGAAGGGAATCTTTCGTTTTTCCCTATTTCGGTCACGGTTCGACTCGATACGCACGGCGAGAGAGAAGGACGGACGAGGAAGGAAGAAACCACCGAGGAAGGAAACGGGAGAGAGAAAGAGAGAGTTTGGAGAATGGAACGAAAGAGGGAGAGGAACGGAAAACGAGAGAAGGAGGCCCGCGGTCGGTTCGGGGCCCCGGGGACGCATAATTACACCCTTGCGCATGGAGAGTCGGCGAAGAGAAGCCAGAGGAGAGAGGCGAAGCTCAACACTTTCCAGAGCGCCCCGTCGTCGTGGTCCACAGACACCGCGAGGACCAGACACGAGGAATTTCGTAGTTTGATTTACAGCTGCTCGGATCCCGAGTGGTCGTCTATCGGGTCCACGGCTCCGTTTTGATTGCGCTTCGCTCTAATAGAGGGTAAACGGCTGGCTCGTTCATGAATTTGTATTAGAGAATCGGTTCCAGGAGTCGAGTCGACTCGTCGTTCGCCAAAAACGATCTCCTCCTCCTCTCGTTTCACTCCAGAAAGAGAGTTTCCCCGTTCCATCGTCGTTTTCGGTCGGGGCTCTGCACGGCCAATTGGCCAGAGAGACCTTGGCCAAAGAATTCCGAGATCGCTGCCCCGTTTTCGAAAGGGCGCCTTTAATCGCGATCCGTTTGTTCGAAAATCGAGGCGATACTCGCAAGGAGAACGCGATTAGGAGACGCGTGGTGCTCCGAAAGGCGAGCCTGCAAGAAGGATTAATTTTCTCGGCGTTCTACGCATTGGAAACACATAAGACGGTTCCCCCGGGGCTGCCGTATCGCTAATCTGTTTAAATAACGAAACATCCCTCGAGGGTGGACGGGGGACGAAAGGAAGCCGCTGAAAGTGGGAAGCTGCGCTGCCGAAGGAGTGGGTAAACGAAAATCAATGCATCCGACACCGAACGAACAACGTCCCTTCGTCTACTTAATGAAATGTAGAGCACGACGAAGCTTCCTCCGAGTTTCAAGCGTCGTCGTTCCATCCTACGCTCCAGGGGGAGTTCTCTCTCCGTTTTTAGCTGTCGAACGCGAGTCTTCGTCCAGCGAGGCTCTTCAAATTCACCCCTCGCGCTCATCGGCTACTTTTCACCCAGCAACTCGGTTAACTCGGAATTAATTTTTGAAAATCGCCGAATTGATTCCTTCTACTTCCCCTCTCGCAACGAGCGGACAAAACGTCGCAACTAGCTCGCCCAGTCGTTACTTTCACTCTCGATGCTCTTCCACGCGGGTCATTACGTGACTCGTAAACGCGGCCCAGAACGGCGAAGAAGAGAAGGATCCGATGGATGACCGCGAGGTACTCGAAACTTCGAAAATTCGTTCCGACTGCGCATCAAGATTTCGTTGCGCCGAATGAATTTCTTCTTGGGTGAACAGAAGCAGGGCCGGGC
Source organism: Bombus pascuorum (assembly GCF_905332965.1). Lineage (NCBI taxonomy): Eukaryota > Metazoa > Arthropoda > Insecta > Hymenoptera > Apidae > Bombus > Bombus pascuorum. The sequence goes on along the minus strand of NC_083495.1, from coordinate 2,008,930 downwards.
CGGACCCCGCGGTTCCGTAAGGGAAAATTTAATAACGAAGCGACGACTCGACTCGCTTGGAGCGCGCGGTCGCGTTATCGCCGCGGAATATCAAAACGCTTGGCCGGGAGCTGCGCCGAGCGTAATTTCGGCGGGCGGCAGTGCGCGCCGATACTTATCGTCGGTAATCCGAGTAGTACGAAGGGATGGAAAAAAGACAAGAGGGACAATCACCGGAGGGGGAAGATCGTGACCGAATAAAGAAGGCACAGCATACCGAGGACCGGTACCTCCGGTGCAACAGTCGGAAACTCCACTTCGTTTCCACGTTTGGCGTTTCTGCTTCCAGGGAAATTTACCGTTTGGCGCCAGACAACAACCGAATCGAAAGATGTAGCTGCATCGCGCGAGGGAAGAATTCGTTTTGAGCCGTTCAAGTGGAAAGACGAAGAAAGCCTAATCGTATGTACGTTCGAGGAGGAGCTAGGAGAAGGTAGATTCTCACGGAAGAGATTTTTCCGTCTGTACCGATTAAACACTGGCTGACCACATCCGGCGATCGTTACGAAGCGAGATGTAACGCGCCGGTCTGGCTCTCGCTGCTGATCACGCGGTATTCTTGCGTGTAACTCTCTCGAAACACGAGCCGAGCAAGTAGAAGAAGAAGCACAAGAAAGTACGCGCGCCTTGTCAAGGCCTTCAGGGCGCCACAACTGGAAAAAACGATCGACACCTCGGCGAATAGTTGGCCGACGTTTAAGTCCTCGATCGCAGCTACAGGAGAAAGAAGAGGAGGAAAAGAAGACGAGACAGAGCGTACCGGACGCCTTTATCCGTGAGAGTACACGCTTTATTGGTAAACGAGGAAACTATAATCGTTAGTTACCTCGTGCTTTCCACGATCGTGGCGCGTCACTTTATCTTTTGGGAAATCCGTGCTCGCGAATTTCGACGAAATGGGTTTTGAATGAGAAAACTGCGAGAAAAATGTCGAAACGCGGGAAAAAAGGAAAGGTGGAAGAAGTCGCAATCCGGCGAACAGGAGGCAAAATAGATCGAGAGATCGAACGAATGAAGACAAATGGCGTCGCGCTGCGGAAGATCGGAACACGACGGCAGGTAGTTCGTTGCTTCCTTTGATCTCTCCGTAATTGAAAACACAGTTCATTCACACCATTAACGCAACGAGCATTACACTACAATTAAGACGTCAGACGAGTCTCACGATCCGGCACTGACTTTGTAGGCTAGATTAGATCGCCACGGTACATTTACGTGCGCACCCGGTTACGTTTCTCTCTGTACTTAATTATTTTTTTTTCAGGAATTAATTCCATTTAGCGAGGAATATTCAAAAAAGCGTTGAAATAATAATAGACGGGTATATACGGCCGCGGGCTGTGCGGCCGCAATTGCGACACGGCTCGGTGCGCTTGATCTTTTCCTGTTTTTCAATAAAACTGGAAATCACGCTGGCTTCTTTCGCCGAAGCATCAAGGTTACTACGACTCATTAATGTTACATTTATTACCGTGTTGCTGGCAGTTGAGTCTAATTAACTATTCGCGGAGCCTTCTTTCCCGTCTTCGTTAACCGCTTTCAAAGAGCAAAACCGTCGCAAGGATCGCGAACACGCCTCGATACGAGAAGAAAACTTCTCTCTCGTCCTGAACTTTGCCAGGAGCACGCGTGCCAGACCCGCCAAGTTCGTCGATCGACCGGCGAGTAAAGATACGACGACGCGCGACCAATGAGTCGGATCGATCAGGCCGTGCGGCGAACTCCGTGGGACAAATCGCGAGAGAACATTGAGAAAGGGAAAAGTACATACAGGTCAAATCGATGAAGGATGTCGTTTGTTGGTCGCTTGGTCAGTCTTCTGAACGGATGGCTGAGCTACGGGGGGGAGGAGGGAAGTCCAGGTGATCTACGAGAGTTATACGGTAATGGAATAACCACAGGGACGACGAGTAATTGTAAGAATTAACTAATAACACGGCAGCGAAGTAGGGTCGTGCGAACAGCCCGTATCCTGGCCCGTAACCTGTCATTCCTCGATCCCTCCTCCGCCATCGAGGGATCTATCAATTACTTGGCCTAAGTGGATCCTAGATCGGACAATAGAATTGGCCCTGCCGTCCGGATTTTCTACGTCGTCCGTAGACCACGTCGATCTCGGCCGTCCGCCGAGATTTGCATGCGCAATTAAAATCTCAAAGCACGACGATACGAGGTAGACTCGTAGAAGACTTCCCGGGAATTAATAACAATTTTCGCGAAATCGTCGAACCGTGTCTTCTTCTCTTTCTTCTTTTTCCTTTTTTTTTTTCACGTTACTTTCACGGACGAGAATAGAAACGCGAGGGAGGACACGAGGAGGAGTATCGGAAATGGCTAAAGCACACGGTATCGATTGCATCGATCTACCCATCAAACGATCGTGCGCCGCGCGACGTGACGTATAACCGGTAAAAATGACGTTCTCCTGTCGACCGGTGTTTCCCACCGTTACATTTTTAAGCCGACAATTCAAACCCCTTCTTGGCGGGGTGCGCACCATGTGTCATTTAATTTCCGCAATAACGCTTTTGTTTCCGATTAAAAAACGGCGCGAGCTACGAGCCGATGAGAATGCGGACTATCGCGTATAGAGACGCACGAGTGAAATTCAGAGAGGGAGAATGGGTGGCGAGTGGCAGGAGGTTCGTGGGGTGGCTGGTGAGAAGGAAAGAGAGAGAAAAACGAGCGGTAACCCGTTGGTCCGCGAGCACGGCATTGTTTCGCGCGTACACGAGCCCTGTCGCGGCTAAATGCCGTGAAATTGTCATCCTACAGTCACAAAGGGAATTCACTCTCGCAGCCGGTGAAATATAAACGCGTTTTTCCAACCGCCCGCTTTTCCAGCCCGATTGTTATTTGGGCTGAATCGTTGTTTTCCATCGGCGTGCCGTTCCATGGCGTTCGCTTCTGCGATTTTACTACTTTTCCCTCTACTTCAACGCCTCCGGTTCTCGCGTGTGCATCACACGCAACGAATATTACGCGCGTTTCCCCGCGTTCCTATCGACAGATTCGCGCGCTCGCGAGCACGATGAAACTTTAACGAGAATCGAGAACACGGTCCAACTTATTGCGGAGCGGATGTACACGCGCGCGTACTCGCGCTATATAAACGCAATTTTCCATCGACGATCGCGTTTTATCGTTTCCCGTTCTCTTTTCCTTTGCTTCTTTTCGCGCATATTTTTCCCCTCTTTCTCTTCCTTTTTCCATATTTTTTCTTGCCTCTACCCTTTTTTATTCACCGCGCAGGGGAATCGGATTCAGGCCAGGACCGGATTTCGGTCCGAACTAACGCGAAAATTACTTTCCATCTCGCCAGCCACGAAGAATTCATCGGCACGAACATCGGCCCGGCTTTCGGCCAATAGTTCCTCGAAGCGAATTAAAAGATTATCCTTCGGTCGCGGACAAACGTTTTAAATTGCTTCTTTATTTCTGCAGCAATGCACGCGAACCTTTCAATCTCGATTCGAGTCGGGAGTGCACGATCGATTAGGGAATTTCGAAGCCCGAGACGACGTGTCCCTCGGGACCGTTTAGACTCCACCTCCCGGACCCATTTCCCCCAACTCGGAAATTCAACCGTGCGTGATCCGATGGAGTACCTTTCTGCCTTTCTCCCTTTCTCCCTTTCTTTCAACCTCCCGTCTCTCCCTTTCGTCTTGCCTGTAGTTCACGTAATATTGGAAAATAATGCACCAGTGTATATGGCGTGCGGGTCAGCCACGGCTTAAGAAAACTCCAGAGCCGAGCGCGTGACTCGTAGTTTATCCAACGTCGTTCGTTTCCATTTGGAAACGCTCTGCTCGACAAACACCTACGTGTATACGCGAACTAGTGGTTCGTGCCGGTCGCCCAACGTTCCAACGTCCACGAAAACACGAACCTATCGATTTCCGTCGAATTTCTGACATCGAGAAGATACGAGAGGAGAAAAATATAGTAGGAAAAGGAGACGAAAGAAGGGAAGCGGCTCGATGAAAAATTGTCCCCTTCGCGACGCTAACCCGATGACGAGCGATACGTCAGCAACATCAGCGAGTCTACACGCGCGTCAAGACGATATATCGCGGCGTGTATATGCACGAACGATGAAAACCCGAAGGCAATTAAAGGAGGAGCTAACAAGCTGGAATCACTATCGTTTCCTCTGCATCTACCCGCAGAAAGGATCCACCGTCGCGTAATAAGGTACGCGATACATTCAACGTCCGCCACTGCGTATCTTAAGTGCATACTTAGGCGGTGTAATGCGTGTACTGTATGACCGACAATTAGGTCTCCTCCTTTGAGCAGCACGATTTCAAGGCCGATTTCTTCGAGCCGCGAAAGATCGCCGTCGCCACAGCGAACGATCAACGATCCACGAACAACAGGAAGCACACCGATCGATCGTCGATACGCACCGACAGCCTCTTCGATCGTGGTGCAGGTTCAACGCTACCGGACAACAATTCGAATAAATCGGAGGTCGTCGTGGCAATTGGAATGTTCGGTGGATAGGAGCGATCTCGACGCTCGACTGCCAGCTAGTTACCTGACGAGAAAAACTTTTATCTGGCATCTTTCCCACTGGCGTCGTTAGCGCCTTCTCTCTGTCTGGTTGGCATCGAAGACCCGGCGAGCCGGTCGTAACCCGCGGACACGGAAAAATTTACAACCTTCGCGGTGTGTATACGAGAGAAGACGATAGAAAGAGAGAGAGACGCACCCGAAGAAGCAGCAGTTGCTGCAGTTTCGAGGTGAAACAACAGCCTTACGACGACTCGCATCGTTCCGTGCTGCGCGAATGGGCCCAGGGATTTCTCTTTTGAATCCACCAGGTTACCGACTCGGTTTCGTCGTTCGGTATTCCTGTCCAAGTACGTTCGCACGTCTGTGGTACAGGATGAACTACGAAGCAAAGGGAGAAAGCTGGAGACTGGAGAAATCGAGCGTAGAAAGGAAACGAAGGAGGAAAGGAGGAGTAGAAATCGATCGAATCCGAGGGTGAAGGAGAAGAGGAACGATCGACGAGGCGCTGGGCAGCTGTCGACAGATTAAGATAACCCTGAAGTTAAGTGAACACGGGGTGTGTCTGGACTGTGGATTTAAGGTGATTAAAGGCACCTGATATCGAGAATTATTATACCATATATTTCATAGTAGCGAAGCCATATTCTCACTGCTGCATAAATTTCAGGGCTGCGCGAAATAGTTGGCATTAAGGGTAGAGCGAGCTGTCCGCGTGCTCGCCTTAGAAAGTCTCCACTGGCAATCCCGAAAACGCGGCGCGTTCTGCCCTCGATCCAGTATGCCAATACCAAGAGTTCGATTCTGCTGCATCAGCGACACGACCGGTCTGCACGATTCCACCGACGAAACTGGCAGAAACGATTTCTCGCGTGGAAAGCGAAGGTTCGAAAAGAAGTTTGCGAACGTTCTAAACTAGCGGCGTCGTAAGAGCGATCGTTAATTGGGGTGAGATCGCATCGAACGATGCATCGAGAATACGCCGGAGGTTTTTGTCACGAGGCACCTTCCTCTTCTCCTGGAACGACGTCGTTGTCGTCGTGGTCTATGGGGGGCATATACGAGCAGCTTGGCGAGGACGGTCGAGCTCATGGAAGGAACGTGACTCCGAGACGAAGGAATTGGTGAACCCGTGATCCCCACTCGATCAGATGATCCCGGACGACTTCGTGACTTCGTATTTGCTCAGCCATTTCCAGCCCGAGCTCTATCCGTTCCACCATCGATACATCCCTTCCAGGATACATAATTATATTATAATAAACTGTAACGATACGATGGTTGCCTTGTTGCCCTTCTGGCTGCTCGTTCGATCCCCTTGGCTCCGCCTGGACGTTCTCCAGTGCGCTTCTTCTCTGCCCTCTCGATGCGAACCCCGTCGTCAGGGAAGACGAACGTTGCGCGCAGGAAAGGTCGATGAAGGAAAAAGGACGGAAAAAAAAGAAAAAGGAGAAAGAAAGAAGAGAAGCAAAGACGAAGGGAAAGGGAGAAAGAGGGGACGAGGCATGGACACTGGCGCGAAAGCGAGAGGCCAGAAGGAAGGAGGCACGGAGAGAAGAAACGCTAATTCTTCCTAGAGGTAGGCCGCGTGCGGGAACAAGAGAGAAAGAGGGACCGCCGTGTCAGAGGGTCGAGTTTATCACTGTCATCTCTTGACGCCGGAGCTATGCCGTCTTAATAGGTTTAATGCCCGTCGTTGTAGGCCCAGGGCCTGACTCTCGATCCCTCTAACCACTCACGCGTACGCGCACTTTCAGCTTCATACTCCTGACATCCTTTTGCCCCGTTAGTCGTCCGCAAACGCAAGTGGATTCTCGACAAATTTCGCGCGATCAACAACTTGCTGTGGTAAACGTTCTTGTGGTTGAAACGCTCGCGCGCCCCAATAACACTTGCGAATTTTTAATAAACGATGAGAGTGAAATAAGAGAAAGAGAGAGGCTAATGAGGTAAGAAGCATTCCGGGAGCCGTTGACAAAACGGATTACCCTAAGACGACGACGTCGAGGAACAACTCGTAAAGAAGAAGGAGAACGGGCGTCGAAGAATGAAATGGCTCGGGATTCGAGGCGCTGTCCAAACAACCCTTTTCCTTAATCATTTAAGTGATTCGGTAAGCACTCGCCTAGCGTCGAATCGTTGGTAACTCTTGTGTAAACTCAACCCTTTCTTGCACCACCGTTTCACAGTCCCTTCGTCCGATAATGATAATACCCGTCCGCTTCGACTACCGGGGTGAATAAAGCTTCACCGTTTCGCGTCCGATCGACCCTCCGCGTCGAACAAAAGCTCCTCAACTTCGCGATTCTGTCCAAGCAATATCGCTACTCGTCGAAAACACGAGCTTCCTCGTCGAGAATATTTCCTTGTCGCTGATTTATTTGGTTCGACGTTCCATATCAACCAAGCTCTGTACTTTGTGTACCGGTGACTCGACGTTCGATCAAACTTTTACGAGGACAAGCAGGCGAATTTTATTCCGGCCCGCCGCTACGATATATTCCACAATGGAATCGGTGCAGTGGGGCATAGTTCACGAGGCGGTGGAATTCGAGGCGACAGGTTGACGTCGAATTCGATTAATTTTCCGGTCATTATTTTTTACGACTTCTTATCGCCGGATCAGCCCTCGTCCGTGAAGCGTAGGCGGTTCTTTCTCGAGGGACGACCAGAGGACGGTCGTCGTAGGATTTTCCTTTGGTTCGAGGCTTATTCCACGTGGTGCGATTATCGGGACCGTGCTCTACATAAACGTCTCCACGGATCGGCTGGCCTCCTAAAGATGCCAGGGGGGATAAGACGAAATCGCGACCGAATATGGAATTTATTTTAAGCCAATCAAAGAAGAGGAAGAAGAAGTGGTAGAGTAGTAGTGGAAGAAGAAGAAGAAAAGGGAAAAAGAAAGAAGCAGAGAAAAACTCGTGTGCGAACGCGTGAGACGATGCGTTAAGAAGTAGAAGAAAGGTACGGATCGAGGTGTTGGCGATATTAAGTATGAAAGATTCTTTGGCGTTTCGGTGGACCGAGCGCGGGCACGGTGCGGTGCGCAGAAAAGTCAAGGAGCGAGCGGCCGTAATTTATACCGGTAACACAGTCATTATCGAGGGTAATAAGCGGCCGAGAGATCGGCCGGTGGAAATTGAAATTTCGCGAGGCCGAACGACGCATCGGTGCATCGGTCGCGGCGCGTCGTCGGCCGATAATCACGATAATAGTTAATTACAAGAACGTGGTAATTCCGCGTAAATTACACAGCCAAATAAACCGCGCGGTGGTAAGCGGGTCTCGCGCGCGAGTAAGCGAGCGGTTGTCTGTGAAAAGGCGGTGTACGTACACGCGAGAAGAGAAAGGAAAAGGGAACGAAGAGGAAAGGAAAGGAAAGGAAAGGAAAGGAAAGGTGGGCTTAACGAGGTTCTCTCGAGTGTGTCTCTTCGGTCGTGATAATCGTAAATCTTGGCAGCGCGACACCGACGAGCGCAGAATGAATTCTCGTTCGCGGAGTCGTCTTCTCGGTTTGGTTTGACGGTAAGTCGGGTCTCTTTGGCAAGTTGCACGGGCACAGGGAGGAGCTCCGGAGTCGAGCTGGGCGGAGCCTGCGAACCACAAAACAGCCGTCGACTCACTTCGCGGCTCTCTGGCTACTATTAATTATTTATGCTGCGAGTGTTGCGCCGCTACCAACCCCGGTACGACGAACCTGCACGTTGCACCGTCCAAGGGGCCCGGTGCACCATGCCGCTCTGCTACCATCGCCTATATATCGTTATATACCTGGTACCGATCCGGGACCGACCAAACCGAGCCAATCCTATCGAGAGCCACAATCGATTCGCCGGGAATAATAATTATGATTGGATTCCCCGTGGTTCTGGGGGCAGGACTCGTTGCTTTTTTCCCTCTTTCTTCCCTTCTCTGCTGCCTCCCTTTCCTCGCAGAACTCCGCTTGCCCTTCGCTCAATCGAACCTTCGAGTCTTCGCTCGTTCTGGCCATCTTTGCGTCCTTTGCCCGTCTAATACCGAATGATCGAGGCACACGATTCCATCGAAAGTTCCAGGATAGTTCCGTATTCACGGGTAGGAGAATCGATGGCAAAGTACAGATGGAAATTCTCGGACGGACCTTTGAAGCAACCTCAGGTAGCGCGATCTTTGCCAAGACAAAAGGAAAAACGCAAGTTGCCGTGCTCGTTGCCGAATCCTCGTAGGAAAGTTTTCGAAAATTCGCGACACGTTCGAGCTCGCGGGAACTCTACGAAGGAAAAAAGAAAGGACAGGAAGAAAGAGTCCGGGAAGAGAGGGAGCGCGGGCGAGAGAGAGCAAAAGGAAATAAAGGAGCGTCGGCGAAGCATTTTTCTTTGGACCGTGGAGCAGCCACCGTGTGATTACCCAGGACGAGGGGCATATATGAGTAATTTGTATTCAGCCCGATCATCCGTATCGAAATTCGAATCTACTTAGTTCTGAGAAGCCATGGTACCTCGGCCATCCTCCAGGTTCGATCTCTTCTCCCCTCTCAGTCTTTCGATCGGTTTCTCGCTCTTTCTCTCCCGCGGCTCTCGATCCACTATTCCACCCTCTCGGGTTCCCTCCCGACTACAGCTTAATATAATATTATTCCCGGTTTAGTTTAATGGTGCTGGGCGATTATTACGCGGCCAGAGTCCGACCAACTGCTTCTTCGGCCCCGGGTACTCGGTCTCTCCCTCCATCGTTCTTTTTCTTGCTCTCCCGCTCCGGCTTCGAGTCTTCTTCGCTTTCGCGGCATTCCGAGTGTCAGTGTGCGTGTGCATACACAGGACACAGACGTTCGTGCATAGGTACACCGCCGCCCTGACGGGGGCTCGGAGTGATCCTTCGGACAAAAAGCCCCAAAACAAAACGCCATTATGATTAGTCCGGAGGATGGGTGGTCCAAATACCGCGGCTTGCATTCTTGCACCAAGAGATCGATATACTTTCCGAAAGCGGCCCTCTTCTTTGCCCAGTTTCTTCCTTCGTACAGCTCACGATGATCGTGGCCGTTGTCGGTGCGATGGTTCGCGAAACGCTTTCCAAACGATTCCGAAGCAAAGAACCGACCAAGCACCACAAATCGAAAGACGGTGAATTTAATAAGGGTTTCGAGAGCGGCACTCGCTCGATGGAACGTGCCGGCGCGCTTATGAGACCGCGTTTCAAACTCGTTATACCGCGTAAGAGTCATTAAGAGTCGAATAATTACTCGTATCGTTCCTGACTTGATAGATCGTTCGATCGTGGCCGGGATGACCCACGGGCGAAGCGTAAGGCGAGAAACGCTCTCCGCGAAAGAGATTCCGGAGAGCGCGATCGTGCGAACCGCCTCTAATGGCGTACACGCGTAGGATCGTAATTGCTCGCGAGCAAAAGCGTCCTGCGGGTTTACGCGCGCGTCCGCTCGACTGGCATCGATCAAGTCGACAGAGAAATCGCCAGATCGCTAGGCGTACATACGAACCGCGGTTGACGAGAGGAGGAGAGATGCAAAGCAGCAAGCCTAGGGTAGGACTCTGAACGTATGGCCTAGGGACGCGACGAGCTGTTCCGGCGTGATGCGTCCAACGCTTTTCCCTCTCGGTCTGATCGAGTCGCCGAGGGGTGAACGACGCGATTCGATGACCCGCCCGATTCCATCCATGACCGAATGACAAGCCGCGAGGCGACAAATCGTCCGTGGCTTCGTAATTTACGGGGAGAGATCGATTAAATGGTGGCAAGAAGTCGAGTAATGCATGCGGTCTGGCGTCCGCGGCGGTGCAGCGGGTGGGGCTGCACGGATATTAATGAAGATATTCAAATGAGACAAAAATGAGGGGGAACTGGCCTTTGTCGGGCGTAAGGTTCGACCGGTGACTCGGCCTATGTAGATTACCCTTCGTCTCCTCCTCCTCCTTCTTCTTCTTCTTCTTCTTCTTCTCCTTCTCCTTCTGCTTCTCAAACTCTTCGTTCTGGATCCGCCTCGACCTCCTTCTCCTTCCTCTCTTCACCGACTGATTTCGAGCGCTCCTCCAGCTCGCAAGTTCCCTCTTTCTTCAAAAGCTGTACGAGGTACCGGTAAGTAGGTAATCGCGAGTTACGAGGTCGGTACGTACCTACGTTTCCAACGTGGAAATTGATCGACATGATATGCGCGACGACGGAGGATAGTGACGACTAGTTGGTTGGACGAGTCGGGTGGTGAACGTTTGCTTCTTTTAATTGATAACGCGACCCGAGTCGAGTGGCCCGCAAAGTGGATTAGCGGGACACGGAAAAACGCAAATTGGGAGAATGTCGTTAGGTAGGAGGAGAGCTCGGCGGAGGCAGCTCGGCGCGAACCCGATCTGTCATTAGCGGGTTGCTTAATTCACTTGTTTCTTCAGTTTCCACTCGGATGAAATTAGAGCCGCGGCAAGGAGGCAAGGCAGACCAGCCAGGCGAACAGACAGCCAGCCAACCCAGCCAGCCCAGTGGATGTCATTAAGAGCCTTTTAAATCGCCCTTAAGACCCGCCGGGCCATTAGAGGATCGCGGGAGGAAAGGGCAACCCTTGTACGTATCTTTTTTCCCTTCCGCGGCACCGACGATGACGGCGCGAGCGATGGCATCGTCGTGTCGCTACCGTGGCGTCGACGTCTCGCCAAGAACCACGCGGTTCCCCGTTAACGGCATTTCCTTCTCGACAATACTCGGCTTAGGGCTCTCCACTTCGCTCTAGAAGGTATCTACTTTACGCTTTATCCAGTTAGTCGCAACTAATATCGTTACCCGTCTTCGAGCTCGCTTTTCCGGCTCTACTGCGCGAAACGAGTCGCTTCCGTCGTAGCTTTCGTCTCGTACGCGTCCTACGACTTCTATTCAGGCCACGAAATTGGGTATCAGCCACGGTGATGTTTCACCGTGATACGAATCGTTCAGGCTCCGACCGAATCACAGACGCACGAGGGAGATGATCTCTCCTCGGCCGGCTACCGTTTTCGAAAACGAACCGGCAGAATTCACTTCGGTGGCGCCACACGCTATTAAGGCGTAAGGTGATAGCCCCGTTTCGTTCTTTCTTCCGTTTGTTCCATCTCGCCTTTTCTCCCTTTCCTCCTGCCCTGCTGCTGCCTCCTCGTATTCATCGTCCAGTTATACGGGACAAACAATAAGAACGATCGACCTCCTCCTTCGACTCCTCTTCGTCTCAGTTTTAATTGATATTTCGTCGGTGGTGAGGCCCATTGTTTCCTTCGTTTCCATTATCGACACCTTTGTGCTCCGCCGATACGGACCAAACGTCATTTTCGCAGACACTCCCCATCCGTATGGTCGGCGATCTTATTTGTCGAGTCATTACCGAAAGATATACCTGCCCCAAAGAGAGCATCGGCCACGTCGGTGATTACCGCGAACTAGTCGATCAAAGAAACAAAAGAGGACCATGGAGATGCAGACCGCACGGCAGATGGACTTTCCTAACCTAGCCCAACAATCGGAGCGATATTCGAAAACAGAACGTTCGCACGCGGCGATAAGATCCGCGGAAATCCCACCAGCGTGTTTTCTGGCGAAGGAACATTACGGCTACGATGAGATTACGGTGCTGTAAAAATCGTGGCCCCTGGAAAATCAGGAAGACGAGAAAAGGGTACGCGCACGGAGTTCGGATAGGCCGGTGGTGATTAGCGCCTAAGTAAATACGCGGGATTCGCGATAACGCGAGCCAGTTGCGAGAGGTTAAGCAGCGATACAGCCGATAACCCTATCTGGCGGAGTACGGTAAATCATAACCTTAGGTTATGGTTAGCGAGCTCGGTATTTACCGTCCACGGTTGCAGCGTAAAAAATTGCACCGAAACCGGCACTCTCCGTCGGGAACAATATTTTTAGCCGGGGACACTCGACTGTTCCACCATGCTTTCCCACGATAATTTCAGCCAGCCTGGAAAGGTGGTAATGGAACGTCGAGTGTCGGCACAGACGGAAACACCAAGGCGTGTTCCACCTCGAACCCGTCTTTTTTTACCGGGGATATCGATTCGTAGGTGAAAATCCCCTCGGTGCGTATAACCGGTTCGATTTATTCGTCGTAGAGCGTGCATAACATCGCGCGTTACACGCACAGACGTACGGATGGACGGACAGGACGGAGAAGTTTCCACATCGCATAAGATTGCGCCCGAGGGCCGGTTGTGTCTCGCGTGGAAGCGTTCCCTGGCCGACATCTGGAGGGCACCGACGACAAACCAAGTCGCCATTAGTCACAAGAAGAAGGAACGGTGGCCCGCAATTACCGCGAGCATTAATCTACCCGGTGTGCTGATTATTAAGGCGACGACAATAAGAGTAAAGCCGAATTAAACGCGAGGACCGCGCGGTCGGCCGGTCGTTTGCTCGCTCGCGCCTCTGCATATCGCCGCGGGAACTCTCCAGTTAATTGTTGCACTCTATATGCTAAACGCGGTGGCCGCGTGTGCGATATCGCGAGCGAGTCTCGAGCGAGTTATGGCACGGTCGCCGCCTCCGTCATGCGAAACATCGAATCGCTTATCTGCTCTCCCGAGCACCGGCCACCGGGCATCGGCCATCGTTCCACCGAACCGGCAACTGGCTACTCGCCGAATTAATTAATCCCTCGAATTTCGTTTCGTCGAGAATGGGCACCTCTTCTCTCGCAACGGCTGCTGCTTCCGTCTGTCTGGACATCGAGCACGCCCCACACGAAATTAAGATCGCGAACTACCCTCTAGCTACGAAGTGACGCGATACTCGAGCCACGTGATTCGCATTGTATCGCACCGTGTTTTCGATTATTCCGTCTTGATAAAATATGCGACTCACGTTTGGGATATACTCGTAGATCAAGCGGTCGATCCATTTTTATTAAAGAACTGAATCGTCGCGATGATCGTTTTGGCAGACAGATGCTTGTAACCGTTATGATAAACTCTTACATTTTGTGTACATGTTTACCATCTCTCGTACAAGACACGCATTGACGTATCCCTCGAACGATTTTCACCGGACCTATAGCTCGATCCTCGGACTCTTTTCTTTGCAACTCGTCAGCTCGATGCAACGATCTAGAAAATAACCTTAATTCAAATAAAACGGAGCACGCGAAACTCGTCTGATCAGAATGGATATCTATGCCGAGTGGTTCGTGCAGCGGTGTGCATGCGAGAACGCGAAGGTTGCCTCGAGTGTCAGCAGGCAAGGAAACTAAATTCCATTTGGCGTCACTCAATATTCCGTCGAAACGAAGAGCCACGCCACGCCACGCTACGACACACCACCACGGTCTTTTGTTTCACGATGCGGGCAGCACAGGTGGCACTGCCAGCACAACCCGGGAGGTAGATGCTTACGCAACAAAGAGATCCACCACGGGAGCAATAACGTTCGGGAACGGTCCCCCGCGATCGTTACTCCCCATAAGGGTAGTATCGTGTATCGCATTGTTCGATCGATAAATCATCCTGCGACGAAATCGAGATTTTCTTATGCCCCCTTCTTTCCTTTCTAGAACAGATTTCTTCGGCAAAACGTTTGTCCCTGACGAGTCGGGCTCATCGCGAAGGACAGAAACGAGAGAGTACTCCTCCGTTAAACGCGTGATTACACGGTTGCAGCAACGAATAATTTCTTATTCCGATAGGGAAGTACGATCGAACGAATCGCGATTAAAGCACCGGCGAGTTTGCGAGCCAAACGTCCCGTCGTCTTCGTTGCGAATAATTCAACGGAGAATTTTCGAAGGCATCGCACCTGCGCCGAGAATCCGATCTTTTTATATTCTCTGATACGCATCCCCGACCCTTTCTTCTCATTTATTTCTTTTTTCTTTTTTTTTTTCTTTTTTTGCCATACAGGCGAGCTCTTCCCTATCCTTAGTTGATTCCGAGAGACGAGTAATGCGTTCGCAAGGGATCGTACTCGAGAGTTTAAGCGGAAACGTAAACGCGTGCTGGTGGCACAGTATCGCGTGTAACGCGATATCGGCCGAGTCGGAGATCCTCTTTAGCGGACTAAAGCCACGAACGCTGAGAACGATGGAGATTGGTAAACGCGAAATCGCGGTGGCACGCACCAACGTAACCCAATAGCGCACGTGCGTGCACCGTATGGGAGCCGCTCGAATTAACCGCTTTTAGATCGGTTTACGTTAAACATCGCACCAAAGTAATCGGCTCGGCCCCGCCGCCGTACCGAGAGCAACGCGACAGCCGCAAAAAATACCGAGGCGAGGTCTCCGTGTGGTGAACGATGAAGCGGAGCGCGCTTACCTTTGCCCGCAGCCAGGACCGAGCGCGCGACCGAGAGAGAATCGAAGAAACGGGAGAACTAGTTGGTCGGTGGCTCGAGAGGCTGACAACGACGAGGGGTAACGAACCACGAGCAACGAAAAAAACGATATTCTCGTTACTAACTTAATCAACGCGGTCCACGATGTAATCGGAGCAACAAAAGAGACAACAGAGCGAGAGTGAGAGCGAGAGAGAAAGAGAGGGTATCGAGCGAAGAACAGAGGGATAGAGGGTGGGTGGTATGGTACGGTGGCGATGGCGACGACGTCGAAGAGCGGGGACAGCGGGAACGGCGAGGATGACGAGGCAACGATAATTGCGATCGGAGCCGATCGGTGAAATCCTAATATAACGGCACGGAAATGCATCGAATATAAGCGCGGCTAGGTAAGCCGTAAGCCACTAGTTCTGACGGAGAACGGCGGAGAAGGGAGAGCAAATCAGCGAGGCAGGGGTGACGGCGAAGCGGTCGCGGGGTGACGGGTCGAGAGGAAGAGGCAACTGGGGGGGAGGGAGGACCGGGTGAGTCAAGGGGGCCGGGGGATAGTGGGGGTATGGGGAGCGGGACGCGGCCGAGCAGGTATAACCTATTGTAATCAATATTAATTACTCCAGACAATGGAATCTCATTGGACTCGATCGTTCGAGCGGGTTCGCAACGAGATGGCTGCGGGGAAGCGACGATAGGGAGGAGACGGCGGGCGGGAGGGTGTCCAGGTTATGTTTGGCTCTAACGGAGGGCGGTAATGTAACGCGCGCTTACCGCGAGTGTGAGCGCGCAATACGTACGTGATTCTCGAGAGCGAGCCTGCTCTATGTTGCAGCATAATCTATTGTTGTTGACGTTATGCGTTGTGCACGCGCAACCCGCCGCCGCTGCTAGCCTACCTCCGCAACAGCAGCCTTCGCGTCGCTCTCTGCCTCTGTTACCGCTCTGCCTCGATGGCTTCACCGCCATCCAACAGCTCTACCACCCCGTGTCCCTCTTCTCCTAGCCGGGGACACCCTCGACCACGACTCTATCCCACTTTCTCCTCCGCCTTTTACCCTTTCCCTTTCTCTCTACCCTTCCCTCCCTCCTCCCTCATTCGTTCTCTTTCGCTCTCTCTAGCCCACCATGCTCGGGCAATGGACGCTCGAGAAACGACAACAACGAGCACGCTGACAACGCCAACGACAATGCCATCCGATGCGAACCATCCTCCTCTGCTGCGCCGCTCTACCGATCCAAACTCGACGGCCAACCGCCAACGCACACCAACACTTATCTTCCCGTTACGCGAGCCTACCTTCCGACTACAGCCTCGTCATTACCGCGATGCGTTGTCGCTAGAAATTAGATATTATATAGGCGACCGCGTATCGTATTCCTGGCGCGCACCCTCGCACCGGACAACCGTCTACTATTCTATCGATAATCGAGCAGAAAAATCACCGTGTTTTCTCCCGCTTTGGAGAAGAAAGAACGCAAAGTCGCCTCTCGATCGACAAGTACGGTGGAAAAAAAAAGCAGAAAGATAGGTCGCCGCGCGAACGAATCTATTAGGTGGTTGGCGCGATAACGGAGCACGATTACCGGGAGGTTCGCGAGAATCGAGGAAAGTCACGATAACGCGGGTGCAAACGGGATAATCGTTAATTATCAAGCATTAATTAATTAACCGGAGGGTTGTTCGGAACTCGAGCATTCGATGCCTTCCGTAGTTCGGGTCGGTGCGTTGCGAAGAGAACGAAAGTGGCAGGCACGACGCAACAACGACGACCGCTTTTTGCGTACACCAGCTACCGGTTGAACGAGCGACGTGGGTGGAAATTACTTCCCAGAAGGGATCGGTTTCGCGTGTCCACCGCTCATCAGCTCGCGGTGCGTGTTACAGCGTTATTTCTGCCACGCTCTGCCACCGTTAGGAACCTCGAGGGTTTCCGTTATTCCGAGGTGGTGTTTTCCGCCAAAGATTCGTCCGATCGACCGGTGATCGAATCAGAATCTTGGGTCTGCTGGTCGTATCTTTGCGATCAGAAAAGTACCGCACGGGCTTGTAAATATTCGTTCTAAGTATGCAAATGAAATTAATTCGCAATAACACCCTTCGGAATATCGATCGTTTAGAGGGGAATCGATTAATCGTAGTTTCCGAAACGCAGAAAAACCAGGGAACGAGAGGAACGTAGCCGGCCCAGACTGGTCACGTAACGGTAGACTTAGTTATTTTCTACTCGTAGGTGTTTGCAAAGTAGAGCCCACCGGTTCAAGTTCTGGCGAGGTGCTCGAGACTCGTGCAACCCCCTGTCGGTCGGGCTCGAAGGAAAGGCTTTCCTTGTAGCCGGACACCTTCCGGCGCGGTATCGTTTCCGTTTTGAAAGCGAGTTTTCAGCACGTATTACACCGCGTCATATACTGCGGACACGTGGCAATTACCGTGTGGCGATAATCACGAAGAGGTCGTTGAAAAACCGGTAACCGAGGTGGTATCGTCGATGCGGCTCATTAGGCCTCGCTGATCGTAAGAGGGAGCGAGAGAACGAGCAAGCAGGAGAGGGATGAAAAAAGAAAAGGAAACAGTTCGTTCGACTTAATTTTTAGATAAATCGCGCGCCAAAACTGCAACGTTATCGCCGAAATCGTGTCAAATGACGAATTCGGGGGTACGACCGAATCGAAGCGCGTAATAAGCTGTTTTGTCTTGACTTAAATTCGTGTTCGGCTATTCGGACGAATCAAATCCCAGTTTTCAAGAAATAACGATAATTCCGTAATTTAATGGATATGCTTCTTCGCGCCTGCGAATGAACTCTTCATAAAATAATCGTAATTTCGGTTCGATCCGCGACGGAGATAGGCCAGCGAAAGAGCTGATCGCCTGTGTCCGGGCAAAGTGGCAGGTGCCAAAGGCTTTCGATTATTCCGGCTTTGATCGGAGGAGGAGAGTTACGTGTAATGGGGTTTCGCTACCTCCACGGTTGCCATATGCCCTCCGCCTAATTTTTACGGTGTCGATCGGCTCTCCTGGTGTAAGAGAGAGTAAAAGGGACAAAGAGAGAGCGCGTACGCGTATATACCTCGGGCGACTTCGCTCGAATTTATAGGTTTTCAGCGCTATTCTCTGCGAACCTCTCCACCTCAGGAAATTTCAAGAGCCGCCAAATTTGCGTTGAAATCCATACCCTCGGATAGTTTATTATCGCTTCGCAACGATCGTCCGCCAAACGACTGCCTTAACTCGACCGTCTATGGGCAGGGAGACGCGAAACAAGAAAAAGACCGCGACGAAAGCGAGCCAAAGAGAAAGAGTTTATCGACCAGCCTACGTTTTCTACGCGCCTCCGTCTTTTAGCAGGTACTGTGCCGCGTGCCATAAGGGGTAACACGTCCTCTTACATACTTTCTGTACGTACAAACATCGGTAGATGGAGAATATAAATCGATAAAATCGATTAGTATTTCGTAAATCGATTTCTAGCATTTCGCATAAGATAAAGTGCCAAAATGAAAAATCGACCAACGAACGTCACTTTCTCACCGAGAAACTAACGTCATAAGCTAACCCCATACTATAATAAATCAGAGGTATCGAGTTCCTTCGAGAATCACATAGGGGATTACTGGAAGGGAAGGCGACTTTTCGTCGGAACACGGAAACAGCACGCACCATCGAACGCAACGAATCGACACCAGCCGCTTCTTCCTAATTGGCTAACTACAGGATCTGATTTCGGATGTAATCGCATTTGCCCCCGACATGCCATCGGATCGTTTTGCCGTGCGAGTTCTCGCACTTAATTTCCCCGCGCTCTGCCACCGCGTTCACCAACCAATTTCTCGCACCTCTCGCCTTTCACCCTCCCTCCCGTAGCACGCGCGCGCAACCTTTCGTTCAACTACCCGCATTTTCATAGATTGCAATCTTTACGAAGGGAAAGACGCGTTATACTACACGGAGCCCGTAATTAAAAGAAATTGTCGTAGCCCGGCGACAACCGGCGAGAACGTTCGAACCGACCGATCAGGTAATTCGTTCGCCCGGAAAAAAAAAACAGAAAAGAAATGAAACGGCGAGATAGCGGACGATCGCGTAAAACGAAATTCAACGGACGAATAGATCGAAATCGTGAGAGTCGCCACGATTCTCTCCGTGCAGACGTGCATGCGAAGACAAACGCGTCTCACCCCCTTTATCGCGCGTAGCTGGCGTAGGAGAGAGTCCGTGAGCCCTCGATAGCATCGGGCATCGTTGCTCGTGCGCGCGGCGAGATTCGACCGCGACAAGACTTTCCCGGCGTGTCTGAAAACTATTAGAGAAGATACGAGTTGTTAATGCACTTATCGCCGGGCGAGATAACGCGGCGGGCTTGTCGGCGAAGAGAGAAAGGGAGGAAAGATAGGCAGGCGCAGACGATGTGCAAGCAAGCGCGCTGCTAATCCTTCGGTCTCGCGCTAATTCCAATCGATACCTGGACGAATATCGAATTAACCAGCGACGATAGCGTGCCGATGAGTTCTTGCGAATCGGAGCAAACGGAAATCCGTGTTCGTCGAACGTCGAAGAAGGTTTTCTCGTAACAGGTTTCGCAAATTTCCGCTGGCGACACCTCTTGGGTTTCCGCAGCCCTGCTCGTCCCAATAACGAACGATTCACCCTGTTCGCTCGTTGTCGATCTTTGTGAAAGCATCGTATAGTATAGGATAGATAGATCGACCACAACGCCAGTTTCCTAGTGATCTATGGGATCGAACCGTCGGATCGAATCCAGCCGTGGATCACGTATTTCAGTGTATACGCAGAGGCAACGGGTTTCGCTCGTCGTCAACAAGCCTTCCGGGCTTGGACGACGGGGCAATAATTAGAAAATCGTCCCGCCACCGAATAACCGGACCCTGCCCCTTGTCGAGCTACACGAGCGACACGATGCGCGCATCTACGCGCACGCCCGTGACGAGAAGAGGCATATTTTCGCAGGCTTGTTAATCCGCGAAAATATTCTGGCCCGATTAATCGCTCCCTCGTTTCATGGCGATGCTAACTAACCGCGTGTCTGTGAGAGTAAAAACGAATTTCTGACATGTCGATGCACTATGATCGATTCTATGTCAAATACGATCTTCTTTACCTCGTTTCTTTTTCTCGCGTTTCTCGTTAAAAAAAGACAATGGGGATGAATCGTATGTTTTTGCAGGTGTTGCCACAAAACGCGAATGGAGAACGAGAACAGGGACGGTTAAGGATTAGACAAATTCTGAGCTCGAGCTCGTTGATAATAAGGTTCGGTTTTGATTAGCACGGAGACTGTTTAACGGTTTGATACCTCGCCGGTAATCGAATCCGGACCTAATCTCTCAAGTTATAACCAGATTATTGCCTCCTCCATGCACTTGCTCTGCAACGTTCTCTACGCTCCGTTCCGTACTGTCGGCTCGTACCGTCACTCGCCACCTACCCACCCTCCTTCATCCCTGGATTCACGGTTCCGAGCGTCTTACGTGCCTTTTAGACGAACCTAAGCTATATCTGGCTACACTTGCTAAGAATCTCCAGCTCAACGATTCGAGAGCCGTTGGTCAGCAACTTGTACCGATTGGATAACGTGATCGAACAATGATCAAAGAACGATTATTTCAAAATTACGTACAGAATTCGAACGAAAGGACGAAGAAGGCGAAGAAGGAGACGATGGTCGATTAGTCGGATGAAATATGAAAAGGGCAGGCAAATAAGTGAGAGGATCGAATTGGGGGAGGTGGACCGATCGCGCGTTCGACGTTCGCGCAGCAAGATCGGCGATGCTCTTTCATCGAAGGCGCAACGTCTCGCAGGCATTACCAGCCGCGTCGTCCAATTTATATGGCTGCCATCTTGGATCGATAGTAGTCGTACAACGTTACGCGTTATACACGCGGATCGTTGCAGGTAGTCGTGTTAGGTTACAGTTTTAAACGCGGCCAAATTACACGTTTGTGCTTGCGCGCGGGGGCACGTTTAAAATATTCCAGCGTCGGATGGCGCGGGAAAGGGCAAAATAAATGTTACGGCATTACGATGGACAACGTGCACTCGCTCACCTATACCTCTCGGCCCCTTAAGAAGACTACCACCACACAACCAACGCCGCTACCACCTCGTAGCGATACCACCTTGCTCCCTATCCCTGTTGCCCCCCTCTCCACCCTTCAAGCTCGCTTCTTCTCTCTCTTTTTTTCCCTTGCCCCGATTCATCACTCTCCTTCCTGCGTTCTTCTTCGTTCTCGCGCATTCGTCGTCGTTGTCGTCGTCGTTGTCGTTGTCGTTGTCGTTGTCGTCGTCGTCGTCGTCGTCGTGGTTGTCGTCTATCTTCGCTCTTTCGATTTTCTACACTCGGTAGCCACGCGGCGTGTACACACGGCAGCGTGCGCGTACAGTCTGGTTCACGTATTTGCACGTATACGCGTCCGGCCATTGGTATCTATATATCGGCAACGACGTCGTTCGCCACCGGACAAGGAGAGGAAGGGCGCGGAAAAAAAGCAAAACCGCGAAAGGAAGGAGAAAGAGACGCGAGAATGCCGGCAGAAAGAAGAGGAGGATGTGGAGAAGCAGAGGCAGAGCAATAGCTGCGGCACAGCACGAACACGAGGAGGTGGTGCTGAAGAAGGAGGATGAGAAGGAGGAGGAGGAGGAGGAGGAACAGGAGGAAGAAGAGAAGGAAAAAAATAAGTGGAAAAAGTAGCGAGCTTGATTGGTGGAAATGAATTCAAAATGGCCGAGCCTCGAACCCTGGTAAAATGGCGTCGCAACTTTAATAGCCAGCTATTGCGCGGAAATTTGACGTATCTATTTGTAGTATTCGTACGCGGCACTTCCACGGCTCTAGCTAGCGCTGTGCTCCACCGATCCACGGAAAGTGGATCGAGTCCCTCGGTAGCTGGTATCGATAAATCATCCTCGGGCTAAAGTACAGCAACAACTGCTCGTAATTAGCTGCTCGTATTTTACGAGCAAAGTTCCTCTCTGTTGATACGGCAACTCGGTACACGGATACCGAGCAATCGGCTCGAAATTCATCGCGGCTAGATCGAATCGGCCCAACTGACGAGCGTGCAAGGAGATGCTCGAGAGTCTCGACACGCTCGAATCCGCGATGCGAAAGGGTGCAGCTCGAGCAGAAAGCGAGTTTTGTAAAACAAAGACGAAAGGGAGTCAACCCTCTTCGCCCTCGAGGCAGATTCTTTTACCTTCTCTCGCTCTCCCACCGGCAGGGGGGACCCACTATCAAACCATTCTCTCCTTCTCTCTCTCCCCTCTCTCCCTCTCTCTCTCTCTCTCTCTCTCTCTCTCTCTCTCTCTCTCTCACGCTTTCTACCTTTTGCTCGTCGCGTCTCCTCTCTTTGTCCTTCGAGAGATCGGCCACGATTCGTTCTCTTTTCTTTTCTTTTTTCCTCCACCCGCCCTTTCTCTCCGTTTCGTCCGAGCCAGCACGGATTCTTAATCGGGACCATTATCTCCGTGCGATCATCATCCCGAAAACTAATTCGTATTTTTTACTACGAAACCGAAAACTCATAAATCAAAGCTCGCTGCTCTCTCTCGCCAGTGCTTTTGGTTCCTTTAAGAGTTGCGCGGTCCCGGCCGGCTTGTAGACAATGGACGCGCGTCCATTTAAGGGATTCGAATGGACGCAATTTTCTATGGGAGTTTGTAATTATGGGTAGTTTGTTGGCGCAGTCCAGGGCCTAGCACCACTCTGCTCTCTTTTTGTCCGTGTGACCATAAAAATTCTCGAATTAAATTGAAAACCAGACGCGAAATTCACCCTCGACGCGCGGCCGCACCTCCAAGGCCCCTCGACGATACTCGGACGATATACCTTGACGATACCTCGACGAATAACCGCGATGTTTCTGCCACGACCAACCCCGTCGCCGTTTAGGAATTTCGCCGGATTAAGCGACGTTCACGCGTTTTGCGTAACGATGATTGTAAATCTGTCGAAATTCACGGACATTGTTTTCACTGTTACCGATTTTAATGAAATAATGAAAAAAAATTCCAGGGAGCGGATACGATACTCGACGTAATTGACAAAAATGTCCGTGTAGCTCACGGCCTCGTGTCCATATATTCGCGTTACAGACGCGAAGAGTCATAGAGATACCCGGTATTTAATTTCAAGCCATGTTTGACGTGCTTGGAAAATAATCTTCATCGTATACGTGATGTCAGCGGCTCTTTCAATCTCAGCGAACGAGAGTTTTTTCGCGAAACAAAACAGCGTGGTCTACGAGGACCAAAAAAAAAAAAGAAAAAGAAGGAAGAAAAAAGGACAGATCCTTTGTATCCCTCCCGTTAGGATTTAAGAAACACGGAAACCCTTTCGCTCTCGGCGCAGTAGCGACAGTTTTTAATTATCGCCAAAGTAGCGAATAATCGATAGTAACCCTGCGGCGTTATCACGGTGCACGCCTTTGTTCTGGTAATAACTGAAGCAAATGTAATTATCCGAGCAGGGAAACGGGCGAGAATCAGAGACGAAGACTCGTTTAAAAAGCACCGCGAAGAGTCTTACTCTCTTGTACTCGGCTTATTTCTCACGCGGTTTGCGCAACTCACGACGCGAATCACGACATTTCTGGAAGTAGTACCATCGATGCGCGTGTCAATTATTGCGTAGCGTGACGATCACGTGTGGACGACGTGCGATGGATTCGATCCGACAACGTTTATTTATATAGCGTGCAGTCCGCGAAAGTAATCAAACCCTAGGTCTGGTTCGAACTACGCGAACAACGTCCGTTAAGATTTATACCTTGTAATGAGAAATCATTAGCCGCAAGGTGTATTAGATAATCTCGGTAATTGGCAAAAATTGGCCAGTCGTCGTGAAGGATTCGCGAGAACCGAATGGTCGTAACAGGGTCCGGAGAGCTCGGGCTCGACCTATACCGAGTTAAAAGAAGAGAATAGCCCGAGGCGCGCCGATTTTACCGGGCCCAGCTCTTGATTGCTTAGAAAAAAGATATTCAAAATTAAACGAGAGCGGGAGTAGAATCCATCGAGGCTGTTTCACGATATTAAAATACAATGGAAATGTGCTGTGCGATTCTACGGAATCGCCGACTCGTTCTCTCGATTAATCGAGAATCTGCACGAACCGACCCTTGCCGACGACCGACCATCGACCTATTTTTTTATCGTCCAAAGTATATACCGAGCAGGGAAAAATACCAAGGCCTGACGCGTTACAGGCAACAATTATAGATCGATGGACCACTCGGAGTCGTAGGGATTGGACAGATATTAAAAAAAAAGGAACGAAAAAAAAAAAGGAATCGAAGACAGATACGGATACGACGAGAAAGATGGGCACCCTCGTGCAAACCGAACAACATGTGCAGCCGGCTACGTTCCCTGGGGTCCGAGCACGGTATAAAAATCAATCACAACGAATGACGGCCAGCCTAAGCGAAAAAACAGAGAGTGCAACGTAAAAAGAAGGAAGGTTGAAAGCTACGTTCGAGACGCGGCCGATCGTTTCCTCTCTTTCCTGTACCAGTGACACGAAACGATCTGTTCTCCCTGATATATTAGTTCTTTCCCAAAAAGAATGGAGAGAAGTCGACAAAGAGAGAAAAAAGGAAAAATCAATAAGATCGAAAGTAATAAAAGAATTAGAGGGATATTCGAGGGGAACGGAATGAAATCGGTGAAATCAAGGTAACGCTATCGAGAGGCAACGTTCGAAATTAAAGCCACGGTTCAACGTATCTCGCCGAGAATCTGCATATCATACTAGGCGTTCCCAATCAACTAATTAACAAAAAACCGTAGAACGAGCCATTAATCATCGTCGAGCCACTCGGAATACGGGCGCGTACGATGTATCAGATTGGCGAACCCTTTCGGATCCGCGCAATCGCCAAAGACGAAGAACCCTCGGTACCACTAATTTCCGAGTGACCCCACAGCCCTCTTCGCTTAATATCGATTATCCAGAGATATCGAGTTTCGCACGCTGACGTATAAATTGCAAAGCGCGAAAACGGGGCCACGAAACTTCCTCTCGTACTCTGCACCGCCGATGCTACCTGGGGATTCAGAACGATCATAGTCTCCTTCTAACTTTCGTTTTTGAAATCTCGTTTCTCTTTGTTCGCTCCGGTTCATATATGCGAGTGCATGGATGCCAAGCGGTCGTTGGATTAAAACAAAGTATGTTGGATTCTCGCGACAACCGCATGTGCCAGAATAAATCTCTTGTTTCGAGATGTCTGCCGCATGCCGGTGCATAAGTTTCGCGGCAAATTGCACTCTGTGGAACGGTACAACGGTACTTGTCGACCGCAGTGAGCACACGGACGAGTACTTCGTCTCGGAGTAGTACTCTCTTTCTCTTCCTCTTTCCTTCGTCGACCCTCGACCTCTTCCTTCGACTCGTCACAATTTTCCATTCTCCCCGACCCAACCGTCGCTCCCATTTTCACTCATATTCCAAATTCGGCCATAGTTACACACATATATATATACGCATCGTCGAGATCGTCCACACACTCGCGGCGCCGAATCGTCACGCTGCATCGCAATTATTCCGATGCAGACAGAGTTGAAAGAGGTTAATTTCAGGACTAATGTATTCACCCCTTTTTACCCCGAACCCCGGAGATTTCGTATGTATTGGCAATTTCGCATTTATACACCGCCTTCCATCCAATGAATAAATTCGCCTCTCGCTTTCGTTTCGCGCCGCATTCCTCGCCTTTCTTATTCCCATTCTCCTTTCGCGGTTCGACCGCCTTATCCTCCTCGAACGATTTTGACGTCAAGACTCTGCGAGCTTCGACTCCGTGAGCTCTTAATTACTTCGTGCGGTGAAAGAAAAAACGACAGAGTGAAAAGAAGGCAACGTAAGCGGGCGAAAGAGAACCGAGAGGACGAGGCTCGAGGAAAGAGAAGGAAGGGGAGGATGTGTATCAATCAGAGCAGTGTCTTGCCCACGCAACGCTCTTCTCCCCGGAAACATCCCCCGATAACCCTCGAGCAGGACTCTCACGCTCCTTGTCAACCGCCCTCCCATCCGATTCGGATACGGCCTTGCTAGAGGCTGAGCGAGGGACGCGGGAGTGTGAGCCGTGAAGGGGGTAGGGTAGGTACGTGCCATTTATCACCGCAGGGGAAAAAGTGCGCGTCATCGGCCGTACCAAAATCCGGATGACTTCGTGAGACGCCTGTCAACAATATCGTTCCCTTCCGCCAGCACGAGAACAGAAAGGATCCGCGCGCGCAAAACGCGTCAACGGTTCGTTTCGTTTTCGTCGCGCGTCCACGCGCTCTTAAATTCGCCAGCTGCGAACGTTTCCATCCGTTTCGATTAAACGATCATACCGGTAGTACGAAGGAAGAAATCGAAGAACCAAGAGATTAAAATTAAGACGTCGCGTAGGGTTTGAGTTTTAAGGCCGATCGAATTGCCAAAGTCAAGCTGATGGGGCGGCAGTGGGGAGGGGGATTACCGGGGAGACCCGCTTTTCCTTCGTTCGCCGTGGACAAATAGTTCGGAAGCTGTTGGAAGAAGCTCCACGGTATCTACAACCAGATTTCAACCTGTCGAAACTCCACCCGAGAAACTTAGTCAATCTGCTGTTGCTAACTCATCCCCCGTTACCGCCCCCAATCAACCCCTAAAGCCTTGCAACGAACTTGCCAGTCGATATCTCGAAGGTAGCAGATCGTATTTCGACCCTCTCCCCCTTCCACAGCTCTTCTCTTGTCAAAGGAACGACTCGAGGAACAAAGGGTGGAGGGAGGAGGAAGGGATTCGTTCTACGGAAGGTGTGGGCATTCCAGTTTCCTGTGAAGCGCCAAAACGACGGACGCGGAGAGAAATTAAAAAGAAAACGGGAGTAAACTTCGAATTTTTGGCTATGGCGATGCTCGGTAGAGATTCTAGTTTCTGTAAATCATGGGAGTGCACAACGGGGAAAGAGGATGCATCTCGGAGATGCGAACTTCTGATGGCGAAGTAGCAGGGAGTCGAGTAGTGGGCGATGCGACGAAAGGCGCAGGGGGAGGAAGAGGGAGAGTGTTGGCATACCAGGGTATACCCAAGCTGGCATAGTTCGTAAGAGACGCATTTTTCTCGGGCGTAACCCCACGGCACTCGAGCTGAAGGGTCGTTGGTAGGGACAAGAGAGTAGTAGCTGCTCGCGGCGGGCTAGAGGACTCCGTGCGAACCCCTCCGGGAGGACAGAATGCCTTCCGGGACTCAAAGACATTCTCGTCTTGCAGACTGTGAAGTTTCAACCATCCTCGATGACGGAGCTACGAAGGAATCTCTGACCACACGATATCCCCGGGGCACGTTTGCTCGACTTAACGTCCCACGCATCAGCATCGTACTCGAAACCGACAGAGCGACGGAGAAAGGATACGGAGAGAAGGATAGGCGGTTTCAGCATCGTCTCCGGTTCTCCCGGTTCTCGCGTCGTTCCTCCTCGTCTCGCGTATCGTCTCGCGTCGCGGCTTGACCCGTCGTCGTGCGATCCCACCGAAAAGTCTTCGGGCGAACGTTTTATTGGGTGGACAGGAGGGGAGAGAGAGATGAGATCGTTGGTTACGGCGCAAGGAGCAACAAAACCTTGCGTATGCCGGTTGCGAACGAGATGCTCGCCAGTTTCGCTGGTTTAATAATTGATTTGCATAATTACGTATGTGCATATTTATGAATTTAAAGCGTAGCCGCGGTACATCGCGCGGACCTGATACGTTTTACTGGTAATAGTAATAAGTTTCTACCGGACTTGCCGCCATCCATGACGCTCTGCCTGTACATCGTTTATCGATCGGATAACGTATTTACGGCGTATCGAAATATAAAACCCGCGCGCGATTCGTCGACGACTCGAAACATTCGCCGAACCCGGCGAGTAACTCTTGCCCACGGACTCGATCGTACACGACCAAAGTTGTCTCGCGTGGCTAACTTCGAACCTACCTCGTCCCTCTCGATTTACGAACCGAAACTACCGCTCTGCACGCTCCGTCGTTCATCCACACGAACCTCTGCAAGTTGACGACGAACTCGTTCGTTCGGTTATTTCGAGAAAATCCTGTCTCACGAATCCCTTCGTGTCGCGAAGACGTCGTTCCAAGCGTATCGGCTATTTCCCGTGGAAGGAACCGCGAGCACGAGAGAGGAGCAAATCAATGGTAAGTATAGAAGCGCGAGATAACGGAGGGAAGAAAATGGAAGGAGGAAGGGAGAGAGAGAGAGAGAGAGAGAAAGAGGAGCCGTAAAGGCGAAGTTATGGGTTTTCACGAGATTCGCTCGCCTCCGCCCCTAATAATGGATAAAACGATCATAAATTCGACGAGGAGGGGGAAGCTTTTCGGCCTCTTAGGAAATATTAATTAAAATGTAATTGTTCCGTACGAAGAGCCGGGAAAGGGTTACGCCTTCCCCGTCCCATCCCCGTCCCTTTTAGATCTTACATCGCGAGGAACCTCTTTGTTTTCGCATTCGATAACTCACTGGCGCGCGCGCTCGCTCCTTTTATCCTATCCCCGCAGCCCCGCAGCTAAATTCTCCTTGAACACTCTTTAAACGCGAATATAATTCTTCCGAGGGACTGTAATTTATTCGCGCGAGGTTCACAACTCGATCTCCCAATTACGAAAGCTGGATCGCGGCAGGAATACCAACCCTGCCAGATATTACCGTCGCAACGCGAGAACGAGAAAACCGCTACCGTGCGAACGAACACGCGGTATCGTCGTCGCGTTCGACAGATTTGACGAGCGAGAGGCCGGCGATCGAGCCGCGAACCGTTGCCGAAAACAAAAATTTTTGGCACATCGGTTCGGCGTTTCTAGCGGCTGGGTTTTCGGACGAGGCGGACTCGTCCGGCTCTCTGAAGTCCGTCGGGTCGAGGTGGACATCAAAGAGAGAACAAACAAACGGGGCGGTAAGGGTCCTACGATGCGATGCAATTCGGACACGGGACACAAAGTGATGACGTCACCAACCGGCCAGAAGCCCTGTCGTTGTCGGCCATTGTGTGTTCAGTCGCTGGTTTACAAGTTCATTGCACACTACCACTTTATACGGCAACGTTACAGCCTCCGAGTCGGCAGCTTGCTCCAATCTCCCTTCTCCACCTCCTCCTCCACCTCCTCCTCCTCCTCTTCCTACACCCCTCCCCTTCTCCTCCCCCCTCTCGCAGCGCGTTAAATTCTGACGATCGGGACGCGATTTGACGTTCATTGATTTCCGGTCACGCGATCGAAAACGAGAAATTTTCCGTCCACGAGTCCCAGAGTCGAAGCTGAAATGCCGAAAACAACGAGCTCCGTGTATAAACGCCATTTTGAAAGTTAAGTCGTTGGTTCGGTCGGAAGTCTAGTACGGTGCACCGCAGCTGCCACGGAACTCATATCCGACGATCGATCTCGATGCGTGCACCACTCGCCATTTTGAAGGGGTTCGTTCCTCGTCGCCATTTTTTCTCCTTACGCACGGATATCGGTCTATGTCACGAATAGTCGCGAGCCAAACCAGCGTTTGATCGCTAGGAAGATCGTGCTCCGGCCGCGAATACCAGTCACCCGCGTACGCGACTGCTTCCGAAACGACCCATGGCGATACATCCTGATCAGGGACCCATCGAATTCTGTTCTGCGTCTTCACCCGTAACCAGTTCCCGGATGACTTCTTCAATGTCGAAGAGGTGAAAGACGACTTCAAACAGTTGGAAGCGACTCGGCAGGCGTTCCAGGACACCGTTGCGAGCACACAACACGAGGAGTAAGAGAATCGGAGGATGAAACGGGAGCGAAAGGACAGAGACGGCGGCAAAGAGGAAACGGGAAGAGGAGGAGGGAAAGCGACGGCGAAGAGGGAGAGAGGATGGACAACGTCGAGCCGAGCGTACCACCCAATTACACTGCAGTTCAAACACATGCAAATCCGGAGAATAAGCTTTATTTGTTGTGCAAATTAGCCGCATATTGGCGCACCGAACGAACGGTTTTGTTACCACGAGAATGAGAGGCCGAAAGTGAGGGGGGTAGGCGGGGGTGCAACAGAGGGAGAGACAGCAGGAGCGAGACAGAGTACCATGGGTCAATTGCTTATTTTGAGTTGGGCCGGTGTGCCCACCGGCCTGTAAATATCACACTCCCAGCAACCACCCGCGTCCCCTCTCAAACCCACCTCATCCCACCCTCCGGTGCAAGCGATATCGCGTGACGAAACCATCGAAAAATATTGATAACGATAACGGTGACTAATTTTCGTTCCCAAATTACTCCGTTCCGAAGGGAGAATCGAAAGGAAGTGATTTATGGAAAAAGCGAACCAAGCATACGTATATCTACATACGTCAGAGAGACGCGACACGCGCGTCCTGATCACCACGAGGTAACAACCGATGAAAGACAAAAGCATGCCGATGAAATTCTAGCCGACTCTCCTCGAGCCGTGGACCAAGACCCTTCCCTCCGCCGTGCAGTCTGCCCCGGCTCACCCCCCTCGCCGTCCAGCCGAACAATCGATCCCATAAAAATGCATACGAGTGGTTGCTCATCGAATAATCCAGCGGAGAAGGTAAAAGACTAAGGGCGAACTCGGTTAGCCCTCACAGACCAGGAATTGGATTGTAATCGAAATCAATAAATATATAGACTCTTCCGCCTCCGAAGAGAACAGCCTCGAGGCGGTGTTCCCGTCGTGACGAACGAGCCAGTCTCGAGGGTTCGATCTATTCTCCGTAAGAGGAGGAAACCAGGACGAGAATGAGCAACTTCGCGATAGCCTCTGACCCACGACTATCCTTCACGGACATCGAACTCGCGCATCCCGCGGGATCTCTTAGTCAAGACGCGAGCAACCTCTTCCCGCTTGTGTATCGGGAGACGACGCGGCTATTTCGGCCGCGTTGCTAACATTCGTCTTAAGGAGACGCTATTCACCGAGCGATGCCGCTTTATCGCGCATTTACGTGGTCTTTGGCTCAACGACAGGATCAACGTTCACGGAAAACGTTGTCTATGCTGCGTATTAGATCATAAGAAACAATCTATGGAGAAATACAGAGGCGCGATTACACTGTTATTCTGCTGCAGAACGAGTCAATACTAAGGTTCCTGAATAATTATTTCGCAAATGGCAATTAAAAAAGGAACGGTAAGCGAAGGGAGCTCAGCACGGAACCGCGACCGTGTGTACGATTCAAGGTCGTCTCGTAATTACGATCGCATCTGTTCATTGAACATCCCAAATTATACGCTACAAATCTTAAGAATTTGTGCCGAAGTCTCTCGACCGGTAATTGATACCCGATTGGCAAAATGACTAAATTAAGAAGCCTACTCCAGATTGTATCTGTCCAACGTAAAGTATAATAATTCGAGGAGTACACAGGCTTTTGCAATCGGACGATCACCGTATCCGAAGTGCGAGTATTTTCGCAGCAAATTCCGGTAGCATCGAAGCTGTGCGGGTAGACCAAGGAATCTCGGCGATCACCAAGAATTGCCCGTTCGAGTTGGCGAAAAATGTCGAGAGTCACCGTTCGAATTACAATCCTCCCAGCTTTTGTCCTTTATCGTTTCGGCGTATCTCTACTCGATACACGGTAGAAAATCAAAATAGAGTCACGATCCCGTCGCGTTTTAACGATTCCCGGTCGTTTATCCAGTGACTTGCAAGCTATTGTTAACCCCGCTCCACCTCCTATTCCGCTGTCGACTCTTTGTCTCTCTCTCCCACCGGAATCCCCGGCTCTCTGTCGTTCACCCTCCCTCGTTTCTCTTCGGTCGCTTCCTCGAGCACCGACGCGCGGCCACCCTCAGCTTCGCGTTTTTTAAATCCGCACCGATTTCGCCCGTACCCGCTTGAATTTGAATCGACGCTGCAAAATCGTGGAGTCACCAAACGTTCATATGTTAGCCTGCTGCCACACGGAGCAACGAAGGGCTTCGCGCTCTCGCTCTTTCTCTGTCGTATTAACCACCCGGCAAACCGTTCGACGCAAGAACGCGCGAGCCGCGAGATCGAGCAGATTTTCCGAGCCACTTCTCAAGCCAAGACGTTCCAATCGCTCTCGCACGTTATGTTCCTCCCCTTATTCCGTCAATTATGCCCCTCTCTGCTCGTTTAATGAAAGCGATTTGCTTAAGAAGTCGAGCCGAATGTATTTGTAAATAACGATTGCTCGACCGACCCAAAGCTGACGAAAGTAATTAACGATATTGTAAAATATAATGCAAATCAAAATCTCTCTAATGGAAGTAAGAACACGTATCGCATATTAACACGGTACACGTTTGACCGAATTCTCAGGTCAACAAAAACGTGCAGGAACGTGAAAAACATAAACTTGGATAGAAGTTCCAAGGTCACAGAAAAGTTTCGACCAAATTCTTAGATTAACAAGAGCATGGAAAGTCGCCAAAAATGAGATTCCAAGATTTTAGATATCGTACCCTTTATAGTTATAGTAACTGTTTTAGTCGCCTCTGTACAAATGCCAATCATTCTTTGAAAAGTCTTGTGTACTCTACTATGTGTAACAAAGGTTACCAGTGATGATCCCGTTTATATGAAATCAATGAATATCATAAATGATAATTATTATTCGCGCAACTTGAAAACAGGGTAAAGTTTGAGAGGCATCAAAGTATTTAACCGGCTGTACGAAAGAAAATTTCACTGTATAGTCTTAGTTCACGGATCCGAGTCGACAAAGTGGAATCGAAGTTCCAAGGACATCGGAGGTTCGCCCAACGCGTTTCCCGACCGTCGAATTTCCCTCGGATCCTGGACGGCAGGGTATCACGACGAAAAGAGGGCAGTGAGTCGAGCGTCGCGGCGACACGTTCGCTTCAATCAATATGCAAATACGACTGACACTAATTATACGGAAGCTCTGCGTCCTCTTTGATGTCGCTTGGATGACTGCACCACTCGTCGTCTCTCTACGGCCGACAAGAGAGAGTCGAGTAGGCGAGTCCTTGGTCGTTTCGTGGTTCTATCAGGACCGGGGAAAGTGAACTCGTAACGAGTTACTCCCGTCGAGGAATAAATCAACGCGCATCAAGTTCGCTTTCGTTACATTCACCGGCAGAATCCGGCTAATCGATGCACCGTCCCCGAATTAGCCGCCAGCGGCGATGTTGTCTCGAGCACGCCAATTAGGATGCACTCGATTAAAAGTTTCGAAAATTCTCGACGACATTAACCTCGAAGAGAGAGGGAGAGCTCGTTAAAACTTCCGAGTACCGATAACGCGACGCGTGTGCCGATGCTCAAGATTTCGTCCTGTCGTTCAACTTCGTTTTTCGAATCGTTTCGTCCAGATTAACGTCAAATCATCGGCTAGATACGATTTTCACGACGATAAACGAGGAAACCGGGAATGCCTGTTTACCGCGTCGTCAATGGCGATGGCGAATAAATATAGTCGAGGCCATAATACGGTAGTGGAGCGCGTTAGGTGTGTACCGGTTAGGTAGCTAGGTACACTCGCCGATGCGTCAACGCGCGAAATAATGCCGCTTTATATGCATACGTGATTTGACGCGTAAAGCCATGATTTTTCCTACAGGGGTTCCCTTTCCCATGTGGCCGCACATGGGCGAACTGGCTCGAGAGCAAAGAAGAAAGTAAAAAAAAAGCAGGGAGTAGAGAAAAGAGAAGACAGCGAGAAAGACAGAAGGGAGAACTAAAGAGAAAGGAAATAAAGGTAGCAAGGGGTTAGAAGAATGGAGGGCAAGAATAGTGGTTGGTGGGTGCGTTACTACTTTACGGTTATTACACCGAAGGGCTAAAGCGTTCCGCGAAAGCCGCAGTTCTTCGAGTCGGCCCGAGTATCTAATCGTATCGCTTGGCAAAGGAAAAAAAGTTCGCAGCAACCAAGATCGACGTCCAACGTTGGCAAAAATATATAATTCTCTTGATCCGTGATCCGACCAGTAATACGTTTATCGCGATGGAATCTGTGAGCGGCGTGCTAGTCGATGCCCAAGCTAGACCTACAGAATCGGAAGTTCGTAAATCAACGCGGTTCGGTAACCATCGCGACATCGGCTGTCCGTGTATTTGCATAATCTCTATAACCATAAAATAATGGATTAAATGAGACGGGAATTCGCGATCGTTTGATAAATGCGATTCTCGAAATATGTACAACGATGGTAGAGGAAGCGATGGTGGACGGAGGGGGGGTGAGGAGATGGAAGAAGTCGTTAGGAAGTGTCCAAACACTTTCCGAGGAAGTTCTCCAAACTCGGCGAAACACGGACCCACGTCAAGGCATCGGGGTCGTCGGGACCCGGGACCTTAATCTTGCCAGCCTTAGACAAGGAAACGCGCGTATACGGAGTATACGGGAACGGGCGCACGTGCAAGGAACTCCTAGAACGACAGACCGCCCCTAACTCCGGCCGCCGCCTCCTCCTTATCTCGGGAGGCCGAGTTTCCTCGGACAGTTTACCGGCGCTAATGAGCTGGCAAGATAATTAGCATTATGTTAATGTGTGACGCGCGGTGGTGCCGCCGCTAGCCTCCTTCCAACCTAGAACTAGCTACCGGTGTAACCTAACCTGAGCTTCGTGCCGAGAAAGCCTCCGGTTCATCCCCTTTTCTCCGCGCACAACCTTCCGCCCGTTATACCTGCCACCCATCTACGAATTTCCATCCTGTGTTTCGATTATCGCTCGCACGAGTTTCCTATCGTACGGTCACTCGACCATATCCTTCCACGATCTCGCGCATCGTTGACAAAAGTTTCACGGTTAAAGACAAAAGATTCGAACCCCTTCCGAGGAACCTCTAATTCCATTTGGTATATCGTAAAATCGTTTGCGCGAGAGAACCCTCGTTCGTATTCCGGAACCACTCGGTTCCCCCGCTGAAGTCGCAGCGAGTATTAAAAACGAGAAACTAAGTGTCCTCTCCGAGGACTCTCGCCGGTATCTAAAGTAAACGTACGGGATCTCTGGAATCGCGGGAGACCAGCGTACGTGCACGCACGACTTCGCGAAAGTTAATATCCAAAGGGTGGTCATTCAGGGTTATATTTGCAAACCGATAGGATCGGGGAGATAGGATTGTGCGTTGGTCCGTGTCTCGTCCTGCGCACTTGTATATTCGCGATAACGCCGTCCGTTCTCTCCCTTCTCCGCTTCAACCCTCTCGCTTTCTGCTCTTCTCTCTCTCTTACTATCGTCCAGTTTACCCGATGTATATTTCACGCGACTACTTACCGCGTTTCGATCTTTATTCGACTTTTCAAAGATCTGGCCGCGAGTGCTCCTAGATTTTCTGACAGATAACGGGCGAAACAAAGCAACCCAGACTGCCTTTCCCTTTCGGATTTGATTTTTTTCTTTTGCGTACGCCCTTCCGTTCATAAATTACAACTGCGCCGCGATAAGAGGACTCGATCTCTCCGCGAGTGCTTCCGTAACGGTGAAAGAACGTCCGAGCGTTATCGCGTTCTTTGGGAAAGATTCGTAGAAAAACGCAAGTACTCGAAAGAGACGTTTCCAAAATAAAAATCGAAATCAACGAGATATCGATAGGTTCGCGACGGTCATCGATCCGTCTACGGTTTGGCAAAGGAGAAGCGAAGCGGGCACACCTACACACGTTCGATCCTCCACCGTCCTAACTAGCCCGGGCTAATTAATTAATCATGCGCCTCCTTCCGCGCTCAAGTCGGGCTGCTTATCCGGAAGCCTCGCCGAGCTAAGTTTACCGTCAAGTTGCGTATCTTCGGTATTGT
Organism: Bombus pascuorum; assembly: GCF_905332965.1. Taxonomy (NCBI): domain Eukaryota; kingdom Metazoa; phylum Arthropoda; class Insecta; order Hymenoptera; family Apidae; genus Bombus; species Bombus pascuorum. The sequence continues at coordinate 1,973,338 of NC_083495.1, read as the reverse complement.
CGGCAACGGTTTGGTCGAGGTGTCGAATGTCTCGTACAGACGCTGCTCCGTCCTTCCTTCCGTCCTTCCTTCCCTCTACCCTTTAACCCCATCCCGCTCCAACACCCTCGACCTCCTCGACTCAGCTCGCTCCACCCTTTTCGTCTTTGCCTACTAGTTCTCCGTACCTCGACTTGCCTCTCATTATCTTGATTAATTGACCGATGGACTCTCGCGCTTTCCTTATCCCGCTTGCTCTTCCTTCACCGCGTTTCTTCTCTTTAACGCCTCTTTCTCTTACCCCTTTTTCTTACGGCCATCTATCGTCCGACTCTCAACCATACTCTTGTCATCTACCGTGTTTTCGCCGGGCAATTATAACGCCAAGTTCTAAGACGCTGCGCTTTTTCCTCGTTAACTACACACACGCGCGCACGCGAAGGAGTCCGCTACGAAAACATCTTCCTCGTCATCGTGAAGAAGAAGCGGCGCTTAACCTCGGATCGGTTAAGATTTCGTGCGAAAAAATTGATCGACCGCGCGAAGCAGCCTGCGATAACTACTTACCCGCCACGGGGTCGTTATTTTATTATGAACGTCCTCGCGAGAACGATAGACAAAAGCGCGGGAAAACTTGCAGCAGCCCTTCCTTCCTCTCGCTGCTTCGGATCGCTTCTTTCTAGGGATGATTCAACCTCGGCGCCACCACTTGAAGCTCAACAAAGAGGCAAGCAAGTATCGGACGAGTCTTAATTTAAAGTTAAAATTAATTTCTCACAGCTTGGCTGGCTGCTGCGCTCTCCGTACACTCACGCTGCTACTTCGTATTTTGGGGACCGTAATCACCAGCATCTTTAGCTTTCCAATAACTTTTGCTTTGTCACGTTTCGTGGAGGAAATACGATTCGAAGGATCGAACGGAGGAATTGATTAGCACCGAAACGGGACTGATTAAAAGGAATCCCTGATTAGTCGAGACGAGTCGTCTAAAAAATATTTACAGGCGGAATCCGAGGCTGCAGGGGGCGAGGAGGCAGCGTCGACGGTTAAATTAAGAGAGTCAAAGGAACTCGACATAATTAAATCGCGATAATGATGCAAAGAATATCGTCGGGCTTTTGCTTGGTGCGCGCGCGCCACGCCAGCAAACCCTTCGACCAACCGCTCGCCTCGACTTTGGTTCGCTGATTATTTTGTCGAGCGCTTTGATATTCAAGAAACAAGCCGCCCCCGCGAGCTTCCCGTAATTATCGGCCGTCTTTAAGACGTCTTTTGGGTTGCCGGCTACGCGAACGGAACGCCGCGATTTCTTTCAACTCCCGACCTCGAATCTTACACGAACTCGCCCACTATTTAGGCCCGAGGGAAATCGTTCATCTTTCGCGCTTTGTACCATCTAATGAATTTAATCCCCTTCGCTTACGTTTCCGAATTCATTCATTTCGCTATTTCGTTGTTCCAGCGGTGGCAAGATTTTTCTCGAAAGAACACGATGCTTAAATCGTGCAAGCAGTCGACCACTGCGTCAGTGGAAACCACACCCGAAAAGCAAGAAGAGAGAGAAGGGATGTTCGTGGAGGTCGATCGAGTCGATCAAACAAGCGAAAAACGATTTCCATTCGATTTGCCGAAGAAGTTAGGCGCTAAATGTCCGTACGTAAGGGACGTAACCGAGCTGAGTGAACGCGAGGGCGCAACAGAAAGAGGGGGCAGAGAGAGGGAGAGAGAGAAAACGCACAAAAGCCCATGCATACAAATGGTATGCTAACAAGATACATTTGTCTATGGTGGTGTGTGGCCCGGCGTTAGTAGCTGCGCTCAATGTTGTCGTGCAAGGTAACGGTGTTAGTATGGAACCACCCCCGCGAGTGACGTGCCCCTGTACTCTAGCCCGGAACCTTTCTTCCTCGTAAGCAGATTTATAGATCGATTATAGACTTCGCTTATGATTGGAACCATTTGCATGATGTAGGTATATACAGTCGGCAGCCTCTTTCTTCTACGACCTCCCTTCGCCCATTTTGCTATGCATTTCTCCGTTTCACCCCGCTGTCAGCTTTCTTTTTCTCTCTCATTCATCCGCTCCGCGACCATCATGAATCATCCGCGCCAACTGCTCTCTTATGGTTTCATGCGATAAACGTTTGATGCGCGGTGAGCGATGCGTGTAACGCGGTTCTTTGCATATTCCATGCTTCTCGGCCGAGCTCACGATATTTGACAACGTGCCACCCCTTTCGATATACACTTATTCTCTCCCTCTCTTTCCCGCTCTCCTCTGCTATCCGTAGATTCTTTTAAGAACATTGGGAGAAATAAAACGAAATTCTAACGAACGTAAAATAATCAAAACAAAGAGAAATTTGTAAGTTTTCATTAGACTCGTCGAATATAGGATATCGAGTCTTTGTCGAGGGATTAATCGATCGATTCTAAATCCTACGAATGCTAAACAGAATCCAATAGATGAGAAAGTCAGAAGGACTGGCTCTCGCGAGGGTGCTCCGCTCGAGGAAAGACAAACCCAGTACCCAAGTTACCCTCGTTCGCACTCGTGATTGATTAACTTCTTTTTTTCCTGAAGAGAACGAGGACGAGAAACGTAATTATAATTTTTATTCATTACCGAGAGCTGGGGATCGTTTCGTTTGATTCCCCATTTAGAGTCACTCGCTTGCGGTCTCGAGATACGATTCTTTTCAACGCACGGACCTTCACCGTCGCTGGGTAATCAATATTCATTTACATCGCGGAGGGCGCTCTCAGGGATTAACCGTCTACGAGACACGCTAATCAGCGATATCGCGTGTCCTTTCCTCCGAGATCGATCCCTTTTGAGAACAGACGCGGCCGATCAAACTTACAACGACTCACTCTTCCTCACGATAATTAAAATGTAATTTGTATTCCAGCGACAATTGATATTCCAGTAAGATTATTCGATTTCAACATTTATAGCTAATCGATACGAGATTCTTGCCCCGTCTCTATATACCATTGTCATTAACGTAATCACCGATGAACGATTAAAAATGTTAAAAACCACGTCGGACCGGTCTCGTCCCGTTCTCCAATCTTTCCATCTCAGCGCACCTCGATCGCCATTCAACCACCAACAGCCAACCTCTCGCGTTACTTTCTTCCCGCCTATTTTTCTTTCTCATCCTCTTATCTCCCTGCTCGACTCCTTAGCCCGTCGCGAGATTCATTTATCTTGTAATTAGTTCCTAGTCTTTGTGATCGCTAGCATGGGAACACGCCTCGGAAAGAAAGCGAAAAAACGAAAAGACAAAACGACGCGAGGGATCTGTGGAGAGAGAGCAAGCGAACCGGAAGCAAACGCGCCAAGAGAATCGAATGGTGGTTCGTTTGGCCGACAGCTCGCGCCCGTGCCAAACGATTCGTCGAGAACGATGATTCCACTCGACGTGAACAATAACTTTAAACCGAATCGAACCCCCGAGACATCCGGGAGTGGCTTATTTGCATACCGACCTGAAAATCCCGCACCCTCTGTCATTCCAAGTCACCCACTCGACATAAGGTGGCCTCGTGCCGTTCTTTCCTTCCCGATTTTCTCCCCCCTCCCCCGCCCCCGCCAACCCTCTCTCATCCCACTTCACCGCTCACCCACACGCGCGTATCGCATAAAAATACAAACCCTCACCCCGCTGCCTCGCTTGTTCGCGATCGTTTAGCACTTTGGCGTAATTTTTTTCCACCCCCGGTATTTGCATAGCTACGCCGTCCCCTTCAAGACAATCTACCGATAAAAATCGATGCCGCCTAATCGAACGAAAACACTCGACGCTCATTATTTGTCGATTCGAACATGACTTTTCTCCGTTCTCGATTCTTGCAAATGCGGATGAGTCGGTTGTTATCGAAAACGATAACGGATTTTGATTCACGAGAGATTCGTTGAGATAGCGGTCGCGTCTATTAATTCTTGAACGTGGAAAGTTCGGCTAACAACGCAATTATAACATAGAAAACAAGACTACTACGTGTAAAGAATTTCAAACATTCCAAGTCATAGATGTTGTATCGTATCATCCATTGAATAACAAGGATAAACATTTATGCGAATAAATTTGCAAGACCCTGTCGGTATCTGCTAATTTACAAATCCGCAATCGTCGAAGAAATTTCTAAATCGTCCAGCGTTAAATATCAATGTATCATTTAGTTAGTATATATGTGTCAATTACCTTATATATATAGATTAATTAATTTTCGTTATAGTTGCCTCGAGTTCGCCTCGCTTTTATATTTATTTCTATAACAAAGCTCACGAAACTCCAAATTCATGTACACTATGGCCAGTATAAATACATATCCATAAAATAGCTATCTTCCAAGACACGCAATGATATTGCGAACAAGACCGCCTCTCGTGACGTATTTCACGGATTGAGAAATGGTCTTAACAAACAAAGGAAAGATAAAATCGAAATACGGTCCAACGTTTCACTAGGAATACAACGCGGATCGAACGGCGCTATTCCTCGTTAATGGGGTGAGATCGCGAAAATGTATCCTCCCGGAAGAGAGTGCGTGCAAAGGAACGCCGTGAGTACCTGTAAGTCAACGTAATGCGAGACTTCCATACTTCCACCATAGCAAAGTATAAGAGGCGCCTAACGCGAGGAGGTTCGCCACTATCGATGACCTATCCTCGAGCTTCCGTGGTTTACTGCTACCATTACTTCATGGATAACACCCCGGAATAAAAATCTTTATAACCTTACTCTGCTCTCTCTCCGTTTCATTGCAACAGCGTGGCGTCCATCTCCAATGTGCTTGTTCCAGATTGGATATTGTCTCATCTACGACACTTCCACGCTTCTACGCTTCGATACGGTATCCCTGGAAGATTCACTGACACCCGCAATTGCTAATCAACACCTAAAAGCAGTACCGAGTCTCACCGATACGCTCCTCGCTTAACGTATATTAGTTTGGACTAAAATTTCAAGGTTAACGACGAACGAGTTCATATATTTTCGTAAACGATACGAACCGCGTGTCGAAGGGATCCACCAGGCACTAATATGGCGATCGTCAACGGCATTACTTAACAACTCGTCGCGATTGCACCTGATCAGACGACAAAGATGCAACAAAAATAACACCATGAAAATTCGAACGATGTACACATCGAAGAAATTACGAACAATAGCACGCCGCGAACTAACGCTCCCAACTATCCTTGAGTCCTTGAAACAACGCTCGACATTTACAAAGTTGTTAAATATATTCGACTGTTGGAATGTTTACGAGTCGCGCGGTTGAAAATTGTCCACTAGCGGTCGCTCATATACCGCCATCTATGGGCACGTCAGGCGAATCACAATGCAGCAGAGTTGCCCAGCTGGTAGAGAAACTCGTGAACGGCGCGGAACATGCACGCGAAATTACTAAAACTTTAGGAGACAGTAAATTAAACGGAATTCCGGCTGCACCGTCGACATCGCGTCGACAAGGTTGTTCACGAAAAACCGATCGACATTGTTTCCCGTCGCGTATAAAGCGCGTTTCTATCGCTCGCGTATCCCATAAAGAGTAGAGCCACGAAAATCTATCGCTCGAAACGAACATCTCGTTTACGCGTATTTCCCCTTTCCATCTCGATTTTTATTTAATCACATTGAGATCTTACTGGCAACAGGAGGGGAAAAGGAGAGAGTTCAGAGATAAGGAAAGGCGAGTGTTAAGTAGCAACCAAGAGATAAAACCTTTTCTCCTGAGAATCGATTCAAGAGTATGAAGAACGAAAAGAAAGGAGATCCGTAGAGTAGGAGCTGGTCGTCTGGCCACATTTACCCCTGTATGCGGTAGCTCATTCACGCTTGCACACGCTCTTTTGAAAAAATAAAGCGAAGTAGACCGAGTTCGCGCCCGCGTTGACTTTGTTTACTCCGTGGAAAACGGTAGTAGAACCGCGGGCAGCTAGGGCTGCGACGGTTCATGCTCTCGACGAATATGGAAAGGGTGAAGAGGACGGGAAGGAAAATGACGAACCCGCCGGAGGATGAAGAGAAAGAGACCACGAGAAGAGTACGGCGGAGGTGTGCTAGCCAAGACTTCGACGAACGTGTGGAGATAGCGGAGGGTGTTGAGGATATTGGGGTGCAAGAAGGGGGCGGAAGGCGGGTGGTGGCGGTCGGTGGTGCAAAGGCAGACGCCTTCCCTGGTTTCATTAACCCCACGCATTCATAATCTCGAGTGTGTTGGACGTGCGAATATAGATTGAGATGGGAATGAGACCGTTTTGTCTGGCGAATACTTGAGGCGCGAAGCGTCAGGAGAACGCCGCTCAAAGGGGTGAATTTGAAAGAGGAACTCGCTTGCCGCGCTCTGTTTGGCGGGTAAATAGGCAGTCGATTGGTCCCCCGAAGACGACTGACTCTTTCCGTGTCTCGAGTAGCGAACCTCGACCCACCAGAGGATCGTACTCGACGCTTATCCGGTGATCTAAGCGAATTTTCCAGATCGGATATGCGCCTAATCGACGGGAGGACGAATCACCGAGTGCCCTCGAACGATAGATCCAAGGATAACGCCGTCGTTCGTTGCTTCTCTTTCCTTCATCGACTACTCTACTAGCCAATTTACCTTCTCGAGTTTTCGTATGATCAGCTATTGACCTATTGAAATAGCATCGAGATATCAGAGAGTGACGACATTCTTTAATGATAAATTTCTGAGTTTCAAATGATGAATTTGATCGATCCATTCGTTTATCTATGCCGTCGATTTTTCAGTGAATTACCTTTTCTTGAAGACGTTAGTTACAATTGCTATTGGTCTCGAAAGTTGGTTTTACCTCGCAAAAACAAGCAATCAAATGATAAAAGAGGATAACAGGATGTAGAGGGAAATAGTTAAGGGCAGTTAATTACGGAAGAATATGGTTAACGACAAAATCAAAAAGAAGTAACACGCATGGGAATGAAGCAGAAGAGGAACACGATGAAATAGCAGAACGGCCGTGAACTCGTATCTAAAATTCTCATTGGGAAGGGAAAAACTAGACGAACTATAACTGGAGAAGAGAAGAGAAGAGAAGAGAAGAGAAGAGAAGAGGAGAGAAGAGAAGAGAAGCAAAGAGAAGAGATGACGGTTAGAAAGGGAATGAGTGGAAAGGGGTAGCGCGGGTGGGTGTCGGCAGGTGGGCAAGAGGGTGAGTCGAAGAGACGGTAGAGGAAGAACGTTGGGTAGGGGGAGTGAGCGAGCGAATGCACGAGTAAGAGAGGGACTGGCTTGGGGTGTGCTGTATGTAGCCGGGTCGATTCAGCCCCGGGCACTCGACTCCAAGCTACCTCTATCTGCTGTATTCCCTCTATTCTCTCTCTCCCCGCAAGCATCGCCACGGTGTTACCTACCGATCGTACCTCCCTCGCGCTCTTGCCCTCAGCCTCGCTTCGCTACCTCCTACACCACCCCCTCCTCCTCCTCCGTATCCGCCGCCTCGGCCGCCTCTGCCTCCTCCAGCCGTCCACCCTGCTGCGGTTCTGCCACTAGGTCTCGATACAACTTCCCCAACGACTACTACTCGCGTGTTCCTCCTATCGGTGCTACCAGTTCTGCACAAGTGCCAGGAGAGTCGAGAAACTCGGGGAGTTGGGGAGTTCGGGGATACCGGTGGAATGAGTTAAGAATTCACTTTCCGAAACCTGTCACGTCGGAAGCGCAAATTTCCCGCTCGTCCTCGAGAAACGCGACTAAGGACCTCTAGCTTCGTGCTTGCATATTTTTGATATGCAATTACGCGACCTTGAGCTTTCACCCTCCACCCACCCTGCCACCATACTCCACGTTTAATGATTCTCCACGTAGTAGCTTCATTCCCGACGATTTACAAAAAGACGAAAGCAAATCGCGTTACTTTTCTTCTGAGAGAACAGCAAACAACCATACCGTGTCCGAGACGAAGGGGACCAAACTAGAAATCTCGTCAGCTGTATAATGTCGAGCGTGGTAAATCGAGCCGATGACGAGCGGAGATTAAACGGGACGAATAATCGGTGCCTTTGAAGCTCTTTTATGAAACGAAGAGCCAGAAAGAGGCTTGGTACCCCCGAAGGCCATCGAGTTCGCTCGGAGGCATCGACACCGTCGAATCCATAAGTAGTCCTCGATGGATCCTCGACCCCTTGACTGGAGGGTCGAAGTTTCTTGGTTGTATTTCGCAAAACGGAAATGGCAAGCGATGGCAGCGAAGGCAGTCAGGCGGGACCAAAGTCGAAGCCGGGACGCCTAGGAAACAAGAGAATCGTTGGTATAGTAGGGGCGGTTCTCCAAGCGGGTCCGTTCAGGGGTGGCCGAAGTACTCGGTTATTTGTACGCAGACGTAAGCCACCTGGCCTTTCGCGCATTGGTTTCTACGTCTGTGCCGTTTGTCTGTACGTCTGATGACGTCAGTTACGAGGCTCCACCCAAGGTGGTGGTGGATATGTCGGGGTGCTCGTTGCCTACCTCCGCTTCCGCCAGGGTGGCAGAACGAAGAGGGGGTGGTAGCCGTGTCGGTAGTGGTGGCGATGGCGGTGGTGGAGAGAACGGTAGAAGCTAGATTCTGGAAAGGCGCTTGCGCGAAACCGCTGGATCGTTTATTTGTATCTGTCATTGCCAGCTAAGGGGAAGAGGAGGGAGAGACCACTTTCAAGATCCCCTTCCTTTTATTCCTCTTATTCCGCTTCTCCGTCTTTTCCGCCGTCCCCCTTGGTTCGCCACGACGCCATCGTGCCACCGAGTGGCCGTGGCTACCGGCAAACTAATTTATTTCTACGTATTACCATTTTTGTTTACCATATCTATACTGTATTCCTGCGTCTGGTATCCTGATCAACTGACTACTCGATTGCTCGTCCAACGAAGGTACATACTACTTGACGACGAAAATCGACGGTCCGAACAGTCGACCTTTCTGTTTTCTACCAAGGCGACGTTTTTTATTTTTGATAGTCGATAAAACCAAGCTGCTTCTCGTGGAAAGCTCACGGGGAGAAGTTCTTTTCTCGGGCTTTGCTGTTAAGTGGTGCCGAACAGAAAACTCCCCGGCAGCCAGCCGACCGATCCTGTGGTCTAGACTAAAGGGTTTTAACCCACGCTTGCCCTCGCGCCTCGCTTCTTTCTCCGCCGTTAGTTAGAGGAACGTCGAGGCGAGAAAGATTAAAGGAAAAAAGGAGGAAAGAAAAAGAGTGAAAAACAAAAAGGGGATCGGTCTCGATAGACGAGCAGAGAAAGAGGGAGGAGAGAGAGGCAGGAACGTCGATGGGTGGAAAGTGTGCTCCGAAGTTCATGTCCCGGGCTTCGGAAGAAAAATACCGGCGGGAACCGCGTAATTTGAAATTCGATTAAGCTGAATTGGCTTTACGGAATATGCGGGTAAATAGCGCGAAAGAATGAAAGGACGTTTGACGCTTTAGCAGAGGCGAGCTCGGAGCTGGAACGCGGCTCATGCGCCTGTGCTCACGCTCGCGCTCACGGTCGCGATTTTATAAAGACGTTTCAACGAAGATTACCGGTATACGGGGCGAAAAATCAACCGGCACTCAACGGCATGGTACTCGTTTCCCCGGCGACACCAAGAGCGCTTTGATGAAACCAATTAGCTCGTTTTTAACGACACGCCGTACGAGCCCTCCGGTTATAGGAGCGCGAGTAAAATGTCAACCCCAAACTGCTCTCGATTCCCATGGCTGGAGGCGCGTACAGGTGTTACGGTAACCTTGACTTATAAAAATAAACGGCTCACGCGATTAACCGTAACGAACGCTTTAATCGCGCCGCTGCTATTCCCGCCGCTTCTAAAATCCACGAGAAACGTTGTCGCGTACCATCACCGAATGACGTCATTTCAGATACAACAGCTTACATGTGGAATAAACGAATTAGCTAGAAGGGACCGTCAATTTAAAAAAAAAAAGAAAAAAAAAGGGAAGCTCGTATAAAGCCCGATCAGTTACGTCTTTGCCGATGCAAAGTTCTCCAAATTTCTTAATCCTCATAATACGATAGTAATTTCCAAAACCACGATATTCATCGCTAAAGGACATAAAAAGGAAGAAGAAGGAGAAGGGAAGGAGAAGAAATTAAAGCAAGAAATTAAAGAAAGGAGAAACAACGCAAGAGAAGAGTGCAGTAAACAGCAGGAGAAGATAGTGCCGCGACCAAGAGGGATGGAACGGATAAAGTAGTGGAGAGGGTAGTGGAAGGCAGATTGTAGGGTGGAGGGAAAAGAGCGGAGGTAAGCAGAGGGAGGAGAGTTTAAGTGCTACCGAGTGTCTACCTCCTTGTGGGATCGAAGCCAGGACTCACTCCGGGTCTCTATCTGTGTCTCTTTCTCGGATCGAAGCAAGGCGGCCCTCGCCCTCTCTTCGTCCTCGTCCTCATCCTCATCTTCGTCCACATCGCCATTTCCCTCCCCCGCCATCCTCTGCCGCCTGTCCCCGTCTTCGTTTTCCTCCCAGTTCCCTCTCGACCTCTTCACAGCGCACAGACGTCCGTACACATTCACGTGCACACGGACAAAGACTCCGAGAGGGAGAAACTCCCTCTTTCCCTCGCAAATACAGAGATAGTCCAACGGGAATGGAAGAGGGAATGCAAGAGGAAAGGAGATGCACGGGAAAGGAAATCTCGCTCGTTCCTTTGCCCGTCTCTGTCGGTTTCGTAGGAAGCGGCAGCCTCTCCTGCTTTCTCCGTTCCTCCGTTCCTCTCTCTGGCTGTTTCATTCGGTGTATAGGTAGAGCGTGGGGCGTAACCAACCCCTCTAGAATCCGCATCGCGGCACCGACAGTCGGCATTCGTCGTGCCATTGGCCCCGACGACACTCGGAAACCCAATGGAAAGCGCAAATACGATGCCGACTTCCGGTCCGTGAAACGAATTCGGGAAACTGCCGATCGCGCAGGGCCGTTCCTGGTTTCGCCTGCTCATCTCCACACGCTTTATATCCACCCCCGTTGCACGGAAAACGAGTCTCCTCTCTTTCTCTCTTTCTACCGTCTCTCTTCCATTACTCCCGCAGCCTCTTTTGCCACACCTGTTCGCAGTCACATCCGAATGCTGGAAACTCGACGATTGGTCGCGGGACTGTCGCCTCGGTCTCATTGGGCGATCTCAGTTTTCCTTCTTCCACTACAAAGGAAAACGTTCTTTCACGATTGCCTGCCTTCTCTCGCGACGAGTCGCGAACATCCGTGGAAAAGGTGGAGCGTCAACGCACTGACATTTCTGTTCGTTTTCGAGGTGCGCCGCTACGGAAGGAGGCAATCGAGTTCGCCAAAGTAGTATGGCCGTGATATAATTCAGACGGAGCGCGAGAAACCTTTCGTTTGAGAGGAGAGCCTATAACTACAAAACATTAGGGCTCGGTTTAATGGTCGACCGTGATCCAGTAGAACTGCCATAGGGTCGGTGGCCATTAATAGCAACTCGTAAAAGCTATAAATTTCGTCGAATTTCTAGAAAGTCCATTTCGAAGGATTTCTAGTTTTAGATGTTTCTAATGGAATAACTTTCTTGAAAAAGACTGATAGTCGAGTGTAGTTCCGCGGTCATTGGTACCGCGGACGATTTTTTAACGCGAAAATAGGTAGACCGAAAGATGTCGGAGGTGTTGAATGCGATTGCGTTCTCTATCGATCCTGAAACACAGTCTTCTTAAAGAGATGTAGCACTATCTTCGTGCGAAATACAAAGCTGTGTGCGGCAACACGGGTCAATCTTTAAAGACAAGAAACAAGCACTGGTATTTTTATTCCCGACCGCGATATCTGCCCTGTTCGTTACGAACCGAAAGATAATCTTACGTCGATGATACTCTGAAGTAGAAGCCCGGTATCATGGCACGTCTCGCTCTGCGTTTTTCCAACCCCTTCTCGCTTTAACGTCGCGAGTTTTCATGAAACTTTCTCTCGAGAACTTTACTTTCCGTAGAAAAGCTGCCGGCTAAGAGGACCGGCTTTTTTACGCAAAGGAAAATTCGTGGATAAAGACGCCGGACGAGGTGGCGACAGAAATAACGTCGGAGCATAATTCTTTCGCAGTTCTTCCGTTCGTTCGGATGCTCGCGAATTCTTGCGAAGAGACACGGGGCCGCGAGACGAGCCACGGTATTGGATAATACCAGGGGCAGCCGGCTTCTGCGAGAGAACCATCCATTTAAAATGTCTCCCTTAAATCTCCAACACCACCGGCAACCACTACCATCACCGCTCTGCCGCCGCTGCCACCGCCACCATCTCCGTCTCCACCTCCACCGCCACCGGCGCTACCGACTTTCAGTAGTCGCCTCCAAGCTCACCCAACCTCCGGTGCCGAGGGCCTCCCTTGCACAGCCACCGGTTTCTTCCACCCCTCACTTTTATATCCACCTAAATCCATCCATTTTAAATGACGGATATTTTCTCCGAGCGACTGTATGGATTTTCATACTTTCCTCCGAAGGAGAGAAGGCGTGCATAGAACACGCGCTCACCGTTTGTCCGTTAATATTTTCGCACACGGCGAAGGGATGCTACTCCAACCCTTTTAACCAAAATCAACCTTTACGTTTCGGCGCTTGAAACTTTGACATCTAGTTACTCGTACACCCATTCTTCTACTTTCTGAAAATATTCTCTCATTCCTGCCGTTGTTGCTCTTTGTCTCGCAACGCGTAGGTCTTTTATTATCGCTTGGCAGCGATTCGACGCCGATAATAGAGATAAAATTTTGAAGGACAGGTATCCACGAAGAATCGAGAGGTGTGGGTCGTGGACAATACGCTACCGTTTATGGTTAGAACTCCGAACAATAGTAAAGTTACGAAAGAAGAGAGGTCACTTGTGTCACGCGCAAGTGTAAGCGTCGAATATGCGTAGAGAAGTTGCGGAGGGCAGGAGACGCTATAGATATCGAGCGACATGTATTATTGATGCGAAGATGCCATCGAGTAGCTTGTTTCCTTTTCTTCTTGTTTCTTCTCTTTTCTTCCATTCTACCAGCGAAGGAAACCTAAACAACGCGGCATCCAATGTATTACAGATTCGGTACGACCGAAAGTTCATCGTGTCGAATACGATTCTATCGGTGGTTCGCATTTGCAAAATTAGCAGAGAGGAGAAGCTGTTTCGCAGCACGGATAGCAAAGGTCAGCGTGTAACCCGCAATAATTACAAGTCTGGTACATTATGCACGGTCGGCCGAATGCGGAAGGAACGTCAGGTCTCCGGCGTCGAGGCTTCGAGAACCGAGTATATGTATACTAGAAGGGGACGCCGCCTTCTTCCATTAATCTCGCGGCAATCGAAATTAGCATAATTGACGGAGCGGAGAATAGCGGCCTGTTCGACTCTGAAACGCCATCTCGTATAATCTCTCCATATATCTCACTCAGTGTTTTCCGATAAAGCACGCATCCGCGAAAGGACCATCGACCTGACAATCGTCCACGCCATCAAGAACCCAGTCTGAGAAATCACGGAGTATCGTTTGAAATTGATTCGAAGTTTCTTAAAAGGTCCGCCGAATTATTCCCATATTCCTGTCAAGTCTTAAACGTAACGATACTGTTTTTAATTGTAAAAATTAAACGCAAAATCGAAATGTACTTTGACTTAAAATTTCTACTTTTTCCGGATGTGCCTCTCGCATTCCCTGTCTCTTTCTCTCTACCTATCCACGAGCGCTCATCTTCTCGAGCAAGACGTATCGACACGGATTTTTTTCCGCGTCAGTCATTTATCAAAGCCCTTCGTTCTCTCCGCCGTCTCCTTCATTCGATACACGCGAACCTAGAGACGAGGATTTAGGCAAAGAGACGAGACGAACGCGGGAAGAGAAGGATACGGAAAAAAAGAGCAACGTTTTTCCTTCTTCGTCCTTCCTCCTATTCGTTTTCCGAAAGGAAAAACGTTGCTTTCGTGGAAGATGAGAAAATCCTCGAATCTTGTGTAACGGAGTAGTAGTAGTACGGTACCGATAGAACACTTTGAAAGAAAAGGTGAGAGAGGTCGCGAGCAAGAGGCGGTCTCTATCTATCATTGCCTCGCGGGTTTCGCATCCATCTTCCTTTTCCACCTCGATCCGCCTTGTTCTACTCCCCTCGAGCCTCTCGCGCATCCTCTTCCGCCATACTGCGCCATTATTCTCTCCCTTTTCCGTCTCTCTGTCTGCCTATCCGTCGATCCTTCTATTGCAACGTGGTTTTATCTCGAGCAAGATTCGAGTCGAGTAAAATCTCGAAGGACCGACGAATCTCTCGGTTGAATTCTTACTCCACAACTGCAAAGCTCGCATAGACTCCGGAAGGTAGATACGCGTCATGAGCTTTTGTTGGCGCTTAAAGCAACAAAGGCACATGTTGCGTTAGTTTGTGCGTTATGTGGAAACAAATGGAAATTCGAGAATAGGGAAACAAGCAAAGCGGATCAACCCAGACTACTTTTTACACCGTGGCGTCAAGTGCATATCTGTCCCCAAAATCTGACTGCTGTAATCCTATTGTACGACTGAAATTATTCCAGTTAACCTGTTTAACGAAGAAACCACCCTTCGCCCTACGTATATAGGCCTGAGCTACGGTTATATTTAGGGTTCACGCGTATGCAAATACCAGGCTACAGCGTCCGAGAATGCAAATCCATGGCAAACGAAAGATAAGCGCTGAATCCCTGTGATCGATCGGAAGAAACGTCGCTCCAGTTTAATTTATTAATTACGCACCGTGGAGAGAAAGGGCGCAGGATCGCAGCAGCCGGACTATAAAAATAACGACGACACGCGCGCGATAAATACAGCATGCCGTAGCGAAACAAGAATACACGCTGAGAACCATCATCGGTATAACGAGGGCGGCTTTTAATCGAGCGAAAAATACAATGTTTGCGCTGCGAATAGACCTCGATGCTAGGTTCGATTTCCTAACGACACCTTTCGCTGGGTGGAAGTGGTGGTCAGAAAACAGTATATCCGAGAAATGCAGCGATTTCAACGTAAACTTTTAAATTCAGAAAAATCTGCACCATCCTTTATCAATAAATTTTACAATATCCCTATCTAAAAATATTTATAAACCGATCTCTGTTCATCATATAATGTATCTGCCAGATCAATCGCGACTTTTTTCCGGTTAATGGTCCCTATTACGAAGTTAAAACGACTACAAAACGGCAGTGTTACCAGGCCTACCTGGCAATCAGGCAAAATATTATTTGTACGAACGAATGCAGTCGGACTAGAATGCATATCAAACTGCAGTTCAAGTTTAGCCATTCGTGAATGTTCGGTAAAAATCGGACGATACCGAATCTACACGGCCCATAAACCGGCCGCGACTACTTTCCCCCCTTCGTCTTTGCACCACCTCATCCCTCTTGCGAAGTAGGTCCAGACCTATCCTATCAAATTTCGATGTTCTAAACGCACGGTGGACCTTCCGCTATACATTTCGTTATCGATATCATGGACACGGTGTAACTAATATACGCGAGTCCAACAGTTCCGATTCCATTTTCTTCCGATCGTACAAAGTCGATAACAGATAAATATTCATACACGAGGATCAAGTTGGCGAAATATTGACAACGTTCAAGCAGTTTAAGGAGCTGACGCTTAAGTAGAATCACGCTGGATACGACCGTCGTAGTCGAAGATCCGTAAAAGACGCGCGATCACGATAGATCTACGGCACAAAGAATGAAATAAGAAATAACAGGTCTTCAAAATTATTAAACGGACGAGGTACCGATTCTAAAACATTCCAGACATAAACATAGAAGACGTCATTCATCTTTCAAACGTGGCCATCTTCCACGCGTGACAAGAAAGAAAAAGAAGAAGAAGTGTAGGTAGTGGCAGAAGCAAAGAAAAAAGGAAGAGGAAAATAGTAAAATAAAAATATGGGAGAAGTATTTTTGTATGGCAAGAAGGTTATTTGTACGACTCACTGAATATAAATACCAAAGTTGGGTCGAAAAGTCATCAGTAGAAGATCTGGCAGTGTATCGAGTCAATACGTACTTTTGTTCCCACCTCCGGAACACCGAAGCCATTGTCACCAATCGACATAAGTTTTGAAATTTTCACGAATTGTCGTGGTCGAAGGTCCATAACCACGAGACACGTCGGAATTGTTCGATCGTTCGTTTCGAACTAAGTTTCGTTAGAAATTTATACATCATTAGAAAGATAAAAAGTCGAATAGAAATGAACACGGTAGAAGAATACATAAACGCGAGCAAGCTTCAGTACCGCGACGCGTTCGACATTGTCGAGGAATTCAAGGAAGAGATGTCCGAGATGAGAGGGAAGTGCATCGACATCGGTTGCGGACCAGGGGACGTAACGAACAAGCTGATCCTACCTAGGTTGTCACTGGAAGCGGAGCTAGTAGGTAAAGGAACAAGGGGAAGAGGATGGTTGAAGTATGGTGCAGACATCGTAAATGTTTGCAGGGACGGACATATCGAAGGTGATGATCGATTACGCAAGACAGAAGTACCAGGGCGAGAAACGCTTGTCGTTCTTGCAAATGGACATCGAAACCTTGGATTTACCTAAGGAGGAATTAGCCCAATATAGCAACGTACTGTCCTTTTATTGCCTCCATTGGTGTCAAAACTCTTGGTACTGTTCGATCCTAACTCTTCTACTTAATTGTTCTATCGTGCAATTTAACGTTCTTCGTTGTTGAATTTAGGAAGGCTTTCGACAATATTTACAAGTTGCTGCAACCAGGAGGAAAAGCTCTGGTTATGTTCCTGGCTTGGAACAGCGGTTTCGATGCCTACATGAGGATTCACGAGAACCCACTATACAAACCATATATGGAGGTAACGCGTCTAATAATATTTTTCCAATAATTCAGATTTTCTGAATAACTCAGCGAATCACTCTCGCTTCAGGACGCAAATCGCTTCGTGCCTTTTTTCCATCGGTGCAAAGATTCCCGAGCGACATTAAGGAAGATGCTGAAGGACGTAGGCTTCGAGATTCTACACTGTAGCAGGAGAGAAAAATGCTTCATTTACCAGAACATGCAAATATTAAAACGTACAGAATAGTAGTATATTGGTCAAGTATCATAACTATATAATTAAATCGCGTTTCCTAGCTGGCCATAATAAAACGAGCAAAGGAGCTTGAATAGCTGGGATCAAGAACAAAGTAACGGAAATATAGGTTGAAAAGGAGGTTACACGTTGTAAAAGCGGATCGATCATTGTTGCAGGTCATATGATTGCGGTTAATCCCTTCATCTCGCGGATCCCTGATCACCTCAAAGAGGAGTTCGAGAATGTGGTAGCGCGCGAAATAGTGAGCCAGATGATCCTATTCCCGAGCAAAAACGACAACGGTCAACAAGAATATAGTATTTTGGATAGATATCACATTCTTGTGGCGTATGTAAAGAAGCCTTCCGACACATGCTGAGAAATTCATTAATTTAATTTTGTTTTACGCGATCATAGGGATAAGAGTTTATCATTGTATCCGTCGTTATTAATAAAAAATAGTATTATTGATTCTGTAATTTCGTTGATTCTGTGACTGTCATCGACGACAATGGTAGTAGGACAAGGGAATATCAAAAGGAGAAGCGAGTCAAGACACAAGTAACAACGCGTATTGTTTCTATCACGCTAATCTTTATTATACGCTATATTCTTTGATTTTACAATACGGTACAGCCATTTATAGAATATCGTTAAAATTCATATATCGTCATACGGATATAAGTAGGTTTGTTATTATTTTTTGTGTTTTTGTTTTATGGTATTTACGATATCCATACAGGGAATAACAATTTTACTAACACTTCTTCCTAAAAAAGACACCCAAGTTTATAAGTCAGTTGACATCGATTGTTTCGGTATTCCGACGCTTCCTCCAAGTCCGAACAAATTTAATCACCATACTAGAAACGAGAAGAATATCGATGCGGCGTGAATCGCCAGGATTTCGTTTCACGCGATTCGGCAAAGAGTTCGACTCGTCACGTGGATGTTCTACTCGTTTACTCGAGAGAACAACGGTCGTGGATCACTCGACGAGAACGGTACCGAAACTCTATATGGAAACAACTCGAGATTGACTATCACGGATTAAAACTGACCGTCGTGAATCAGAGATCGATGTCGGTTAAAAGTTTCAACGTGCAGCATGTCTACGACGTTGTCTCTATTGCGTTTACATCTATAACACGGACCTATGCTTAAGCGAGAAACAATGTAAATGCGTCGAAATCGAAAAATATCCCAAAATATAGGAAAACAGTCCAAAGGGGGAACGATAACCGATAAGTCGCGGTCGCGATAACACGCGACTCGACAGAAAGATGGAAGTAGTATACATATATGTAAAAAACGACTCAAAAAAGTCTTATCGTTACGGAAGATCTGGTGCGAATTTTTCACTACGACGAAAGGGTTGATCGTCGCGTGAACAACTAGCGGAAACGGAGGGTCAGTTTGAGGAGTACGCGACAAATGTCGAATGAAGCTTTCGACAAACCCATAGATCGCGGGGACACGTCGATATCATGGCAGATCAACCAGAGAATAGAACACAGACAACGGTATAAAGAAACGAAAAGAATGGAACACATCCGTGCGAATCGACACGTAGCTCGCGTTCCACGGATTGAAAGAGATGAGCGTCGCAACGAGATTCTACAGCATCGCGGCTAGCCATCGATTACAGATAGTTTTCGACTCACGGATCGATGCTGTTCAATCTTGCTTAAAATACCTATCGAGTCTACGTTTATAAAATATTACGCGTAGTATTAAAGGAAATCAAGCACGCATTTACTTGAGTCTATGAACATCGTAGAATTTGCCTGATCGCTTATCATTATTTCAACCATAAAGGAAACATAGTACGACGAATACTAAAGAATACGAGACAAAGGGCGAATAAATTAAAGTCGATGCCCAGAATCGTCGTGGCTCCAGTGCTTTCGTATTTGCGATTGATTATCGAATAATCGAATGCTTTTGTGTTCAAAGATCTTAGAAATGAGATTCTACGTTGAAGTGGAAAACCGAACCGAAAACGCCGACCCAAGTTGCTTCTCGAAACTCCTGCCTTTTTGCGGAAGTTAGGGAAGCGAAATTATTGTCTGACCGTAACAGCTGCGTGTTTGTACGCGTAACACGCGTACCACGAAAAAGTAACTTTTTGCAGAAAATTAAATTACCGCGTTAAATCAATTGGCGCGCGGCGACGGTATAAAGTAGTTTAAAATATGTATCGGAACAAGATCTTGAGAACGTTACAACGAATAATTCTCCCCTGGCCGGTCTAATGTGGAAGCGACTCGTAATTTACGGTTAATAGGTACGCACGGTTTTGTACGGGCAATTAACAATAACCAGGGACGAGACGAGGGAGCCGAGTGGTAGCTCGTGGACGCGACCAAACGGCGAAACCCTTCATTTTCTCGGTGTGTTGCGTGACGGCCGACGAAAGAAATCGACCGTGCCCGTTGCGGCGTGGAAGCAACCCCAAGAGAAAACAAACTACGCGCGACACACGACCTGTCGTTCTAATTTGCGGAAGAAGAACGCGGTTATATTACGCGTCTCCACATCGCAAACGGATCGAGCGTTACTAATCGTCTGTAAATATTCCGCGACGATCGATACCGCTGTTTCTTACGCGATACATAGGGAACAATAAATTTAGCTCAAATAGCTTTCCAAGTAAGTGAGAAGAAAATATCGACGAACCAACCAGCCTGTTTCAAAGAAAGAAAGGCACAAACGCTTATGATACGATGCCGTGGAAATTGCGTTGCTTCGTGTCCCCGCATCAAACTATGGAGAGTCGTTTAAAGTGGAAGGCAAGAATAATCATGACGATACATGTTCGACAAAGCTAAAGAACTACATGTATAACAATAAGAACACTCTGCTCGATAATCGAGAGACAATGCGAGAAAAACAACTATTTAGAAGATCGCAAAAAGAACGAACCAGTCGATAGAATGAAAAATCACACCGAACATCGAAGAACATTCGAAGCATCAAAGAATTGACAGACTTGACGATCGGAAAACAACGGCTTGTTTGCAGAGTTTGGCATTTGAATGCGATAAGAAAGCGTGTCCCGTTCTCGCGTGCTTGTTTCTCTGCTCGCTTTTTGTCGCGCTTCGCGGTTCTGTAGAATAAGCTCACGGAAAACGTTGGACCGACAGACGAATCGAGTCAGGTACGAAGAATCGTTGTTTCACAAGAGATCCTTGTTATACGAGAGCCGGATAATTGTACGGTATCATAGAAAAAGATTGCGCGAGGTGGAAATTGTAACGCGAGACCATATAATAATCACGATCAAATTTTGGTTGACGCTTGTTCGAGCGAGACATTCTCCTGGGCATACGTAATTAACGAAACTCCTGGAAGAAAAGACTAAACGTCCTTTCAAAAATTCCACGCATGATATTTCAAAAAAAAAACGTGACCAACATTCCAAACCGTCATGATCGTCGATAGGCCGTTTCAAAATTCCTTACAACATACCATTGCAATGTGTACGTACGATCTGTACACCTTTTGTCGCGTCTCTTTTAATCGATACGCCGATAAAATGTGCGCGCAATTCGCACGAATCGCCGCCGTTCGATCAGCCGCGATCGTTCGTTCCGTCGGAAAACATATTTCAATTTTGGCAAGCTTCGCGATTCGGCAGCCGATACGATATAGCGAGTGTCGCGATTTTTCTTCGTACGGATTACGCGACGATGTATCGTATACAAGTAACACAAAACTAGCCTCGCATTAACTTTATATGAACAACGACTATACTAGTACTGCCACCTTTTCGCTACTCTACTATTAACAACATCAACAGCAACAACACATAATATATCAACATGAATATAATATCTGTCCTTGTAGCCTAGTTCTTTCTTATACTTATACATTAGGTACGTATGTAATATACATAATATACGAGCGCGTATACGCTGGCACAGATAGCAAATACATTCAGACGAACTGTTTCTCGAAGACGTTCCAATGGCGCTCGCGTACGCATTATGCATATTACAGAAATATAGGAAAAGGACGAAACGATGATCGTCCCAATTGAATTACGCGATATCTTTATGATATGGCGCGCGGAGAAAAAAAAATATTCAAAGAAAATGCATTGCGCGAGCCGAACCTGACTCGATTTTCTCGGAGGATTTTTGCACACCGGCTCGCGAGACCAAAATGTTTGCGGCAAAACTATAGATACGAACAATCGAAACGTATTCGACGCAGCTCGATATCGCCGCAACACGCGTAACCTGGTTAATCGAGGAACTAATTCTCTTCGCAGTTCGATTATTCGTAAAACGTTTCGCTCTCGTCTATACAAGCGTTTGGAGAAATTTACGCCCACGCATCGCCGCGATACCTGTACGGTTCTTGGAAATCTATCGAACATTGTGCTTTGCATCGAATCGTGAAAATCTTCTGGTACCCCAACTTCCTTCCTCACCCCGTTGAACCCGTTTGGTATCGCAAGGATCAGCGATGCGAGAGGCGTGCATCGTTGCGACTAAACGATCAGAAAGACATCGACACACGTATAATGTGTATACGAACATTACATATATATGTATACATATTATAATATATATATAAACTTCCGATAATCTTGTACGACTTAGCATAATGTACTATTGATTTCTCTCGCGTTAGAACGCTACAGGTAGTCCAATGGCTACCGCTACTTAATTAAATTATACCCGCTTACACTTACATTATCTCATCTTTTAATAGATTATCACTGATTTCCTCCCGACTTAAATATTCTCACCAATCGAGTCCACCGCAACGTATAACATTTTTCTTTTCCTTCTGCTCTTGTGGAAGATGGTAACTCGTTGAGAAATGCAATCACGATAAATCGACATAAACTTAAGGAAATGGTAACTCGACGTGTACGACCGTTTCATCCGGATGGAAATCTACAACTATGTTTAAGCGGACACGCTAAATTACCTAACGCTAAACTGATCCCTTTCTGCCGGATACGTAACATACGATAATACCCATCTTATACTAACAAAAATACAGTGTTTTGCACATGAATTAAACAGCCAGTTACTATAACATTGCGAGAGGTTTAGGAGACATTCTCACTGTGTTTCTCATAGAACTTGCAATTTTCGCTATCGTCATATCTATCGTCATATCTTTCCGTTATCGAGCGCATATTCTACTTCAGTCGACTAACTAAACCGTACGAGTCGTTCGCATATCTACTACCAGAAAAATTCTATGCCTCGAGAAAACAGTGTATACTCAATTCATACATCGTTGGTTGCATTGACTCATTGTAAAATCGTCCAAATCATAAATACGATAAAAGAAAATTTCATAAAAATTGTTGAATCAAATGATCTTTGGAAAAACGGAGTAACCCTAAATATATAAGTTTACGCAGAACTAACATGTACAATTGGAGCGTAGAACTGCGCAACACGGAGAACGTTGACCCCCTTTTCGCGATATCTCGCAAAAATGGTCAAAATGAAGCGAGCCTAAACACTAACAAGTTACGCGAACGTTCATTGTGCAGATTGAAATTTTCGCAAGACACACGGAACTTCGTATATCGTAATATAAAAGAGGCCCCGTTAAATAAATAAATCGACGGTGGCAAAATAATCAAGAACAGACAATAGTTTATCAACGATTCAGAATCAAGTTCAGTCTCCAAATCGAAGGGATTGATCCGTTCGTAACTCGTCGGCGCAACATAAACGACGACAGTATTATAATTGCAAAGGTACTCCTTTCCTTTTTATTCGCATTGATCACTATTACGCTTTGTTTGTGCACATGAATGTATACGAATGTTGTGTGCGTGCATGCCTCTGTGTGTGTGTGTGTGTGTGCGTGTGCGCGCGCGCGCGTGTGTGTGCGTGTGCGTGCGTACGTGCATGTGTGTGTGCGTGTGTGTATGTGTGTGTATATATATATACACACATGTTGCATATTATAATATGCAATGGTATATCGGTCATAAGCACGAATCATTAATAAAACGACATTTTGTAAAAGCTCGCGATTCTCGATACTTCCGACGTACCGAAATGACGATTACGAAATAAATTAATACGATGAATCACACGAGAAAGATTTACAATGCATAAGTGTGTGGCGTTTAAGCCCAAATTTGTAATAACTGTTAAGAATATACATATATATGTACATATGTATGCACATATGTATGTATGTATAATATACATATATATATATATTAAGATATATGTGTATATATATATATATAATACGTATGTGTAATATCGAATTACTTAAAATATCGTATAATTAGAAACAACAAGGACAATGTTACAGCGTAACATTTTTGATTGTCTTCCTAAAAGAGGCTCGCCCCAATCGTTTCGCTCCGGCCTCAAAATGGCTGCAGCA
Source organism: Bombus pascuorum (assembly GCF_905332965.1). NCBI lineage: Eukaryota > Metazoa > Arthropoda > Insecta > Hymenoptera > Apidae > Bombus > Bombus pascuorum. The sequence goes on along the minus strand of NC_083495.1, from coordinate 1,949,933 downwards.
TGAAATCGCGCGGTACAAAAACGCTAGAAACGTTTCCATTAATATTTAGTTTCTTTTTTCTTCTTTGATTTTTTTTTTTTTTTGTTTTTTCTAGATTTGCTTTCTTTATACAATACGATCTCTTTATCATTCACAATACGAACTATTCAAAAAATGTCTTTATACGGAGTACTTTCAGTCAAAAATATATCAAATCACGCACACGCCCATCCGAATCGTAAACTTTATCGCGTTCCTTACCTCTAGGCCAAAGAGATTTCACTCTCACTAACGTACTTCCTTTATCGTCACATTTTGAATTCGGCAAAGTCCGACCAACGCACCGATCAGTAATGTTTTTTCGTATTACAAACAACCCGAGTATCCTGGAACGCGATTTAACATCGACTTGTTAATTAAATAACATCTTATACATATAATAACAAGTTAAATAGTAGCACTTAGAAACATTATTCTTATTTAGAATCGTGTACCTCTCTCACATAGTCATATTCTTCGCTCTTACCTTCCGAAATTTCATTGGCTTTTAAAATGGAACAAAATCTCGGCACTGACAACAATGATCTTTTATATAAAGAGAATAGTGCGTTTAATACTATGCGTAAGTAACATCGAATAAAAAAAGAAAACAAAAGAAAAGAAAAGATAAACTTCCTATCCTTGCGAACGCAATGGTCAATGCTACTTTCCGTGTTGAGATCAAAATGGCGTTCCCGCATGCGCAGAGAATCAATCGATTAAACAATCGATCGATATATATTACTAATCTTTCAAAGAACTTTGAGTAAATAGAAAATAGTCTTAACGCGTTATTCAACGCCGAACCTTTCATAATAACTCATATGCGACGAGATTCACGTGTTTGAATGCATTTATCCGTAGCAATTGGTTAAAATGTTGCTTATCAGATCATTAAATCTTTTCAAAAGACATTCCTCGTACGTAAGACGTTTATAAAATGCTTTGTGGACAAAACATTATATAACAATTACCTTCTAATCTGATGGCGTTCTGCTCATCGAAATCATATATCACCTTATAAATGCTGCACGTTTTGCAAAAGAGATTTTTGGAAATGAATAAAATTATTTTAGCAAAACACAGGTAACTGCGTAGACTTCACGAATTTTCTATCATTACACCGCCGCTGCGACCCCTTTTTGTTTGGGATGAGCAACGCACAATCTGTTACTATCAACATCCCAAATAGATACACGCTTTCAGCAAAAGCATTTTACTGCCATGGATTTGAGAATATTCCAACCATGTCATTACGAGACATCGATATTAAATTATCGATCATTTTAGTCAATCAATACGTATTCCCACTAAGAGATTCCGGCATACTAGTTCCGCCGGATGGTGACAAAGGTAGCTCCCCACTCTCGAATTTACTACATCGACTGCTATACTCTGCCATTAGAGATGCTTTGATCTGAATATAAGGAAACATACATCTTATATCGTTACCATCATATTACACAAATTGATAATCCTAAACTAAACACAATGTCATGAATTTTTACCTTTGTCCTTTCTGCTTCTAGTCTTTGTCGAACTTGTTCGTGCTGTCGTTCCAGCTCTGCCTTCTTTTTCTCATAAATTTTCGTTAACCGTGTACATTCATTCACGCCCTTTTCAACCGTGGACTTTGCAACTTCCCTCTTCATACGATCTAGCTCGGCTTTATCTTTATGTACTTTTGCTAGCTGTTTCACCTACGATTAAATACAAACGGTTGCTACAATATCTGATACGTACATTAAGAAATACATTTTATGCATTATATTTTATATATCATATATATTATAGGACAATATAAAAAAACATACTTCTCCATGCCTCGTGGCTTGAAGCTTTCTCATAACATCGGCGGTTTCTCGTTCCAAAAGTACTCTCAATGTTTTTAATTGATTAGATTGAGAGGTTTTCATTACTTTCTCTACTGTTGAAAACAGGCTTTCATAATACTTTTCTTGAAGTTCCCGTTCTTGTTGCACATGAGCTTTACATACGGCCAGCAAACGTTCGCTCTGACTTCTGGGAAGTCCCTTTGGAGCTCCACCATTTCCTTCGCGATTTTCTATGTCTGGGCATTCTGATGTTTCTGCTAAAGCTAACGTGCTCAACCCTACTTCGCTTGAAAAACTATAAAAAAATATAAAAATATATAATAATGTTTATACATAAACGGAGTTGCTTGAATAAAAATCATTAACTCACATGTTCCTACTCGACAACCGTTTCACTAATTTATGGCTGACATAAAATTTCGATTTGTGCTTTTCACCATCAATAGACCCTTTTTGCGTTTGCATTCTTAATTTTTCCTTCTCATGCTTTTTCCGTAATGATTCGAGTTTTTTCTCAAGCTCCATTTTTTTCTCTCGAACGAGTTTGTTCTCCATTAATTTTTCTAACGATTCAGCCACTATTTCATCACTCACTGTATCATAAAACAATTGTTTATATCTTCTAAATAGAATGTGATAGGTAATCGATACTTACTGCCGCTGACATTAACTGGACTTTTATTTGTAGAAGCATCAACGGCTTGAACCATAGGTGTCGACGTTCCATGTTCATTATCTTGTGAATCAGACGTGTTTATACCAGCAACAGATGGTCTACCATGAACATTCGTAGATGTCGGAACAAGTGTTGGTAATTCACCGACAGATTGTAATCTTTTTGTCTTAACGATTTCCTCCTAAAACAAAACATTAGAACAAACATAATAATAAATTGATTTACATATATTGATCGAAATTTTTTGACCGACGAACTTACAGCTGGTTTAGAAGAAGTTGCTCCTTCACCAACTTTAGGCTTATCCTAGAAAATGTTAGTATGCATTTGTTAGTATATTAGTAAGTTAGTAATAAATAAATTCTTAAAGTTTCAAACCTTACATCAATTTCCTCCAGATCTTCTGCACAATCTGTAAGAACTGATAATTGCTTTTCCCTTTTTTCTGTTTCACTCTGATATTTAATTGGATTTGCCAAAGCTTCAGCAAGCTCACTCAGCCCATCTGGTACGTAATCCTTCACAATTACGTGTAAAAATAAATTTGCTAATGGTAATGGTTGACCACATTCTGTTCTAAGAGCAACATGTCGGTAGCCCGGACATAACCCAACTACAGGTAATACTCTGTGACCAATTAAACGACCTGATTCCTCGTACGCAGCTATTCTAATTGAAGCAAGTTCAGGCAGGACAACCTAATAAACAGATAAATCAAATCTTGTATTTATAATATCAGTTATATAGAAATATTCATTTTTACCTTTTTAAATATGAAAGGTTCCTCGTCGTACACAGGGTTAATTCCATTGTTTGGAACAATTTTCGTACGAAATCTCTTTCTCACTGTGTCTGCTGGTAAACCATACATATCTACTTCCACGTAAGTACCCACTCTTTTGTCTGTTAAGAACTGAGCCGATATTACGTGTATATGAACTGTTCCTGCTATAATACCATCTACAGTTGATTCCGCGAAAGGATCCAATCGTTGATCTTTTCGTCTCATAAATTCTGGCTTCAGAAGATACCCGCAACGTTGATTATATTCAAAAATTCCCAAGTTTAATTGCATTGCAAGATCTAATACACGAAATGGTGCAAATTAGTCTACACGCAATCCGTGATTAATATTAAGTTTATTCAAAATACAAACATACCAAGTGTCTGATAATTTAATGCAACCAGCTGACAACCCGCATTCCAAAACACTTGAGGCATAAAATTACTAGAGTCAAAACGCGTACCTGCCGGGTACACTCTAGATAGTTGATGTTTATTATAATTTACAAATTCTAATGGTCTTTCTTTTAAAAGTGTCGTAGCTTGTTTTTCGTCGAATGATGACATTTCGTACATACGATTTTTTTCTGTAAACATTGATTAAATAATGGTATCATAATATCAAATATAAAAAAGTTAATTTAATAATTGTTACTGTAATACACACATATGAACGTACTTTCAGCCGATTCGAAACTGTTGAAATGAACAGGTTGTACATAATTAACTAAAGCTGAAATTTCCGCTCCAGCTTCCGTTTCTTTCGCGCTAGATGCTACTTTGTCAGGTGCAGGCACTTTATCACATTTAATGTCCTCCACGTTTGATTCATCCTCTTCTGTGCTTGATTCCTCTTCTTCATCTAAAAAACAAAAAAGGAGAGAAAGTAATTTTTTCTGCGTTTTATAATAGCTAAAGTTATGATTTTACAACTATATTTTTTTAATTAATACTAACCTTCATCATCCTGAGTGCTATCCTTACTACTTTGCCTCTGCTGTAGCATAGGAGGATGTGAAATGTCTCCATTTCCAATTTGCTGATCATTGTCGGTCGTTTCAGCTTGAGGAACAATATCTGGTGACGTACCATTCTCTCCCTCTGCTACTTGATTCGTTACTCCGTTATCTTCGTTTTCTTGAATTCCTTCTTCAGATTCTGTTATTGGTGTCGGTTCCTTCTTCTTATGCTCCTTTTTCTTATGATGATGTTTCTTTTTGTTCTTGATTATAATCTTACGTTTTAATAAAGATGGAGGTGGTAACTCTTGTCCTGGTTCCAACTAAATAATACACATTACAAAAATGAGATTAGAGATAAAATGTTATGACTGTAAATATACTAAAGATACCTTATGAGATTCAAGAGGTGAGTCTAGCAGCATTTCTCCAAATAATTCTCTACAATACTGAGCTATTTTAGCTTGCTGTCTTGGATTACAATGATTTTCAAAGCTAAGAATAACAGGATATTCTGATGTTTTGAAAGCACTTTCAGCAATTGCTTCAATTACATCTCGTGCACTTATTTCAGGTACAAATGTATATCTACAAAATATTTCTAAAGGAGCATTTGATACTTAATTTCAAATACAATAAATTATCTTGCTATAAAATAAAAATACCCATGCACAATGACAGGTTCATCAAATTTTCCGTTCCAAAAGTCCAATTCTACACATCTACAACCAGCAAGCAGACACTGACGATATATTTCAACGGAACTTTTTCCGGTAAGTTGATGTCCTAAAAATATTTTAAAAAATATAAGAACTAATATATTTAAATCGATATTTAAGGCGTTATTCAAAGCCTGATCCATTATGAATAAAAGTAACAAACGTGACGTACCTGTTAAGTATGTATTGTGACTAGAATTTATAAAGTAATGCGCAAGCGGCTGATCCATATCATCCGATAATTCAAGTTTCGATAAAGCTACGATTGGGTTATCTTCGCTCATTAAATACCTCAAAAATCCATCGAAACTTAGTTGACCCCGGTTGGCATTACATTTATTTGGTTCATATTGACTTATAATGTCCTTTGCTCTCGCCTCATTTGCATAAGGATACAATATCTCGTTTAAACGTGGGTCTCTTTGAGTTTTATTCAAAAAATCAACAAATTGGGTAATGGACATTAGCCTACGTTTATTATTGCCTACGATGCGTTCGAAAACTTTTTCAACATCCGATCGTTGAGTAAGAGATTTATAAAAGTTGAAAAAATCTTCAAATTGAAATTTTTGTAATGATATTACATCATTCTAAAAACAAACGGAATACAATTTTTAATGTCAGGGAAACCATATTCATATTAAATGTATAAAATATTATACTCACTTTCCCAGATGGAAAACCGGAAATATCAAGTGCTTTCTCGACGCGTTTACGATCTTCTTTATTTTGCGTAAACATTCTTATTATGCTGAAATAACAATATATAAAAATATATATACGTATTATATATTTATTATATGTATTATATATCAAATTTAATACACATGTGAAAATTGTGCTCACTTCTTTACAGGAATCTTTTCTGACTTATCAGCTCCAAGTGTAAGTTTAGTGTGTGCTTTTTGTAAAAACATAGTTGTGCTGATATTTAATAGAGATAAATTATACGCGAGCTGAAAAATTTGCTCTGTCCAATGTTGTGCAACTTCTGCTCGTGTTGTACAGAAGTTAATAAAATTCATATTGACAAAGTCAGATCCATAGCAAATTGTTACTGTCTTTTCCTCTAAAGAATCTTGAGAACCCATTGTCACGAGATGCTTTAATTTGGCATCCTGAAAATCATTTGCTTGTCTAAGCATGTTGATAAAATACATATCTTTAAGATTTCAACGCAATGGTCTTAACAATATTTATTCTAATGGAATTAGCTTATGCACATTATAATAATAATAGCAGCTTTTATTACAATAAGCTACTAAATGAACTGAAACTGTGAACAATATCACTTTAGAAAATGTTTATTGATTTATAGGAAAATGAAACAGATAAGAACTGCTCTGTTTCCTATATAACTAAGAATATGTCCATTGTGTACAAAGATAGGTGTGACTGAAAAAAATGAACTACATTGAGGACATAAAGTAGGTAACATTCTATTTATAGATTTGTCAATAATTATCATGTGATGGTGCTGTGCGTCATTAGCAACCACGCAAAAACATGATATAATTATAGAAAGTTAAGACAGCTTCATTTCCAAATATTTATACCTAATGCATACTAATATATAGATCTAATGAAACATTTAACTAATTTTACTCTTGCCCGTTACGTAATCAACCATAAATTGACTTATCTAAATTAAAGGATAAGAAACTAAAATACATAAATTACCAAAGAAAAAGAATAAAGGAAGAACAATGTAATACCTTTGGTACTTTTGCATGTTTCCCAGTTCTTGTATCTCTTATTACAGCAATATCCAACATATCCATCTCATTATGTTGATCCACCCAATGCAAATAGAATCCAAACTTGTCTACCTTCAATGTTACTGGAGTTACTATACCAGAATCCTATATAAAAATATAAATAAAATTAATATCATACATATAATAACATAGCTTGAATATTACAATTTAATTATACAATCTACAATATTGTACTATGATTTGTCTTGCAACTCATACCTCATCCCATTTGATGAATTTTTCTCCATCTTGTAGTTGTTGAGACACCTCAATCGGTCTAAATTGCAAGACACTACCTGTTGTTTTGTTACCCGCCATCCTGCCTGAAGGATACTGCGAGTAGTTAGGTATAGAGGCAATATTACTTCTTAGCACAAATGCATTAATAAAGGAGCAAGCGATGCAGGCTAATTATGCCAGTGGCAATGATAATAAGCACAAAGACCTTGATAACCACAATGACAATGACAATGATGTCAATGGCAGTAACCAAAACGATGTTGATGACAGCGGTAGTACAGAACAAAACGATGAGAACGATGACGGCGTCGACAACAGTAATGGCACCAGCGACGAGAACGACGATGACGGCAACAGCGGCGGCAACGACGATGATGACTGCGACGAAGACGATGGCGACGACGACGACGACGACGGCGACGACAACGACGACGACGACGACGACAACGACGACGACGGCGACGACGACGACGACGACGACGATGACGACGACGACGACGACGACGACGACGACGACGACGACGACAACGACAACGACAACGACGACGACGGCGACGGCGACGGCGACGGCGACGGCGACGGTGACGGTGAGGGCGACGTAAGCCTCATCGAGAATTTCTTATGCATTAGACGCACTTCGTGAACCACCTTATCTTGACAGGTGCCGTTGTCTGATCATCTGTAATGAAAGAGGAGATCGTATTTTGACAACGACGCCGTCGCCGTCGTCGCAAAATTCTGGCGGATACCGTCTTATGAATATCGATAACAGATACGTGGAGATTTTGGTGAACATCGACGTCAGTCTCGGTTGATTAAACGTTTTGAAGAAGCAACAAATCACGAGAATGTGAAATCACTGTCTAGTATCACGATGGAAATGAAAAGAATAATTTAATACATATGCCTCGCAATAAAAGGAACTTCCAATTGATGTGCACCGCGAAAGTTTTTGTATTTCTGAGCACTCGCGCACTCACTTGGTCCAGAAGAACATTCTTCCGCGCGTCGTACCGAAGGTGTTCCGAGCAAGTCCAAGCACCGCCACCCGTCATCCGTCACCCGTTACCCTCGTCGCCAGGAGGCGCTCAGTTTCACAAACCATCGGACGCACTACACGTGCGCCTATCGCGCTTAAATTGATTTTAATGCGAACCGTGATATTCTATAATGGCACTACTTATAGTTCTTCTAACGCTATTTTGATCTTGCGATTTCCACGTTCTTTTACTTTTAATTATAAGATTATTATATACTGTCTACAATCGTGACCTTCTCCCTTTCTATATTATATATATATATGTGTGTGTGTGTGTGTGTGTGTGTGTGTTTTGTTCGAACGCAATTCAAAGATTTCGGCAAACTATGATACTAATTCTGGTCTTAGCTAAAAATAAGCATATGCCCTCCACATAGAAAAAGAACTAATCGGCTGCACCGAGTTCATTAAATCGATCTAATCTTATACCGCAACCAGTAAAGCCGATTCAATTTGATTTAACGAGCCAATGGATAAACAAATTATTCAGTATTTTACAACATTTTAATAGAAGTAGAATATTTACATTATTAATTAGAATTTCTTAATCGTTTTTTCTTTCCAGTATATGTAACGTTACGGTTAAGCAAATTTATTGTTTTTTGTATTAACAATTACAAAATTAAAGTGTTTTGTTTGCATTTAATATACACATATATTATAATTAGTATAAAATGTAGATACAATTACAATTAAATTGTTACTGTTAATTCCTATAAAATTATGGAAGTTTTATATTCAAGGAATTTTAACTGTTAAAGATATAATATAAATGAAGGGTAAGTGTAATGAAGTACAGGGCTTTTATATATGTTAACAAAATTTCATTTGGTATTTATAGCATAGAAATAAATAAATAGTCAAATATGACTGAAATGAAGAACAAAGAAGATGTATAAAAATTTAAATATTATCATTGCTATTAATTCGTATATAATAATCCTTCATCATTTCTGTTAATTGGATCTCCTTTTAATAATGCAATGATCATGCTGAAACATATAAGTTAAAAATAGTAATTAGTAGTAATTTAATTTTAATGATAATTAATGAACTGTCCAAAATATACATACCAGTAAAGATAAATAAAAAAGAAAATTAGATAATATCCAAGATGGATCATACAGTCCCTTGCATGCCTTTTTAATTGTCCACGATTATGGATTTCTGCAGGATCATAAACTCCCATATTACCACTAGGTACTCCAAAGTATTCATAGAGTAACCATAGTGTCATAGGCAAGTTCACTAAGCACAATATTAATTGTCCATGTGTTAATAGTAAAAATTCTAAGACTGAATGTGCTATAAGCTTTGGTACCACCCACTGTAAGATATAATTACAATTTAATTATTACATTAATAATTGATTAAATAAACAATAATTAATCAGAAAATTAAGTAAATAATAATTATAATTTAGAATAAGTTTTATTATGTTTAAATTAATTAATAATTGTAACAAAAGTGTATGTATAATTACCTTGTTTAACTTTGAACAACACTGCTGAGCATTCAAATAATCACATTCTAAATCTGATAGAGTTATGACCTATATATACTTTTAAGATAAGGAACCTCATTATGCGTCTTTTACTAATAAAAGACATAAATTACCTTAAAAACGTCGAAAATTAGATATGGCGCCATTAGATTTACTGCAATATCATTAAACAAATTTACCTCAAAAATCCCTAGACATATTTTCAATAAATTATATATAGAATTTAATGGCTGAATTATAAAGTTAAATACATAATAAAATATAAACACTGCAATTTTTCGTCAAACTATAAAATATAAAAAGGATACAAAATATACCAAAAGGAAAAGTACTGAACCGGTATCGATTAAAGCAAGTACAAACAACAACGGCTCAGATATTAGACCCATTCTAATGATCTATTAACTCAAACAAATAGATGTTAGATAACATTAGGATCAAATCTGATGATTCATGAGTGTCTTTCTTCTAGATAAAACCACTTAAAATGCTTCTCACGTGCAAAGTTCAATAAACCTAAGAAAAAACTGAAGTGACCAATTGTCAAAATCGACAATATGAACAACTCACAGTATTGCCAACTATTGAGAATGTTTTCTAAGTTACAAAATAGTAAAATAATAGTCATTTCAAACTAATATCCCTAGTTATCGATAGTAATGAAATGAAATTTTCTACACCAGACAGGAAATTCTATACTAAATACTCACATTTTATACCATGGATAAGATATAGCATAGATTTAACAACTCAAATATTTCGTCTCACTGGACTAAAATACCGACTTAGGATAAGATCGGCAATATCGGAGATATCGAGATTCCTATAATATTTGGGGATATATTTAGAAATTGTATTCAATTTAATCAGCAAAGCTAATAGGAAAACATATATAAAAATTACTATTTTCATATTTTTATTACTTTAATAATTATGTATTGATGTTATATGCGAAAATTGTAAAAGAGCTTTAGAGTTTTCAGGTTGCGTGATATTGTAGGTGTTAACTCTATATATTAAATCTCATCTATGTTCATGTTATCAAATTAGTCAATAGAGCATGAAACGTAAATAATTACATACATAATTATTTATTTAATAAATTAAACTGTATATTTTTTACATGTAAATATAAATATTATTTATAAATTATTTGTATGAAACTTCCAAAAAGCATTACAGAATAAGAGGTAAACCTGTTCTATTTTGTGAACAAATTTCATCTACATACAAATATTTGTTACTTGTAAAAACATATGTATAAGTATGATATAAAATAATAATTATAGGAATGTTTCGAGACGCTCCAAAGATTATTATAGAAGATGGATCTTCTCCATCTGCTTCTTATGTTATGTACGTTAGAATGGAAGACTTATTAGAAAAATTAAAATTGTTACATTACGATATTCAATTTTTACCAGAGTTTAAAATAAAGGCCATAAATAGGTAATGTAATTGTTTTCATTGTATACAAATGTTGTAATCTTATATTATATGAATTGGCAAAAAAAATATTGATTTAAAATATAGGAATTATTTTGTAACACAAACAAATCCAGGAGAGCAATTTTATACATTCACATCATTAGCTGCATGGTTAATTAGGAAAGCAGGTGGGAATTTTAAAGCTCCGCAAGAATCAGATGATCCTAATGCTACAATAGCTATAATCTTGGACTATTTAAGAGATACACATGTACCAATAGAATTTCCACCCAATAAGCTCAAACAAGGAAGTGGTGAACATGCCATTTATGTCTTAGATAACTTAGCAGATGAAGCATTGAAAGCACAAAAGTTTCAATGGAAGAAGTAAATTAAAATAAATATACTTAATAAAGACATTATAGATATGATCATATATTACACAGGTAAACATTTCTAGAGTAGAAATATCACCTGACGAACCAAGTAACGAACCAGAAATAGAAGATGATGATGCAGAATTAATTTTAGAGAAAGTAGAAGAGGAAATGATGGCTGATTATGATGATGAGGAGGAAGATATTTTACATGTTGATGATATTACAAAATTATATGGACAGAACTTTGTAAACATAGTGATAAATGTATTTATAAAATGTAGAAATCACTTACTTTAACATTTTGTAATCTTTTTTGTAGAATGAAATGCAAAAACCTGATGATATTTTAGAATCTAAAACAAATAGAGAAGAGTGGCAACTAGAATTGGAAAGAGTTTTACCTCAACTCAAAGTAACTGTAAAGACAGGTACAAAATATCTAACTAAATATTGAAGAAGTAAAATTAATGAGAAAGATCTATTTCAGATTCAAGAGACTGGAGATCACATATAGAACAAATGAAGCAATTACGTACAAATATAGCAACAAATTTAACTGGAACCAAAAATCAACTAGATAAACTACATATTGATATATCTAATACTCTAGATAAAGTAAAAACAAGAGAGTCCTATTTAAATAGGCAACTTGAACCTAGTTTGAAGGAATATCAAATGCTTCAAGATGAATTGTCGAAAATTAAGGAACAATATCGAGATACTAGTGGAGGTGTTACAGAGAGAACAAGAATTTTTAATAAATTATCAGAAGAATTAGAGCATGTAAAGAAAGAAATGGATGAACGAGGATCGAGTATGACAGATGGAAGTATGTTATTTCTAAGCAATTTTATAATGTTATATAAAATATGTCTTAAATATTGATATTTTTTATAGCGCCGCTTATAAATATAAAAAAGACAATTACTAAAATGAAAAATGAAATTTCCGAAATGAATATTCGAATTGGCGTATTAGAATATAGTTTAATGTGTGCGAGAATACGTGATCGCACGCAGCTGCAAGAAGATATGAATAATCCAAATGCCACCACAATAACTTAATAAATAATATTGATTATATGAACCTTTTTTTAGCAAAACTTAGCAGTATTATCTTCTTTTCATGTACTTAAACGTAAGTTATGTACTATTTGTTTAATTTCTCACTAATAATAATAATGTTTAATAAGGGTCCAATAAAGCATTTATCTCATCATAGTCATCATGTTTGTAAAATTTGTATGCACCAATGTATCATATAATGTTTTTATGATAAAATTATATTAAATGAAATTGTGCAGTAATTCAAAATACTTTTTTGTTCCTATATTTGCTTTCGAAAGATAGTTATTTATACAGCGTAATTCAAAATACGCGGTCTCTTTTAGTATTTCATGAATTGAATCATTCGGACTGATAAACCGGGATAAAAATGAAGGAACGTGCTAACGGCGAGCTGTTTACTACCAAACGATCGCTTTCCTTTCGGTAATCTCGCAGTCGGCGTCAGCCTTGCGAAGTGTACGCTCGGAAATATGCGCAGGCCAGTTGTGTTATAATCTTACGCTATCATTGGATGTGATATCCCGTATACATTTTATTCAGAGTGTATTTTAAAAACGTGGCGGCCTTTGATCACTAGTAGTATCTTATAAAGCTACTAGGTCTAACTTCTAATAAAATTCATTCAATAATCGAGCAGGTTTGTAAATAAAATCATATGATTTGTTTTACATTCATCAACTTCGATCAATCAGCATTTTACTTGCATTTGTAGTTCGTAATAGTACATGCGTTCTAAATTTTCTTTAACATGATTAACTGGTCATCGACATGTATCCGTTGTACCTTGTTGCGACAAAAGTTGTTCATAATTAAAATAATAAACTAAATAGTATAAAATTGTATGCGTTACACTATACGAATCAGAATATAATAATCGAAAATATGCATAAACGTAAAGTGTTATTCGAAAGTCATTGACTCTTCCATCTCTCCAACAGGATGCACTTTCTTCTCAGTTTTAAATAATGCTTTACACATTTACAGTACTCATCGATCTTTCTTCAACTTTCACCGATATTTCTCCGTATGTATTTAAACAAATTTACTTCGTTTTAGTGTCATTCCGACGAAACATTACTAATTTCAGAGAGGAAATTTCTTCTCTACTAATATGCTTACTCTTAAATAGATTAGTTAAAGTAATCGATCAAATAGTTTCACTCATTTACTGAAGTAACGAAATTCGCTACTTTTCGTTACTTTTTATGAATATTTAATTTGTCACAAGTTTCGTATTGCTGATTAGTCATTATTAAATATGTAAAAACATGATGAAATCATCACGGTTCATAAGTTCGGTTTAATTTATTCTCGTTATACATAATTATGCAGCATAATGTACGTAAAGCGCGACAAGTTTTCTGAAGATAGAATAGTTAAGTTATATTTAAATGGTTAACACTTGACTCATTAAAATATACAAATTCTATGAATATTTTACACAAAAAGTAATATATCGATCTACTCGAATAACAATTTCACATAAACTCATCGATGCAAATTCGATAACGATCGCGTTTTGTAGATAAATTTCACCGCCTACTTTACAATCAATTTTGAATATTAAACAATCTCGAACTTTGTTCAGTGCATAATAACAGATAATCTTTTGATTTAATGGAACAAATTACTGATTTTTAATTCATTTTGATAATATAGATTACATTCCAGCTGATAATTTAATAAAAAATATTTGTACTTTAGACGGATATATCTTGTTATTTATCATTTCTTGAATGTATAATATGTAGAAAAGAATAAAATACTCGGTCGGTGAAAATATTCTGTTTCGAACTTATCAATTATTTTATTTTATTTTTTTTTTTTTTTATTTCCGGGGAATCTTCAGAATTGCGTGACAGTTTCGTTAAATTTTGCACTATTCTTTATTTAAGTAACAGATGCAGAATCTCGATTTGCCCCTAATAGAAAATGATTAAGATATATATGAAATATATTTGAAATATATTTATAATAAATTCAATAACAAGTCATTTTTTTATACATAAAGTTGATTATCTTTCATAATGTACGATTTAAAAGCATGATTATATGGTATCTAAGTAAAATACTATCAGAGTAAATTTTTGTTATAGCTAAGATAATGGAACTGATCAAATAAAATTCAATATAAGAATAAAGAGTACACATAACAACTAAGACAAATAGTGCAAGAAATAATATAGATAACGTAGTATTATTATACTCAAAAAATAAACATATTTTTCTCTATGAACAATCATAGAAAAGTGATTGTCGACATAACAGGAGATCACGGAAGACTTTTACAAAATATTATTAATTGACAAAATTCACAAACAGAATTTTTAGCGAGATTGATTTTCACTTTATGTTGTGTAATGATCTTATAAAAACAATTTTTAACAAAAAGAAATATTTCCGTATGTACGTTTCACTACTGATTATGATGCCGCTGTAAATTAATAAGTGAAATCACTGGAATTTCGTAAATACAGAATTATGAAATTTTATGCTTATAGGAAATAAAAATGCATTTATTTGCAGTACGTGGTTCTTATAACTTATAAAGGAAAGGAAACACAGTGGAATATTGAGAGATAATAAGTTTTCAAATATTAGCGCTTGTATTCTGAAATACATCATGCGCAGATATTACCATATTTACTGTCTGAACAAACCATCTCTGTTTTGCATAAGTGAATTTTTCTCGCGAACTATATATTACAACAAATATATTCAAAATGTTTCTTAATGCAATCTCAACGCTATCAGTCTTTTATATATCTGGTATTACATTTTTAATATTTTTTCATTTGAAAGACACCTATACAATGCTACCTTCATCTTGTTTTGGTTGTGTTACATACTAACCATAACATTTATTTGTGGATATGCATACTGATTTATATTACCAAAAGTGTTTAAAACATGGATTGTATATTCAAACATGAGCGTACAAAAAACGCTGCAAGTACAAATGTTAATAAATATCCAATATTTAATCGTAATTGTATTCTTAATACAACAGAATGTGCCCAACCAAGATTAATAAACAATTAAAAAGCATGTGATATTATAACATTATACATTATATATTATAATAATATAATAACAAGCATCTTTTTCTGTGTAATCGTATTTGATAATTTTGATGAAACATTTTGATAAGAAGTATTATCTTTTTCAGGTCAAAAGAAACAAACAAAATGATGACGATTCGTAAAAAACTTCTTATCATTTTTTCAATAGGTTTAGTATTAACAATTATTGGATTAACTACTGGAATTCTTTGGTTTATGATTTATTCATCGATTTTAAACACGGTAGATATAAAAAATTTTATCTACAGCTATGATCATTGATTATGTCTTACATTGATTGTTTTATAGCAATTATCTTTAACACCAACGTCTACAAGTTACAAGCTGTGGGAAATAACACCAATTCCTATGTATCTGAAAATATACATGTTCAATTTAACTAACTATGAAGATTTCATTTCAAATAATGAATCTAAAGCAAAACCAAATTTTGTGGAAATGGGTCCTTATGTATTTAGGTATTAAATTTGTGTCAAATATTATAGCCTTTATTAATTAAAAGTCAAACAACATCGTACAAATTTTATTAACAGGGAAGTTGATTATAAGGTAGAACAAAAATGGCATAACAATGATACTATAACATATCAAAGGAAAAGGGTATGGCATTTTGATAAATCTCTATCAAAAGGAGATTTAAATGATAAAGTAACTAATATAAATCCTGTAACTGCTGTATGTATCTTTTAATAGTACACTATACAGTAAGTGCTGCTCTTATTACAATATGTCCCTAACATTCTCTAACATTCTCAGAGTGTCGGATATGCATTAAGACATAAAAAACCTATTCTCCGTGATATAGTAGATAGAGTAATGAAATCAGTAGGACAACAGTTAATAATTACCAAATCTGTTAATGAATTACTTTTTGAAGGCTATGAAGATACTATATTAAAAATAGCACAAAAAATTAATTTCACAGAAATTCCATTTACCAAATTTGGTTGGTTTTATGGGGTAAATTTCATGTTAATATTATTAAAGCAGAGACATAACTGAAGAAGCATACTTGTAATATTATTTTGTTCACAGCGAAATGGTTCTGCATCCTATGATGGAACATTCAATATGTTAACTGGTAATTCTAATTTACTCGATGTAGGAATAGTCAAAGAATGGAATTTTAATAACAGAGTAAGTTATTATCCTGGAGAATGTGGAGAAATAAGAGGAACAAATGGTGATTTGTGGCCACCATTACCTGATAATAAAACTTTATCTTTCTTTGTATCTGATATTTGCACGTGAGTTTAGTAATGTTTAGTTTTTTTAGTTTTAGTTAAAAAAATTTAGTTTTTTCTATTAGGAATGCTGAAAATCAAATAAATACACACTATTTTATGGACAATTATGTTAATAGGAGTATGTCAGTAACATATGATAATACAACTGTTCATGAAGGATTAATAGGAGCTAGATATATTAGTGACTATACAACATTCGACAATGGTTCAATAGTACCATCGCGTTCGTGTTATTGCGAGGGAGAATGTGTTCCCTCTGGAGCACTAAATATTTCATTATGCAAATGGGGTGCTCCAGCATTCATCAGTTTACCACACTTCTATTTGGCTGATCCAAGTTACAGGGAAAATATCAATGGAATGAAACCTAGTAAAGAAAAACACGAACTTTCAATATCCATAGAACCGGTAATTATCGCAAAACAATAGGTATCAATTAACAATGACCATGTCATATTATATTATACAAAGAAAAATTTTTGTAGAAAACGGGCGTTCCACTGAACGTGCATGCACAACTACAACTAAATTTGTTGATGCAACCTGACCATGAGATGTCGTAAGTTCTTATTTTATCTTTTTACTATGGAATATAAATATAATATAACGAATAATATATATGTAAATGAAACTTAAGCATATTTATAAAATATCATTTTCAGCATGTTTAAGAATATTAAGAAAACATTTATACCAATGTTATGGTTTACTCAAGAAGCTTATCTGACAAGTAATTATGCTTATATAATTAAATTTATCATTATTTTGGAATCTCTGGGCAGCATAACTTGTTATGGTATTGCCTGTATTGGCATTTTAATTATTTCTACCGGCATATTTTTGTACATTAAGCATGGTTTGGGTGAAGAAGAAAATCAAGTTTTATTGTCAAGCAAATCTAATGAAAATGATGATATTGGTACTGTTAATGAATGATTAATTATATTTGCAAGCATATGATTAGATTATATGGAAAGGTATAATCAATGTCTACCAAATAAGAAACAAAAACCATTTTCGAAATCTTAGAGTGTATAATAATTATGTATGTAGATTACAAATCTTACTGTATATCTTCTGATTGAAATTGATATAACAAAATTGAAGATAACATCAAGTTGATTGTAAACAAAATTGTATTCATACAAAGTTAGTGCATTGTTCAAACAGTTTATAAATATGCTTTTAAAATGTAACTATAACGGTAATCAAGTGCCTCAGTGCTTTAATGACAACAAACGTTAGAAATAGCGGAAAATACAATAGATACCTCGAATGCTTAAAAGTGAGATGCATATAATAGCAAATCAATATTAATATAAGTTTCCTTTCGTAAGCGAGGGATAGAAATATATTCCCAATCTCCTGTATAATATTTTTTTAGTACCTATTCAAAATATGTATTATATTGTAGGTATGTATATATTTTTATCTATGAAATCCGAAGAAATAATGAGTATTAGAATCACATTCATTAAATTCAGTTCATGTTAATGTTCATATAATTAAAGTTATAGCAATTACAATATCGTTACAGCTGTGATAACTACAGTTTCGTTTCATTAGAATAAGAATTGTTAGAAAATAAAAGACATTACTTTTATACAATACATTGTTGAAAGTAAATTATATATATGTATGTACATATTTTCTTCGTATCGTGCCTTTATTATCCCTTTGGTCTATCTTCTTGAGAAATCATTCGTGTAACTTCTAGATGTCACTACTGTCTAGTTTTTTAAATGAAAAAATACATTTTCTACTGTATTGCGGTCTGATAAAATTCTTGTGTAAAAAGAGAAAAAAAAATAGGAAAGAATGAAAAAATAAAATTAGCAAATTTTATTTTTTGCATCAAATAGTCTGGCTTTTATTAAACAAAACAGATATGACGAAACGGTTGAAATTGGCTGGTAAAATGATACGCCACGCCAATAGTAATCAAACATGAGAATTGTAGAAACCTCGTAAATTCATCATTCATCAAAATTCTTGTAAAAAGAACTTCGGAAGGTTTTTTAAAAAAGCAATCATTCTAATTACGCTCTGAACTATTTTTACATTTAGTACTTGCAGTAATATTACTGACACAATGTATAAACTACCAAAATAATTCTTTCTTCGCACCTAGACTACCAATTAAACATGAAAAAATATTTTGGCCGAGTACATGCAGATCTACAAAGCGGAATGTTTTATCGATCGGCTGCAAAGTGATTTCATTATTCACGTGTAAAAATAAAAGAATCCTTCGTTCGAGAATAGCCGTTTTTCGCTGTTGATTCCCTTTTTTCCACTGCCATGCAATGTACATATTATTCTTTTAAAAGATGGCGATACAGACGTAAATTTTTCAAACGCGGTAGAAAATACGGAACGAACGAAAGGACATGAAGCAAATTAGAAAAAAGTACTGAACACCTTGGAAGTATGTAGTTTCAATTTGTCATGCATAAGCTCGCAACTCGTCGCATATTTATACAAACTGAGTACACGCTAAGCAACGATAGTTTACTTTGATCCTATCAATCATAACGCACACAACTTTTTTGTATGTCACATGCGTAGAACGATCTAACCGTCATAGTCATTTCTCTAGCGTAGAGAAGCAACGATCGATCGTTCGTATTTACATACTCTATCTTCAAACGTATAATTGCAATAACGATGGGGCATTATTTTCAAATAAATCAGATTGTTCGATCGATACTCCTTTCGAGGAAACTAACATTCGCTGAATGTATTTTATCAAAGAGAAGAATGCCTTTATGTTTCTCGGTTGCTGTGTAAAATTCAATAGAGAAGGAAGAACTAGCACCCTGAAAACATCGTAAAACGAGCAGCCGAGATAAACTGAAAACCTTTGCTCATTCTAGTGTTAAACGATATTGACGTTTGTTCACGATTTATGCGAAATAGTTCATAAACATTATAGAGAATACAGTAAATGTTAAAAAGTAGAGAATATCTTTTAGATCTTTGAAATATATTAAAAGCGAAAAACACGTGCATACCTTAAACCTCAACAAAGGTAACGAACAGATCTGAATAATGTCAGAAAAACACACATAGTATAATATTTTGTAAATTTCGCATGAACCATCAATGCCAAGATAAACGTGACAGCAAGATAGGAAAAGGCTGACTCTAAAAGGTTTATCGGGTGCAGAAATGATAAATGAGCGTGCGATCAAACGAGTTGGCGGACTAACGAGGGATTATATAGTGCGTACACAGCCGAAACCTTTGCAACCCTAAATTTTCAGTATCATGCGGAAACACAAACGTTAATCTGAACGGTCAATGAAAGGAATCCTCCACTGGAATGTAATACTCTCTCAAGCTACTTTTTATTTTCCAAGTATTTCAAAGGATATTGACGCTAAGGACAGTTAACTGGCACGGGACGAACTTAGAATTTTCTATTGATCGGAGCACACATAAAATGCCGCACAAAATATTACATTAACGCATTAACGTATTTCCTTTATCCATGTGGCTATCATGAGCAAAGACTATTTACGATTCAATGACTATATTTGATCGAAGTTTTATTGACTTTTATTTGACGGAGCTTATACTTCTGCATGAAATACAGTCGAATCCTTCCGAAGACCATTTCCGATCAAAGTCGTCGTAAACTTGTATTTGGCCGTAAAATCAAGATTGCAATTTAACCTGGTAGAATTTATTGACAAAAATAGATACACACGTAACGCTGCTACAGGGCGGTTAAACAGTAGAAAAAGGATTGAAATACCCAGAGATTCCAGCACATTCAACGACTATACGTTGTTTGTTTAACGAAAAGAAAATATAAAAGTTGAAAACGTTTACCACTTAACGTAACTGGAAGCAGCGATATAGGATTGCTCATTTTAGCTATGCTTTTATCATTGTTTTCCTTTAATAACAAGTTACTCTGTCTTTTAATAAAAAAAAAAAAAAAAAAAAAATTGGCAAAAGAGTAAGAATCACCAGGTATCCATCAGACTCGACATGGGAAATTTTCAGGACAAAATGTGACACCGACTAGTACTAGCGCACCTACGCGCGCTCGTTAAAACGACGTACATACCTCAGTTTCGCAGAATCCGTCGTCGCGTTCACATCCCTTTCCCGAATTGGGACCTTTTCTAACAAGTCTACGTGACACACACCACGCAACATCTTCGACAAACCCTGTGATACATTCTCTTTATGAGACAGTGGTTTTACATTGTTATTAATGTAAAACTTCGAACATGCGGTGTTTTACCATTTTATCCAGACAGTTGCAAAATTCTGTGAAAATTAGTCACTCGAAACGTAAAATATTTGCTGCCAGAAATTTGCATTAAACAACGATGAATACTAATTTTCGTATGAAAAACAATAGTCCGATAAACGAATGCGGTGTGTAAAAACAAGTGACTGTGATATGATTTTGAATAAAATTGCGGATATAGTGACGATGACGATGATATATTTCAATGCCAAGTAATAAGTAAGAAATAGGCGATCGTGAATTAAAGGGAATAATAAACAAATACGCGAAGTAACGTTGCATGCGCTGCATTTAAGAGTTTACAGAAAATACTCCGGTCTCGCAAACTTCGTTGAACACCGTGAAATGAATAGTTGGTTGGAATAATATGAGAACAAAGGGAAAATTTTGATGGTCGTAGAATTCTTTTTCTCTTTTTAAACTTTCGACGAAGCTTGTGCACGCGATATTATTCGCGAATTGACCCCTTTAGTTTCGTCTGAGAAAAGTAAGAACAAAGCGACAAAAGCTTTCGCGTACTCAGACACCTCTCGGAATTTGTCCAAAATCAAATCGATTAATCATCTTCGGAAATTTCACTTCCCGTTTTGTCGCACCATAAACAATGCGGAAGTGACGAGCGAAAAAAAGAAACGCACTGAGGTTTCCATCGAATAAATCGAAATCCTCCACAATTGATGCAAATCCGACAGATTTATGACAATTTATATTTCCGTTGCAGAACATGCTGGAACGAAGTCGGAAACATCGTGTCGAATGCCATGTTAAAAATATTTCGAACGTCTGTCACTTTTCCACAAGTCCACACTACGGTAACATTCGAATCTTGTGGAAAACAAACATAATAATACCGTATAACCGAATTTGAAATTAAAAGAAATCAATGGAAAAGTGAACCGTAATTAGTGGATTATAATAAGTGGACAATTCGCATAATTTTTGTCCCACGAACATCACGAAATTGAATTTCATTAATGCTAAACCATGAGCCGCATAATAAACGGTGCTAGAATGGTTTTGACACCCTTCTGATTAATTGACATGTTGGTTGTCACTGCCGATTCCGACGCGCCAGAAAAACGTGATAGAAAAACCCGTAAGATTAGTAGCATAATCGAGTGGTTCTTTTTCTCTCAAACTTCGTGCGTCTCGGAGGGAAATCAGAAATCCAAAAAATTCTTGTAGGAAAGTTTTCACGGCGAACCAACAGAATTTCGAGTTTGTATCGAGAATCTGAAACGCGAATACGATGCTTTTAGCGCTTTTAACCGAAATTTATTAGCGGAGGCTAATGATTTTTCGAGCGGAACGACGATACGATCAATTAATAGACATCGTACAATTGCGTTACGATCCGTACTATAAACTGCACCATGGTGTCGTAACGCCACAGTAACTTCTACTCAAGTACAATTAAAATTTCGATTAAATTATAGTTTCCGAGCGATGCTTCGTTAAACTTAACAGCAATGTTCATTTTACTTGTGGAGAACACGATCCAGAAGATTTTTTCTATTTAATCGCGGATCGAAAATCAACACGATCGATTCGTCGTTGACTTCTGTATTAACTTTTACGAGAAAAATTCCTTTCGCCACTTTCGAACGATTTCATCGCTATCCTGTAATTAAATTTAATCTCGAACTTTCCCTCTAAAGCTCGGTCAGACGTTAGAAGTAAAATCGAAAAAAGGAGGGAAACCGTGGGACAATACTTTCGTTCAAACGAGATAAAACGCATCCCACCGAGGTACTTCTCGATTTTCCAATTCTCGTGGACACTGCTTTCTTTTTTCACGAAAGAATAAGGCAAAAACTTACCATAGTATCGACTCGATAGCAAATTTATCGTCTATCCGCAGACTGGAAAATCTGGTAGAAGAGGAAGAAAAGAAGAGGACCGAAGCAGGGTGAACTCAAGAATCATTTTCTATTTGTCGAGCCATTAGTCGGAAGAAATTCATTAGACAATTCGACGCTTGGGAAATCGGAACACGTGACGGCCAAAACTTTCTTTGTTAGTCCTGGTTTTCATTTCGGTGCCAAAGAAGTCTCTTTCCTACAGTAGAAACAGGGGAAGAAGAACGATCCATTCAGTAATCTATCTAAACCATTCTACCAAGAATCAAGTGTTCTGGTGGTTTGCGATATTAATTGTATGGAAACAGGCGCATCAATAATCAATATTAGCAGATGACGCTGATAAAGAAATAGAACAAGCAGAGTCGTCTTTAATATCATGGAAATCGGAGACAAGTAAATGTCATTCGGTCGTAACAGAGGAAACGAGGCGAATCGAACCGAAGCGACAACTATTTCTCCCTTTTCTTCATCCCTGAATGCTAAACGTTTATTGAAGAAACGTCGAACGTGAGAACGTTCGAAATGAAGACTGAAAGCAGCAGTAGTCTGTAAAAAAGGAAGTTGTTTGCTGAACTCTCCCTAGGAGGGTTCATGCTTTTCGATATCAATAACGTATAAAGGATCCTTAACAAAGAAAAAGAAAGATGCATCCTCTCGAGTTAGTGATCGTAGGATGGCTGGCATTGGTAATATCCACATTGGTCGATGCCATCGATTATTTGGATGACTACTCAGCGATGGATTACACCGACGAATCGGACATCGATTACAATGCCACGAATTGCACCAATAGTTATTGTATCTCAAACGAAGAGTACGTGGATCGTATGATAAATTATATATTCCCCAAGTTTTGGGACTGGGTGTTGATCGCGTCGCATAGCGTTGTTTTCGTGGTCGGCCTAATCGGGAATGCGCTAGTTTGTATCGCGGTTTACAGGAACCATTCCATGAGAACGGTGACAAATTATTTTATTGTCAATTTGGCTGTGGCCGATTTCCTAGTTTTATTGCTTTGTCTTCCGTTCACCGTACTGTGGGACATCACCGAGACCTGGTTTCTAGGTTTGACCTTGTGCAAAGCCGTGCCATATCTCCAGGTATGACAATCACGCTTCATTTATTAGATTAAAATTTATCTCTCGTGCGGTTTTAATTGAAAAGGTCACGAAACAAACCTAAAAAGAGAAGCAGCTTTTAAACATCCTAAAATGTTGCATTCACGCTTCGCGATATTTTTTTTTCTGGAGAGCGTCCAGGGATTAGAGATTTCGTGCACGTTCGTTGGATGCGCAAGCGACCTCTTCTCCCACGTTATCGTTCGTTACCTGCTGGATTCCTACTCGTACCACCGGTTGAACTTCTCTTAGATATTTATTTCGAGAGTGCAGAAGCTTACAGTGAAGCTACCGTTCGAATTCGAGCCAACAAGAGATTGGAGATGTTCGAGGCAGTAAAGAGCAGCTACCTTAATTGCAAAATTGAATGTAGTTCCGATGCAATTCGATCGACGACATTTCCATCACACGAAAGTTCGCGATCTTCCCTATTCAACAATTCATGGCATCTTCTATTCTTCGAGTTTATACGGCGCATAAATTTTTTTGAACTCGCAATGTAATGGATAAAGGCTTTCTCTGCTAGATGGAGACCTGAGTTTATAATAAATTCATAAGTCGGCCGTGTTATTCTTAATTTCATATTCTAGTCGATTTCATATTCGTCGGACATGTTTTTTTATGCCTAGATACTTGATTGACTCAACATTGAGACACGCGGCGATGAATTAAAGACGATCACTTTAATTTTCCACGAAGATTAGAGCATTTTTTTAAATTTCTCTTCAATATCGAATCGTTCGCGTCGTTAGTATATTCGTGTTGGTTCGTCGACGACTTCGGGCTGGTTTCGAATAATAAAACCCGCCTCACGAACACAAATATCTTTATTCAAGTTTTAATTAACTTAATTACAGTATCCTTCTTCGCGTGGCTAATAACGAACGGTATCAACCTGGTGAAAAGCCGATATCGCATTCGCCCCTAAATTTTCTCGACTCAACGACATGATTGGGAAGCCTTAATCGTAAATCAAATTATGTACTGAAATTATGCAATTAACGTCTTACAGAATGTAACCGGAGGTAGATTCTTAAATACTTCAAATAATATCGAGGTCGAAACAATCATATTTCTTCCCGTGCATCCTGCCTTTAATTTCAATTGCAATTTGCATGTTTTGTTACATAATTATCTGTTTCCAAATTGTTTTTTTGGAGGCGACGGGCATTGGTATTTTTAGTTCGTCGACAGTTCAATAGATGGCTCGATGTAAGTAGCGATTCTCGCATTCGGTATATCACTTTAAATGTAACATAAGGCCGGCACAAGTTGTCACAAGTTTAAAAAGGGTATTCGCTACTTTAATAGCGCGTCGATACGGTCAAGTGCCGTGTTGGCGGGGTATGGCAATCAAGACATACCCAATACATAATTTTTGTAAACGCGAGGCTGTTGGCTGCCAATTTCGCACCGGCGCCTCCACTTGCTCAATTACTAAACATATAGCAATAATAAAAATGGGAAGGTTCCAATAAAGAAAATCTATTTGTTCTACTATTCATTATGGTTAAAAATTGTCAAAAATTGCTTTGTATCATTGGTAAGGGTTAATATGCAAATGGAAAATTAAAGCGAATGATGATCAATGGATTGTATCGTGCTTATACATCAATGAACAGATTTAAACGTCACGCGTGGCTGACGCGCAGCCACGTTCCCGCCGCTATAACAAATTTCAGTTTAAGTTTGTATTTGATATTGTTACCGTGGTTGAAGTATAAATGATTAGACAAAGAAGTTGGGAACTATGGCATTTGCATGTAAAGGAATTAACACGTCCACAGGCAAAGCTTAAAAAATTCATTACCGTTTGAAACCTCCATCCCCCGTTCTTTCATCCAATTTTCGAAGATGAATGACCTGTTCGGGGTCGTACCATTTTTCACGCCTGATTCACGATACTGTCCGAAACTTGACATTCAGATGAGTCATATTTTGGAGGTTTCGACGTTGACCGCAAAAAATTTTATGTAATCGCTAACAAAAGAAATATGCTGCTTGATTGATAGTTAACCGAGAATCCGACTATTACGGTCGACACTCGTAAATTCTATCTGTTATGCAATCCACTTGCTGCTTCGTAATATTCATCTTACGCAATGTGTAATGCAACAGAAGATGCAACGCCGCCATACCATTCTTTCTCATTTTCCTCACGTATCTCCACATGTTAGCAGACCAAATAGACACGAATGACCGTATCGTGTATCACAAAAGAATGGAAAAAAGAGAATGGCGCGCTTATAATTCAAAATGAGATACAAGCGATTTCGCATCGGGTAGCATCTGGCAGCCGAGCGGAATAAACATCATGAGGGTGGTGGCCGCGTCAGCGGAACAAACGAACTTTCTGATCGCCGTTATTTCGCTCGATAAAACGGAAAACGCGAATTACACGGTGGGCAATGAATTTTACGAATTTTCGATTCGTTGCGGAGCAAACGGACACAGAAGTAATATACTCGACTAGTCGAACGGCGCACATACCGTGTAGCTTGAAATGAGTTTAGAATAATAATTAATTAATTCTGCAAAAGATTCGAACATCTTGCGCGATGGAATTTAATAAAATGAAATAAGCAACAGGAGAAAACGAATTTAGCACGTTATTGCGATACTACAAAGAGGTGATACAGTACAAAGGGCGTATCTCGTATCGGGAGCCAAGACAACGTTACACAAACTTGCTTTATAGCCTATTGTTGGTGTATTGTTTCAGACTTTGGTGTTCGCTATATGATAAGATACGCGTGAGAACGCGAGGAACGATCCATAGTTGGTCATAATTATCGTCGCTTTTGCAACAATGTTAACGAGGGAGTCACACTCAGGTTTGCTAAAACGAAGCCATGGAGAAGAAAGGTTACCCTGTCGGCGTTCCATTAATATTGCATTAATGGCTGTGGAAACAGTGGTATTCATGTAACGCGTCTCAAGCAACATATTTGAAAACGATACACCGCACTGTTTCGTCCAAGGGATAATTAACGTGGAATGCATGATTTGGTTTGCAGTTTGCTACGATCGACCTGTGCGGTTTAGAGCGCGTGTGATCCTATATTTAATTAAAACTAGATCGGTCAATATTACAACAGGGCTACACTTGTATACACCGAAGTACAGTTATATGGAAATATCGTTCGGCTCGTTTATCATAGTCCCATGCATGTGACCACGGATATCCACACCGATGTGCAAACTTGCATCCTGTGCCTTCGTTAGGATGTACCAACATGCTCGCACAACCAAGGCAGCCTCAGCTAGAGACCAAATCGCATTATCTTACAACATGTTACTGAACTCTGTTCCTGCTGCACGATAACTTATTTCTGCATTCTCAACTTGTTCAAGGAATTTAACTCACTAAGCTGAATTCGTCTCGCTTTCGAAATAATAATCGCTTTTCATCTGTGTTGAGCCGGATAACTTTACTTCCGTCGTGAATGTCGGTGACAACCGGCGTTCGTTGCATCCAGTTCACCGCGTAGAAATTCATTAAGGACCAAGGTAACGTTACTTTTGTGAAAAACAGCCGGGAGAGGTCTTCGCAAGTAAAAACGAGGCGAAATTCCAATGCGAAGAAAGAAGAGATAGCCCGACGAATGTCGGAGAGATGGAAAAAGCGGGTGAAGCACGTGCCGAGTCGCAAGCACAGCAACGTCTCTACGTGTACATGAATACTTTTTACCGGAAGTAAACGCGAAAAGCAAAGAGACCGAGCGTAACGTAGCTAGCTATAACGAGAATACCGGGTCTCGCTGAGCCGTCGCTCTGCGAATGCGTGTTTATCGTCACGCTGTTTATACATTGCATAATTTCTTCGGCTATGGATAGCAGCCAAGAACTTTTTTTGAAGAAACTAAGACACGCTTAAAGCGGATATTTCTCGACAAAACGTCCGTTTAAGTGAAATATTCAACCCTGTGGGATATTCGAGCCGATACTCCGTACAACAACCTTCTAATTACTTACGCACTGTATCCGATGACAAAGACACCAGCTTGAAACCGGTGTTGTGGAGTTAATCGTTTGTATAATAGTACCTCGCTGCTCCCTTTAATCAAGATTAAAATAAAGGCGGAGGTGAGTAGCAAACAGCAGAACGACTGCAATAGGCTTGTAATATTGGTCAGCCCTCTTCGAACGAGAATTAAACCCCTCTTGTGTTACGAGCGCATTTCCTCAATAACGTAAAGTCTCTGTTATTCTGTATTCCCCAGCTTGTTACCAGGTTCTATCGTATCTAAGATGTAAATCCATGTTGTACAATTGCCGAAAGCCGACTTAGGTTGTATATATTTTTCTTTTATCCAAGAGAAACATATTACCGTACCAAGTGGCAATTTCCTATAGCGGCGGCAATTTGTCAGGAGATTCGTATATCTGCATTTCAGATAAGATCGCGGGTAGCTTGTGTAGAATGTTTAACGATTTCTGGTTTCTGACTACGTATACTCAAGAACATAGCTGTTATACATAACGTAGACGTTAGCGATCTTCAAAAAGGAACGATTACATTCGCCAGAACGAAGGAATAAGTAACGAGCGTCGTTTCGCTTTTTTCAACGCTTGAGATTCCGCGGTGGTTCCACGGGGAAAAGAAGCTCTGCTCGTGTGGAATATTATCACGTACACCGACATTACGGAATTACGATTAAGGAAAAGAAAAATTTTGTGAGTTGTCACAAATCACATCACGTAATGCTGAATGTCTACTTTCAGAATGGTACGGTTGCGAACAGTAGCGAACGATATAATTTCTCGTTGATTAACCGTAGCTTTTTCACTTTATTTATCGTGAGATTTGAATTCTTGCCAATGTCGTAAGACATAGAAATTACAGTTATGTACAGTGCGCGACATGTTTTCGTTGTACAGTTTAAGAAATCTTTGAAATACTACGGACATATGAAGTTTCCATATCTTTCTGAAAGTGAAGGAAGTCAAAGCGAAGTAGGTCTGGTCATGGACGGACCGTTGAATCGTAATCGCGCACGCAACTCTTGCCTTACGACAAACCAACGGGACGAAGTTAAAAGTTCACGAGACGGACGAGTGTGTTCCCAAGATACTTTATTTTTTTCACGTAGCGAAACGTTACCTGGCGTGACACGAAGTGAATTTCCCGTGGGTTTTTCGATACATCCGGCGAACGCAACGTCAAGTAATCCCAAGGGTCGCTCAAAAATATGTATCAGCAGCATCGGCACCTCATTGATTATTTAACCCTGAAGAGATGTAAGGACACATATTGCCGCTAGGTCCGTACGTCATTTGGGAGTTCGAAACTCGAAAAACACGAAGGAGCTAATGATACAAAGTTTGCGTGCCTTCGGGGTCGTTACGGCGACCAGGGGACTGTTCGTAGCAGACGAGTCGTATGAGTCAGGTGATATTTCACTAGGGAACAGCTCTTTCTCGTGACCGAATCGATAACGTGAATTTTTTAGAACGTTACCCTAATATCTCCCTTTGTGATGCTTTGGCTTGAGGTTTCCACCAATAAAACTATAATTCCTCCAATTAACAGCGCAGAAAAGGATAACAAACTGAATGTAAAATGAGGAAAAGGTCGAAGATTCTTCGCGTGTGTGCCATTGATTGTACTCTTTGACCTTCCCAAAAAGTCAAGCATATACATATATAAACAAACAAATCGGAATAATAAAATTCTTCAATAAAAAAGTTCTTAGGGCACGTAATAACCGCATTCTCGGTGATATACACAGTTCGGTTAGAAAATGATGATCAAAAAAAAAAAAAAAAAAAGGAAAGGATGAAGAGTTTGCACTGATGCTCTCTCATCTGGAAAAGCGATTTCGACGCTGATCCGTCAGTTATCATCGTCAGACTAGCTAGCACTCGTTAATCGAGGCAGCTGGTGTTGGTTCAATCGCTCTGGTGACCGAAGGGCAAAGCCCCAAGTGGTATTGTCGTGATATCGGTAGCACGTTAGGCACGCACTGGCGTGACGAATGCAGTTGTGAGTGTGACCGGTAGATAGCCGAGATTTAATTAAAACGCGCTCTACGGTCGCCTACGGTGACAAACAATTGTGAAATCGTCTCGCATTAGGTGGGGGTTGAAAAAACAATGGGTTCTGTTCAGGTTGACGAGCAACCTATCCGTTACGCCTCAGGACCAAGCGGAATTATTCGATTCGCGTTTGTATATATCCTTTCCGTCAACATCACACCTCTTTTCTTTTCCTTCCACGTCTATCTAACTTTTTGCATGTGATACTTTTACAGATCGATTAGAGAACTCTGTCTTTGTATATACCCTATACCGTGAAATTCACCTTAATTACTTTTATGTACATTTAGAAATTTCCCACCTAAACCCGACGAATAAATTGGGATATCTCGCCTGGCGCAGACCTCTCTGTTAATTGCGCGGAAACCATGCCGAATAGAATAACGACAAGCGAAAGCGTCCGGAACAATTTGCTCTGCGTGTTAAACGTAACCGCTCTTTGCTTCTGCTGTTCTAATGCCGATCGATTTACCCTACTACTCGAATATCTCCTTGTCGGGATCCTTGACCGACTCTAATTATTACAACTGCAGTAAGGAACGATCGATCTTGTACCCAATATAAATATCCACGCAATTTAATCGTATTTCTGAAAGAAAACCGATCTTTAATCTCCATTTGTGTATCACAAGGTAACGAGTTCTCCCCGAATTGCAAACGACAAAAATCACGTACAACTATTTCGATTATCCTACGAGCATCATATATCACAGGGAAAACGGATAGTCACTTGGGACGAGTAGGATTTGTGTCTTTCGTCGGAAACAGTTTCAATTTCAAATGTCCGCTACTGACGACAAAACAGTTTCCTTTATCACATTGTTATAAATATACGAAAAAGACGAGCTTGAACTAATATCGATAATTGAGGTTGTCTGATAAATAATTTTCCAAGAAATCGGTCGGCGCACCTAGAAACCGAATCAAGGGTATTCGCTGCTTTTCTTTCCAAGAAACAAATGAAAGAAATGACAAATTACTCGTGTTGAGATAGCTACGATTCCCTTTGGTAATTCCGCTGTATCTCAGCCGTATTTCCAAGTCGCGGCTAACGATGTTCGGGATTTTTCAATTGCTTAATCTTCTCCTACCTTCATTGAAATTAAAGTATCCCTGGAGCTCGGCGCATCGTTATCTTGGAGTAAGTTTCTAAGTTCTCCGATTTATCTTCCATTCGCGCGCATAGATTTCATGATAAAAACGAAACGACTACATCTACATAGGAACTCTTCATTAAACAGATAAAACGTGGAAAGTACGTATCAATGTAAAAATGAATAACACCTATACGTTTCTTCTTGATCTTCGCAAGAGAAATTTAATCGGATTATGCGCGATCGTCACAGTATGACAAGATGAAATCGTAAATTGCTACTTGCCATCAAAAGGGGATGAAAAGTTACGACCACACTGCGACAGTACGAAAGCTATGACGAAGCAGAGCGGTGGCCTAATCAGTGAAAGGCTAATGTCTCGAAAAGTAGGAACCTGTCAAGAGCACCTGAAGCTAGAAGGTTGAACCTGCTACTGACCAATTCGACGATCAATTCGAATATACGCGACGTTCGTGTTTGTTGCCGCGCAGGAACTTCGTAACTAACCCTTTGACGATAATTCGGAAATTCAATCGACAGCAAGCACTTGCAGTCGGACCTCTAAACGCATTAGCATAACGTACGAAAAGACGTCACACGGGAAATGCCCGGTAAACAGAACGTGAATGTGCATGTGTCGTTTCTCGGTAAACGTCGCAAAGAGTTTCACGGTTGAAATACTTTATTTTAAATGCGATTTGCTTAACGATTTGTTTGTTTTTAATTAGTGCCGACTTTCGATCAATTTTTCACGTGGTCGTCAGATTCATATCAAACGCGCTACCAATGGTATTTGTGAAAAGAAATTTAGGTCGAACTGACCAGCGCGATTTGTTTTATTAATTCTACGAGTTGTTCGCGAACAAAAAGAAAAGCAATCCGAAGCTGAGCTACGAAGCCAATAAATTTTCTGGCAGGGAAAAAGCTCGGGCACACCAACGAAGTCAACAGTTTTATCATTTTCCGAGAAGCAAAACTCCTACCAAGTTCTCGGCAGTATTTTCTAACCGTTCGTTTTATATTCATAACGTGTCTCTCTGTACTAGACCAACTACGAATAAACCATGTTACCGGGTAAAAAGCCAAAATGTAAGATATGTCAATGTCTATAATAACATGATCTATTATGATTCTATAACATGAACGAGTATTTATATTCGTATTCACATGGATACCAAAAAATGTCAACTACCTGTAAATAGTTCTAACTGTATCGTCGATCGATCTCTGATGCAACACATAAATTCTATAGCGAACGGAAGTTATGGAAATTTCATGAATAAACAAATTAAAATTCATAACGAACGCGGTTAATTTCTTTCTTTTAAATAACGCTGGATGATACTCGAAAGAGCAAGGAATGAACTCTTGAGCTCTTGTTTTTACAGCATTTATCTCTACCGACGATCACATAAATATTTGAAAAATAAACCTGCTTCTGCTTGGTCTTTGTTGCAGACAGTGTCCGTGACCGTGAGCATATTGACCCTAACTTTTATATCGATAGATCGATGGTACGCTATATGCTTTCCCCTGAGATTTAAGTCTACCACTGGACGAGCAAAAAGTGCGATCATTGGAATTTGGGCGATAGCCCTTCTATTTGGTAGTTAAATATTAATTTAATATCTTTCCTTAAATAGCAATTCAGCAAAACAAGCATATAATTCATCTTTAGAGTACGCTTTTATGGAATAGTTTATTCCAAAATTAAGGCACTCGACATTTACTTTTAGTTACTGACAAACTATGAGAAAAACCATGCATCAACACTCAACGTTTGTACAGATATTCCAGATCTCGTGGTATTGCATACCGTCCCACCTACGCACATCAAAATAAAGACCGTTTTATTCACGCAATGCGACATATCCTGGAGTCAAAGGAGCCAGGTCGCCTTTACTATCGTCAAACTAATTTTCCTTTATACCGGACCTTTGATCTTCATGAGCGTAGCCTATTGGCAGATTGTAAAAGTCCTTTGGAGGAGCAACATTCCAGGACATAATTGTAAGCAAACGATCAATCTACGTTTCCTTTGTATTTTTTATTCACAAAGAAAATTATACGTATTCTATGGCCGCGCGTTTATACGCGTAACGAAGCTATTATAAAATATTTCTAGAACTTGCTCGTACAGGTCATTCGTTCGTTTTTCTTCGCGGATATTCGTGTCATCACGATCTTTTCTTATCGACAGTATCATTAGTATTCAACGCTCGAGATTCCAAACTGCGAATGTATTTAACGCGACATTTAACCTTTTCGTGGACGTTTATTTTACAGTTAAACGTTTAAGCTGTGTCCAATCAGTAATATCACGGTCGTAGCAAAAACTAACCGATAATTCTACGACGTAAGTAATAATACCAAGCATTTGTAGTACCGTCACGAGCATCCCAGATGAGCCAGATTCCATCGACCAGTGGCGGAAATCCGGAAGTGCAGCTGAGATCCCGGCGAAAGGCGGCAAAAATGTTAGTCACAGTGGTCATCACATTTGCGATTTGCTATTTCCCTGTGCACTTACTCTCCGTTTTAAGGTATCTTCCACTAATCGATGTTACACAAGTTCAATTTACCCTAATGTCCGACATAACATAATGTAAGAAACAAAAACACTCAAATACTTCGGTTATGGACGAACACGTATGTTACGACAGTTGGGATGGAAACGACATTATTGTTCAAAGCAAATTGATGTCCGTATTATTTAACGTTTCAGGTATACCACCACATTACCATCCAATAAATGGATAAACGCCATCAGCTTAATCGCGCATGGCCTATGCTATTTCAATAGTGCAGTTAATCCTCTGATCTACAACTTCATGAGCGGTAAACGACTTTTTACTTTCATTAATTTTAAACAAACAATAGTTTATCGATCGTGTTTCAATTGCACGTGTCAGATAATTCTATTGGACAAAATCACTTCTTCGCGATTTGGTCGACGAACAGCTTATACTGCTTCTAAATTGTATCGCCGCATACTGTCAGCTGACTTTCTATGGATTTTATGGATTGCACGGTACCGTACCTCTTTGATCAAAAAATTATTGACAAGCTCGATACGATTGATTTATTACAAACGATCTGATACGTAATGCTGATACGTAAAGATCCATGTCACGCTATTTCTTGTGTTAATGGAACAAGGTGATTCGTTTCTATTTAATAAGTAAATAGAATATTTAAGATAATTGACTTTTGATAAAATTCTTCCTTGCTTCCTTCCCTTTTTACCCTTCTAATGATTCTGAAGTGATTTCACCCTATTCATTACGAAATTCAAAACTTATCGGAGAGCTTTCCTCACGGCTGTTATTAACACGCATCTCCCCAGATATTTCTATCTCGTTTACTTAAAGAACTTGGTAATTAAATGAAGCGATGTTTCACTATTTAACTGATAACGACTTTGATGTTTCTAACTTTCAGTTTGCATTTTAAAATATACAAGAGTTCGAAAAGAACAATGGCACGATTCTTTTACAGAGTTGCTCGTTATTATGCAATTTGATTCGACAAAGTTTTGCTGCAATTTCTTTTCAAAATACTTTTTGGGCAGTAAAGGTGTACATATCGTGTAAATATCGAAAGATTCCAAATTTCATGTTTAAATATCAAATTTCGAAAGATACTTTAGTTCATAAGAAAAAGACTACTCATACCTGTATTTCCACTTTAATAATTCCGACTCGTAATGAAACCGGAAATAGAAACGATGGCAACGGTGAAAGCAAAAGGAGATATTCAGCGTGTGGTTTGCAGGTAAGTTCCGGCAGGAGTTTGGTCGTACATTCCGAGAATGCACGCCTTTGAACCCCACGAACGATCGCAGGCCAAACCAGCAACCCAGCTACGCTTACATGGCAAACGAATGTCGATCTGCATCGCAAAGTCGTCGTGAACAATTCTGACATGCGGAAATACGAGTCTCTTGGGTGAAAAAAGTCCCTAATACAATCTTGGAAGGAACTCAGGCCGAAAACGAATCTGTCCAGGATCGATGTAGCCTTGGGTTTTGTCCTCCGCAATCTCAATTACGCTTAGGGTGAGCTGTATTATATTCCACAGTTATTGGCCACCTTACAAAATCAATTTCTCTTTTACCGATAATCCTTATTAATCTTTACGTTTTAATTTAACCACTTCACTGTACACATAACCGACGATCCAAGAGAAGTAAACTGTAAAATCTAATTTCGAGAATCGGAATTTTTCATTACAAATAAGCAATCGATCGATAATCACTTACTTGTCTTGAGATGCAGACGTAGAAGGCGTTTTGATAGATGATTTTACCCTTTCTGAGAGTTTTATTTGTATTTTATTTGCATATCTGAGACTTAAATGATCTATTAGGAATTAAAAAGTATGCTTAAAATAAAGGTCGATAACGAAATATTATATAGCTTACCCTTTTCGTTAAAGTCATAATGAAAATTGAAGTCAAACGACAATAATGATGTTAATCTTAATTATAGTAGTATACCTCGATTTAAGGTTTACAACGGTCCATTCTTTGAAAGTAATACAAACTTAAAACAACGCAAATTATCTCATTTGTATATAATGTACCTGTAAAATATTACAGAAAGTATTCGATAATTAATCAAGGACTTTTATTACAGGGAAATTTCGGAAGGCGTTTAGGCGTACATTTCGCTGTGCTCAAGAGAATGGTTCTCGAATACAGCGTGGATATCTTGCGAGCACATCTAATTTCCCTCGAATAAAATCTCGGACCACGACGATACGGACGACGTTTAAGAATAACAATAACCTTCAGCGAAATACCGAAATTATACCTCTCAGTGCTATAACCACTATTCAGCAGAATGAAAAACACGATTGATTGGATGCATATACACCAATAATATGACTAATCAGACACGCAGTAAGATTCACAAGTGATTTATTTACATGTAATTTGAATTTTAATACTAATGTAGAATATAAAATATTAGATAAATATAACAAAAACACTATGTTCCACTCGGTAGTATTTTAAATAATAAAAAATATTTGTGAACACGATTATATTTAGTTCTCAAATTCATAAAAATTGGTAGACACTATAAATTCCATTGAAAAATGGAATCATCTGATATAACGAAACATTGAATATTATTGAATTAATATGTAAAATGTACTTACAATATTAAAAATTACCATATAGAAGCTCGATGTTTATTCTCGCAGAGCGTAAACTATAACATAGGCACATATGAATTTGTAAATCATTCTTCATAATAGAATGATTGTATTTAGAACTATTGTATTATATGTAATCTTCAGACGATACGTAAAGTTCGCTGACAAAATTGTATGTAAAAACTTTAATAAGATATAAATAATATATACTATCGCTATGTTATAAATATATGATGTAAATCTTCTACTAGCACTTCATATAGTTTTGAACGAATTTATCTTTAGTCCACAAAAATTACATTTTTACTGCATATGAGAATCATTTAACTGAAAGATCAATCCTACTGTTTGTATGATGTCAACACTGTTAATCAAAATTTTATACAAGTTAAAATTAATTGATAGGATCCGTACAATTAAAGTTTATGCAAAGCTTAGTAAGTTAAAAAGAGGAAAATAAATTTAGTCATTTATGGAAAAAACTTCTTATCAATATATTATCTTTCCATTCCACCTTGCCAGTAACAAAGCATATCTTCGTAAGCGTATTTAAAAAAAAAGAATAATCGCGGTTTGGACTTTTCGTAGCTATTACGAAAAGCCGATTAACATTTATTAATGACAAATTTAATAGTTAGTATTACCTTTGACTTAACTAGACTTTAAGATACAGTAAATTATGTAACGATTATTTCTTCACGATGCAGATTAAAGATTTCTTTTGTTCTAGTGTAATATAAGTAAAATTAAAGCATTAAGTAGTGGTTCTTTATCTAATAAATGTACTTCATTCATCCACCGTTTACTTGCATCGCAGTACAAATTTGTTTATACACGAAAAACAATACATACTGAGGTTACTGACCTGACTATATCCTATTTACAATAGCCGTTGGTATTAAAAAGATATATCGATTTATTAGTCATTTTACCAGCCGATGCTGCATGCGTTAATACTCGATATACAATAATATGTTTAACACTAGTTGCCTCTACTAATAATTAATTATTAGTAGACTTCATATATGAAAGGGGTTTAACAATATAGAAGGATGACGTTTAATGACAGCAGTAGATCGATGAAATTCGTAGTAAAACATTGATACAAATGTTATCCACGAAATATACAACAATATGCTGAAATTAGATAGTCATTCAAAATATATTTTAGACACGCACACATCCAATTCCTAAAGTATTTCACAAATTATTTGTGAAGGTAATTTTCCTATACAGATTGCATGGTAACGTCAATAAAATTACACAGTATCTTTATGATATATGTGTACTCATACTCACGAAATGTCACAATTACGTCTTTCGCAAGGAACGTTACACGCTGTACGATGTTTTTTCAAGCTGCTGCTTCTTCAACAACTGTACTTTCAGTCGTTGTATTTTCTATTTTGTTTGAATCATTTTCAGCCTTTTCAACGACTGGTTCCATAACTTTAAGCGAAATATTTTCCTCCTTCATAGTGACTTTTGATGAATCATTAGCACTCATATCGTCTAATTGGTCGGTAATAGTATGTTCCAAATTCACTGGTGTTCCGATATCAAGAATTTTAATATCTTTTTCGGTATTCTCAACCACAGGCTTCGCTATTGCACTCGAACCGTCGATTTTCTCTGTTTCTTGAATTTCTGCTTGTTCAATTTCTGTATTATCGAACTGTTCTGGCACAGTCTTCTGATCACTTTCTATTGAGTTAATTTTAACTTCTTGTTCAGTCTGTTGTGTATTACCAAGTTGATTTGTTTGTTGTAGCTGTGTGGTTTTACCTCTCCCTCGACTGGTCTGATGTTGAGTCTCAGGTGGTGGAAGAATTGGAATAGCTGCTTTTGGTCGTCTCATTGGAGCTGATTGTTGTTGCTGCTGTTGCTGCTGCGCTGGACTATAGTAAGTACAACCTTGTGGTTGAAACAATTCTTGTGGAGGTGGAGGACGTTGTGGCTATAAAATATCAAATAAAAAATATATGTGACAATTTTTAGATAATGTAAATTAAAAAAAAAGAATAAAAGATTTTGTGGTAGAAAAATGTACCTGTACTGGTGGACTATATCCTTGATAACCTTGGAAATTTGGTTGAAATGCTGGTCCATTTGGACCAGGAACGTAATTAATTATACTAGGTGGAGCAGTTTGTGGAGAAATAAACTGAGGTGGCGGTACTAAAAATGGCGGTGGAGCATAACTGGCAGGTTGACCATTAGGTGGTATAGGAATTACAGGCTGACCAGTCATAGGTGCAGTTGCAGTAGCAACAGGTGTGGTTTGCTCAAAATGTCCTTGTGGATATCCTATAAAATTGAAATATATGCTATGAGCATTCGTTTAAATATAATATAATAAAAATAAATATAATAAATATAATAAATAAATATAATAATAAATATAATAAATAAATATAATAAAATTAAATATAATAAAAAATAACATACAAATATGCAGACATAAACAATTGTTTACTTAACAAAAAAAAAGCAAATAAATAAAAAATTATGCACACATAGTAACCTACATTCTTACCTTGTGAATCTAAAACACCTCTTGAATTTCCAGCTAAATACATATACATACAAGTTAAATATTAATACAGGATATTTGATGTACCATATCTATATTGTTCACTCACCAACATATTTTATAAATAATAACATTTCTGAGTGTATTTGTATCTTATTACCTTGAGGAGGAAAATATCCATGTTGACCATGCTGGCCATGTTGATTGTGTTGATTGTGTTGATTATGTTGATTATGTTGTCCATGTTGCCCATGTTGTGGTGGATAATTTTGTGGTCCTGGATTATCCGAAACAGTAGATCGCTGTCGCAAACTTGAATAACGTTTTGGCCTATTAGCAGAACTATCTTGTTGCTGAATCGCTTGTTGTTGTTGTTGTTGCTGTTGTGGTTGTTGTTGCTGCATTCTTGGAGGTACTGTTCCCGATCTCTGCTGATTTGAGGACTGTCCATAGAAGCTTTCTAAAAGAACATCAAGAAACAAATTAGTATAAAGATCCAATATTACACATGATTCAAACACTCACTATTATGTCTTCCACTTTGATGATATTGAGTACCATCAGTAACACTAATGTGTTTCATGTCATGAGTAATTTGCTGCTCATCATCATTCTGTATATTATTTCTCTTATTCTCAGTGGTAGCCGATCCAGTTCCGCGTCCCTTTGGTTTGATCTCAACTGTTCTATTGGTGACCATATTGTTATTAGCATTTGTTCTGAATCCTCGTCCACGAGTTCTACTCGCTGCCAAGCTTACAGACTCTTGAACGTTCCTCTTGTTATTATCTCTTGAAGATATCTTTGTATTAATCAATTTATCTGCATCACCACCAGCTCCACTATTTCCATTACTGCTCTGAATGTGAGACGAATGTTTAGTATCCTTTTTCCAGGCTGGATTTGTAGGTTCATTAGGAGCCTTATTTTCATTTCTGTATATCAAAATATTGAAATAAATTTTATTAAATATATCTAAGTAAAAGAATCTAATGGTTTAAAAAATATTACTTACGTATGAGTATTGGATGTATTGCTAGATTTTGATTTCAGACTATCACCTTGAGCTTGTAGAGGTGGAAAATTTTGTACTTTATTCTGTGACTTATTCTTACTACTGTACCAAGCTGATGAAATTACTGGTTCTTCTACATGCGTAGAAGCATTCTTATTTGTTCCTAGAGCAGGAAAATCTTCTCCACTTCTATTAAACTTTCTATTTTTATTTGATACATTACTTCCAGGCTTTCCATATGCATCTTCATCTTCCCAATTACGCGTGTATTTGTTAGGACCACGGCTAAAAAATATAAAGCACATGATATGGAATGTTACAAACACTCTAATATTTTCAGAGATGTATTTACCCATATCTTCTTCTTCTTCTAGCTCTAGGTGGACCTTCTTCATTTCTTATATCATAGCCATAAACAGCTATTAATTCTTCATGGCTCTTTGGTGCCTGTTCTTCATCATTATATCGATCATGATCCCATCTATCTTCTTTATCTTTCCATACTTTTTTTTCTTTGATTTCTCTCTCATTTTGTGACTCAACTGCACTATCTGTTACTTCATCAATGGTTCTATCATCATGTTCATAAAATGTTCCCCTTTTAGGGATATATTGTGGGTTACGTCTGTCTTCATCATCGTCCAGCTTTTTCTGCGGTTTTTCTTCTTCTTGCCCATCGCCACTTTCTCGCAATGCACCATCTTGAGATTCAGCATCAGAATCAGAAGGATAGATATCACATTCTGAATCCTGATGACCATCAGTTTGCTCGCTGCTCTATAAAAAAAGTTTATAAAGAAACTACAGGAAAATAAAAACGGGATTATAATAAATTAGGTAACGTCAATGTTAAAAAATTGTTATTGGAAGTTTCTTAGATATTATGAAAGTACATTTTATTTTGGTAATACAAAATAATTTTATTTGGATTCTGATATGCACCGAAATTGAGAAATTCGCCGCAAAACCACTTGCCGGTATATCGAACACAAAGGAAAGTTTCCCTAGTTACGATTATATTCAAAAGTATTACAGCAGTCTACTTAATCCACTTAATCGAGCCTTCCACCGAACTTTCAATCCAGTTCAATAAAAAGCAAAAAAATTTAATAAACGACAGGAGCTCAGAAATCGTGAAAGGATGGTAAAACTATTTGTTTAAAATCTTCGAATTGTTTAATCGAAAACACCTTTGTAGCAGCTAACCTGGGTTTCTTTCGTTGCGTTTAATTCTTCACAAGAATCCGAGAGGTCATCAGAACCACAAGACTGATTTGATTTTCGTCGTCGTCTTGTATCCGACATGTTATTTCAGTTGGAAGTACACGTTTTCGAATTATCACAGATTTTCGTCTATAAAATGTGAATAAATGGTCAACGCCAAATGACTTTTAAGGTCGAACTAGTTTATGCCTCTTTCTGCTTCGATCAGTTTCCGATCTCGATTCTCGGTCATGAATCACAGGTTAAACGTACCAGTATTGAGAAGGCACACCAAACTCTTGAAATTTTAACAATAGAAACGATTTCGTCGAATCGTCGGATTACTTAGTAGCAATGGCGGTTCTATAAACTTTCGAACAAGAAATCCCTTCTCCTGGTCTGTGCCAAATCGCTAGTAATTTGAATAAGAAGTATTTTACTAGATCCACTTGTATGGCGTTAGAGTTTCTCTCTTTCTCTCTCTCTTTCTCTCTTTCTAAATTAATTAATCTGTTTAAAAAGAAATTATCCAATTTACATATGGAATCCATAAAATAGAATTTAATTGATTGCCGTGGGAATTCGAATTTTTATGCGTTGTAAACGCCATCTACAAACTGTTTGATTGGCTATTGCTATATGTTCATACATGAGTTGCACTCGATATTTTCTAGATAGGTGTATACAGATGTTTTCTCGAACTCTGAGTTTCGAATCTAAAATCAGTTCTATTACGGATTTATGAAACAAATTCTACTTGAAATAAAGAAATCATTATAAACAATTATATATTTTTATTTTTAAGCATACTCCTTTATGTATGCTCATTGTATTTTATGAAACTAGATAAGATTGAATAGAAATATGACCACGTATACAGTTCACGTGGTATAAAATTACTGGAATTTGGAGATAATTATAAGTGTAGTGTCAACTTCTCAAGAAAATTATTTCAACAAGAACAGTGAAACGTTTGTTTTTCATAAAAAATAGAATTTAAATTATTAAAAATTAAACGTACAAATATATTATAATATTTTTGCCTAATAGAAACGGACAAATATTTCTTGACCATCAAAGAGTAATATGAAATAATTTTTCTGTTTTGCAGATATATTGCTGTCATCACAAGCTCGAAGATATCTTACATATACTTCGACAAAAAATATGATGAAATAATTGCAATTTTATAAAAATGTGGAAATACTGTAATGTTTATATTACTATAGTATTGTGCACTATAATTGTAGTATATGGACACGATTTCAGAAGTTTCGACGATACGGTTCTTTTTAAAATTAATTGGCCGGGCAGAGCTAGCTCGGATTTATTAGTAAGTATTATTAGAATTGAAACGTAAATCAATATCTATTAAATATTTTGTTATGTCTATATTACATCATATTTATTATACCTAATAGGAATCTAGGACAAATGTA
Source organism: Bombus pascuorum (assembly GCF_905332965.1). Lineage (NCBI taxonomy): Eukaryota > Metazoa > Arthropoda > Insecta > Hymenoptera > Apidae > Bombus > Bombus pascuorum. Next base: position 1,907,468 of record NC_083495.1, on the reverse strand, counting down.
GAACCTTATATTATAACAACTGCAAATAAGGAACAGTATCAGTGCTTAATAGTTGATAATTCAGAACAAGAGCAAGGTTATAATGAACCATACAATGGACCAAATCCAATAGAAATTTTATCAGCATTATTTAAACAAAATACTTGTTCTTATAGAGTATGCATTATAAATGCTATAAATGTATCATGTATGAGTTTAACTTAAGTATCTTTTATAGGTTGAATCTTATTGGTCATATGAATTATGCCATGGACGATATGTACGTCAATATCATGAAGATAGAGATGGGAAGAAAGTGAAGACACAAGAATATTATTTGGGTACTTTTGATAAGTTGCAAGAGTTAAAGCTTTTAGCTGAGTATGCAGAAAGAGAAAATGTTAGGAAAGCAGATATACCAGTTAAAAAAGTTGATGGAATCAATATGCCATACATTGAAGTTGAAATGGCTGATGGCACAGTTTGTGACTTAACTAATAAGCCACGAAAGATAAAAGTTCTTTATGTTTGTTATCAGCATGGAAAACATGAGCTGTTTTCGTTAGAAGAGCCTTCTAGCTGTGAATATGAAGTTATTGTTCTTTCACCTTGGCTATGTAATCATCCTGATTACAAGCCCCAAGCTACAGGGGAAAATGAAATTAACTGCCATCCAGTTGAAAATGCACCGAAGAAGCCAAGATCTCTTGTTGCAATGGAGATGGAAAGTCTGAAACTTCGATATCAAAAAGTAACGGTAAAGCCATTTGACATTCTGTGTATTTAGTTATTTATTTTTGACTATGCCTGTGTCGTATGTACATATTGTTATTTAAAATAAAATATATTTACTTATATATTTTCTGTGTATGATAGTGATAATTTCTGATATTGATTTATGTGAAACACATGCAAAATATTTTCAAATAACAGTAGATTTTAAATAAATTCCATTATGGTATGTACTTTGTCCGTATAAAATATTATATTTTACCTAATCGTAGAAAACTGCATTGATCATAGTTATATATCTTATTTATCTATCTGAAACACTTCAATTTTGCTAAATTTCAAGAATTTTTAAGTAATTTTGGTTTATACTCTTAAGTCATATAAATAATCTTTTTAGTGTTAAACAATTTTCGTTTGCATTACTTATTATTTATACATTGAATTAATTATTTGTTGCACAGGATGACAAGCTGCAGGAAGTCTATGCAATCTTCCATGTAGATAAGGAGGGCCAGGTCAGAATATTTTGTATTTTTGGGATCAGGCCAAAGTGCTTGGTGGTTCTTGTCATTTGTCGCCATTAATTTATATCTCATTCTGTCCCTTCCTTTTCTACATACAATTATTCCCTTTAAATCTACATTTTTTTCCAAAAGAATGTTATAATAACATTATGAATACTATTTATGCACCATTATGTCTTTAGCATCACAATATCTATTGCTTTACTTGTACACAGCCAAATTTATAATATTTACACACTGCTTTTAAGTAAATAACAATAATCACATCACAAAACACTATATGATATATATAGTATATATTTTCAGAATAAATATAAAATGTTGTAAAGTCACGATTTAACCGTAAATAATGTCGATCTTTTATCTACTAATATCATAAATTAAAAGAAGGAATGATATGTAACACATGTTTCATGTTTTTAACAAATTCATATATTTGATATTAATTGGTACTCATTCTCGTTATGATGTTCACTATATGTGTATATTAATTGAAGATTTAATTGACTTGCATTTATTTCAGGATGGTGAAGCACGTGTTAGAGTTGAAATACACCCTGTCGGTGTTACCGATAAACATAATAATATCGAAGACTCCATAAATTCGTTAGCAGATCAAGGTATTAGTCCTGCGGAAGCGAGTCCCGTAAAAAACTTTCTAAGCGGAGAGAATTGTTTACACGGGGTAAGTATTGCACTTCTGCATTTTGGCCGCATTTTATAATTATATTTTACTTAATAATACATAATTGATGAAAATAGGGCAATGGATGGTGGAAGTATGAATTTTGTTATGGTCACATTATAATTCAATATCATGTAGAACGCGATGGTATAAAGACCATACTAAATCTCGGTAAATTTAATAAGCAAAAACATTTGGACTGGATTGCTGCACATCCACATAAAAGACCAAAGTCTCCAGAATTGCGGAAACAGCTTTCCCATTTTTATAGCGACGGTACTATTTGTGATAAAACTGGGAATCCAAGACAAACAGAAGTATTATATATATATATATACACAAACATTTCATAGAGTAGATTTATTTATTCTTATACGAAAGAATTTATATAGCTACCACAATTTTTGTAATTTCCAGGTGAAATTAAAATGTGTTGAAAGTCATACGGCCAGTCCATCGAGTGTTTCTCTTTTTCTAGTCGAACCGAAAACATGTGAGTACGTTTTAGGTGTGGAATCGCCATTGATCTGTGATATCTTAGAGTACGCCGATGAAAATGGACTTGTCAATGAAAAATTGAACGTCAAGTTTGATGATTCAAAAACAACTGCTTTCCACGAATACGATGATTTGGATGAGAAAATAGCAAACGGAGATGATTAGAATGATATTCAATTAATAGATATTAAATAAAATTGTTAAGTAAAATGTTTAATGATAAAAATAACAGTTTTGATGTATCAGGCACATTGCATTTAGTTTCACTAAATTAGATAAAAACATTGTAGGCTTTTTTTAATACTCAGTGTATATCAATATATAGGTCTTATGCTTCAAAGTTTTCGGATATTTTATAATACATATATAAACATAACAATTATTTAATATATATAGTGTTGTTAACGCGTTATCACGAAGTATTAAGTCACAGAAATTGTAACGTTCACAAAATGTTTTTCACTCTGTAAGATTTTGAAAGAAATAATAAAAATTCTCTCCTATGTTAATTTCTATACCATCGAATTATTTCCTACCATTCTTATAAATGATCTAAGAAAATGACAAATTATGCGTGACAAGCCACATTATACGTTGATTATCATTGTCCAATATTGAGACCAACACCCACTCGAAATTGCTGCTTCTTGTGGTTTAAAAGTATACTAATAACCAGCGAAGATTCTGGAATTGGGTATAGTTTCTTCTCAAACACGCCACCGACTGTAGTCTCGGAATTCACGATACCTCGAAAGACAAGATCCGCGTATGGCACGTTTACTTGGTAAACTATAGTAGCGATTGACTGATGAGTCCTCGTGTTTGTTTCTAACTCGACCCCGAGTTCCAGTTGTGAGCTAGATTTGCGGTGATAACAAAGATGAAGGCCCGCTTCACCTATCGTTCCGGATAATGTCGCAAGACCTGTACTGTGTCTAAAAGCCAAACACATGACTGTCTGTTGACCTCCTGGAACTTTCGAGCCACGAAGACATGCAATTTCAGCTCCTAACGCGATTCTCGATGTGATCGATTGTAAAAAGTGTATTACCATTGTTGCTTGCTTCTTTTTAAATTTTGGGTTGGCTAAGGTCACCGCTACAGTAAAATCGTTCGACCGATATTCTAAGCTGGAACTGAACGCTTTCCATTTTTCATTGGCAATTTGCGCTGATAATTTAAATCTAAATCTACATGCAAGGGTATGCACAAAAGACGCGGACAAATTTCCAGTTGGTGTGATATCTCCCACGATTACGGGATATCTTTCTTTTAAACTGACCACTTTTGTACCGACATACTTTGCACCAAATTTATATCCAGACGGTGTAACGGAACTAAGAGTTATCGTATGGGTCACGTTAAAATGGTCACTAAGTATTTTATTGATGACGAGCCGCGCACCGTCAAAGTTCTGCGGGTAAAGATCTTTAACTTTCTTGTGTATATCTTCGAAACTTCCTGGATTTCCTGGTACTCTGTCTTGCGGATCCACGCACGGTATACAGTCTTCATGGGTTACTACGCTTGGTTCTTCTTGTTTTTTCCTTGAAGCATGTACTGTACCCATTCTAATACATTAGGCTCTTTTAGAGTACAGTCAACAAATTTTCTTCGAACGCTTCTTAATTTTATATTTGATGACAACATACGAATAAAATTAATCTTAATGCAAACGGGTTATCATATCTATCAGATCTCTCTGCCAATTTCAAACTCAAAAAGATCGATATATTCGATTTTGCGATATTAATCGATGTATCAATTCGATAAATTTGATTGGTTTGTCAAGCTAATATATATATCGATTGTAGACGTTCGATATATCGATTCATATTCGTATGACGACGCGATTTTAGTATGTAATTTTCTTTCCAGATGGCTTTCATCTTGAATATCTATATGCGGTATCAATGTTAATACATAAGAATTGCTTTAAATAACTTTTCTTAATGCAATTTTATTTTAAATATTATATTATATTCCAACATCAATTACGACTTGATGTACAAATAATTTTTTCTTGTAATTTAATAATATATAATATACTGCAACACGGTCTGCTTTCTCGCTAGTGATCAGATGTCATTCAGTTCCTATATATAGAGGAACCAAAGCCTTACATACGGAAGTGCGTGTGCTAGTGATGGCACAACTGAACATTGATCGCTAACGTTAGAAATAAGCAGATCTGCTCAGTGGGTGTTGTCACGTGGTCGCTTCAAGTAGCTTGTGTCGGCTCCCGATTGCGCGTGTAGGTTCGTGGTGCGTTATTTTATAATTCACCTCGGATTTGCACGCCTGCACGGTTGAGTCTTTCACGTCGCTCCTCGAACTACCGCGATTTCCAAATTGGGGGGCAATCGAATAGGTCAGACGAGGTTAAATAAATTTATCGCTTCCATATACAGGCACTGCAGGATAAGCAGTATGCCATGTTTTTTCCTTTCGTTGCTTTCATTTTTTTTTTTTTTATAAATTTTACAAAACATACAAACTAATTTTATATGGATAAAAATAAAAGAAGGAAGATAATGTTTTTGCATGTATTTTAGCTTTATTTATACGATAAAACAGTGATAAGTGTTGCAAATTCTCAACTAAGTGGTGATCAGTCAGATTGCAACTGATCGGTTGATATTGCGAACCTTGAATAAGATTAACGCTCAAGGTGGAGGTAAATTAAAGATGCCAAGTATGTGGTATGTTCAGGTTATGTCTTTGCAAGTTGAGGTACAGAATACGGCGTACTATAATACAAAGAGTGTGACGCTCTGATGAAGACTGTTATAAGATTCTGTTAATACTGCTTCCAGAAGCTTTGTTTGATCCTTATATACTAACTTTCTGTCCCCGGCTTTTCATGGTTTAATTGTGTACCCTCGTTGGCCCATATCTTCTAATATTGCTGCTTGATATTAAATGTTTACTTTAAACCTGATCCATCAGGCATTTAGGTGTTTATTAACCTCTTAATGAGGTCCGCATCATAAAGTTTATAACTTAGGAGGTAGGAAATTCGAACTTTCCCAAAAAAGGCAAAGTCATAAACGGACGGCTACTCCAAATCCCAAACAATAAGTATAAAATCTAACTAACAAGATTTTTTCGCGATTCGCTATTTACTTCAGATGCAACCTGAGTGAAAAGAAGATTCCAATTCCATACTTCATCCGGCTCTTTTGTTAGATTTTCATTGTATAATTTCTCTGCTAGAAGAGAAAGATTAACGCCATTTAGAGACATGAATGCGGCATTCTTTACCAAATCCGTATCAAGTTCTTTATACGCAGCGACTCTGTTCACGTTCACCCTACGGAATACCGCAATGAAAGTAACTGAATGAGAATATTTGCAACAAACTTCACAATGATACCTACGTTGGTGTATTTACTAAATCGGACAAAGCATTATCCTCCTGAATTTCATCCAAATCCGGTATAACTGGAATATCTAGAAAGTATAACCCTGTTATCAGCAGAACTTTTACATTTTGGACGATTTCAAATTAATTCTTACCGTCAATCACGTCATCCTTCTCCGTCCCTCGAAAGCGTTCCCTAAGAAACAGTCTATCAGCGACTACGGATGCCTGATTCTTTGACTTTATTCGTTATACTCACTGTTCGATGATGCTCGACGATCCACGTATCCTAAAATTATAACCAAAAGAGGGTAAGTGAAAATTGCATGAAACATTTCTCGCTGAAACCACAGATTACCGCAAGACAACTTACTTCCCGCTTTTCAGTTCGTCACCCCATCCTGTTTTCCTGGTACGTGGAGGTGCTACAGGTGGTTGTGCCGATTTCACAGAAGATGACGATACAGGACTTTCCAAAAGATCATCGTCTAGTTTCGAATCGTCTTGTACGATGTTCTGTGTCGATCTTCTACCAAGACGAGGCAAAAGCTGAAAATCAATACTTTTTTTTTAACTTAACCGCTCTGTTGCTACCAGCAATCGATTACAAGAAATGTGTACAATGGACAAGGGTGAATATTTAAAAACTTACTTTTTTCGAGGTAATTTCTAAATCCGCGGCCCAATCCATAGTTGTTAATTGACTTTGAATATCAAGCTTAACTTATTATTAGAGGCAAATAAAAACCGTGTTTGCGAGCGGTAACCATAACAACCGAACGGCCTGGTGACTCGAGCGGTGAATCGACTTTGCTCGTCCCTGCATTCGCCTTGCTCCCCTCTTTCGTTCGGGAAGTAGCGCGAGAAACGTGACTGGAAACGCGTCAGTGGAACGGTCAAAACCGGTTCCAAGTACCCTTTGATTAGAGCGCGTCTTTTTAAACAATATATTAAAAGGATTCTGTTTAGAAATAAGCTCAAATCGTAATATGAAAGGTAAAATTAACAGTGCTATGTTTATTTCTTGTATTTAACTATACATACGTTCTTTACGCGCATTAAAGTAACTCAACGGAAATACAATCTCATTGGGACTTGTTTCAGGTATCTTGTATCATAGATATTGCGTTCTAAAGGATAGCAGTTTAATAATGCTTGGTGTCATCGATTTGTCGTTGATATTCCTCATCATCGGGATTCGCCTCACACGCGTTGTCATTGTTTGGTGGTCTTACTCCGTTGTACCTATAATTTCAATCATGTTGTAAGTTACATAAATAAAAGGTACAATATTATCTTAACACTTTGAGGACCGGCTGCTCTGACAACCATAAAGCTTGAATTTCCGCATGTTTTTAGAGCAATTGAAAGGAACTTTCCGGCAACCAATATTATTATATCTAATATATTGATAATGATTTCGTATTATTCAAACATGTAATGTAAAATTAAATATATAGCATCCACTACTTTTTTTACTGTTTTATTTCCCAGTAGTTAATATTTTTATAGGATATCGCATGAAGTATGAAAGACGGGAATTCGCGTTTTCGGTCCCCAATCGTTAGAAAATGAAAGATGCGAAAAAGGCTGAGTGTTAATCGTAGATAAAATGCTTGCAAGTGAAAGACCTGGAAAAGTCACCCTTGCAAAGTCTCCAAGGTAGCACGTCAATTCTCTCGTGCAGTATAGGCGATATCTCAGGACTGACAAAGTACGGAGTACCAGCACCGGAACCACGGGTCAAGAGCTTCCTCTGATGGTCGTAGCAACAGTGTTGAGCTGCGGCGCTTCCGCTTCCTTGCGTCAAAAATGAGCGCACGCAGTAAGTGGCTCCAGGTTTATAAACATCGAGTCTTTGAGAGCTACCACTAACGTCTCTCCACCTGAAATACTTCATTCGCTTCTCATCCCAAATTTTGTCTTCGTAAAAGATATTGTTCGGGTATAGGCACGGACAGGCGGGTAACGACGCTAGACCACCTGTAACGGCGAGTTCGAGAAACCAGGCACCGCGTTTACAACACTATGAATGTCGAGTTCGTACCTAAGAAAACTTGCTCGAGCTTATCCTTGCTGTCTAGCCACTTCTGGCAAGGATCTTCGTTCGTGCCGTTCACAAAATCCAGCTCCGTGAAGATTTTCTGTCCGTCCGCTGCACTAACATTTCGCAAATTTTGAAATAATTTGCTCACGATAACGCTTAAGCTATCATGGAACATAACTTGATCGTCGATGGCCGGGTAAATAGAGGAAGAATTCATTTCGCCCGTGGAATCTATTTTCTCGAAGAATTTATTATTTTTGGTTCGATTTCTTTTTCTGAAAGATTGGTTTTGATTTTCTAACTCAATTTCAGTAGAAATAGATCGTTCGTTAAGATCGTTTCTCTCTGTCATGATAAAACTTTTTTCCGCTGAATCGATTCTACCTTTCTCCTCGTCGATATCGGTTACATCGTAATCCTCCCCTTTGGTTCTATTGTACGATTCCTGCGTGTCGGGAAAAAAATGTAATCCAGTTTATTTTTCACTTCCCTCGAAGATCTACGCATCTCCAATATTACAAATCATTACCTGCACACCATCGTTGCGTGATTCTTCATCGACCTCTATAAGCGTGTTGTTTTCATCAGGATCTTCTTTTATCTCTTTAGATGTTTGATCTATTGGCGCCGTGCCATTGTCCCACAGAAAAGACAGCCTAATCGCAGATGTATTTCGAAGACACGTCAATCGATTCCTACAGCGACGTCGCTTCCGATGTTTCGCGTGTCTCGTAGGAATCGTCTCTTCATCGAGCTGCTCGTTTCGTTTGCTTCGAATCAACTGATCGTTCATCCATGATGGATAAAATAAGCCCGAAATCGGTTTTTGATATACGGCGACTTTCAAATCTCCAGTGATTTCATGATCATCGATCTATGAGGAGAAAAGGAGTAAATTTATCGATTATTCACGAGAAAAGAACCGTTTAAACAACCGATCTAGCGCAATTCAAATAGAGTGGATTCGAGGTACAGGGGTTATTTGAAGGTTCGTGACAGAGGAGGGTAACGGTGGTCGGCACAACATCAAAAGAAGCCGTGTTTGGCTCGTCGATGAGATACGAGGCTCTCGCATGGAAAAGGGACGCGGCAATACACGCTGGAACGAAACGGAGCGAAATGGAATACTCTCGCCGATCCGTGAGACACAAAACATTTCTACTTCTTGGAAGCGTTCGTTGTGAGACCGTTTCCCATTCAATGGCGTAGCAGCCAATCGATGTGCGGATAAAATATCAGTTTCCCGCGTTTTCGTTCACCGCGAAAATCACTCGATAAAAAAATTAATCTGTCCTCTCGTTAATGAAAGTATGATTCAAATAATTATTTATAATAATATTCGCGTGAAATGCGTTAATATGTTACTTACTTGACGACTGCCCGTGTGCACGATCGAAACAATTAACGTCAATTGGAAAACGAGAACGCAGTATACAAAGGCCGAGACTGTCATGTTCGTCATCAACGATTCCTCATAATGTCTTCTCGACGAATATTTGATTGTAGAAAATTACTTTTGTTTTTGTTTTGTTTAGTTCAACGCGCATCCAATATACCCAGCGAAGGTTTCCACGAATATATATTTGCTGTACCTTTCATCCCTCTCTATTTGATTCTTGAACGATTTGTAGGCAGACAATACAAAGATGTTATTGTCGGTCTGTTTGTTTACAAACGTTCAGGAACGATCAAAAACAATCGGTGGATTGATCGACCTTCGCGTCCGCACTAGATGACGCGTCACGCAGGTAAAGACTATAGATCGGTGAAAAAGAGAAGATATGTAAACGCGTGAACGAAAACAGGAGAAAAGCGATGAAAAAACGACAAAGAACAGACGACGGAAAGGAAGAAACACAGCATACACGAGGCACGAGGCGCGCACCGTTCAAAGGCCTACCACTATATGTATAGTTGTGAACTCGTGAAGTTCTGTCCCACTATAATGGCCAAGCAGTGGTAGTGGAGAGGCTGGAGAGGTAGCGCTCCGGATGACAGAACACTACGTCATTGTACAGGCCGTGGTACAGTTCACGGCTTAGGGTTTCTTACTTAGCGGCAGTTCCCGCCCTATCGCTTTTTCTTTTCTTTTTACACCGGTTCCGTTTTACCTCGTTTTCTCCTCTCCATTTCCCTCGCTTGTTCTACGTTGCTCTAGCCTCCCTTCTTTACACTGATACTCTTCCAATCTCCAAGCGTCATTAACCCTTTCAGTAACTACGTTTTCGTGAGTTTAATACTCGTCACGTTAATAACTACGTTTCAGTAACTAATCATTCCTCTCCGTTTCTTCAAATATATACATATAGGGTTGGAAGAAAGTACGAACGGTCATCGAATTTTCAGGCGTTGTAATGTCTTTTCGGTTCATGTCTTTTGTCAGAGACCTGGTACTTATGTAAAAGCAGGGCAAATAAGTGGGTAAGATTCTGCTCGACTGTCACGAACATGGATGACACGTATTACGATATCAAGGATCTAAATACAGTGTTGGAATGCAATGGAACGCGTTTTGGCTATTTTTAGGCGGGCGAATTCGAAAATACACCCACCATGGATTAAATATAACTGGAGATGCACGCACACGGAATGCAGTACGATGGCACGCGAACGATCGGTCGCTGGCAAATATGTAAATTCCCGCATCACGTCGAAAGCGTTGCTCCTTTTCATCGTCGATCACCTTATTTATCGTTTCAGTATTTTCGTTTGAATATCTCTATCTCTTCTTTGATTCTTGCCATGATAAACTATTGCGTGTGGAACCGGAGGCAGTTAGAAAGGAGTTGGAAGAGAAACCTAAAATTATTCCTCGGACAAATTGGTCAACTCTGTGGGAGGCGTGGGTGGAAATTTATGCGCGTGCAACGATTCCAAAGGGAACTAACAAGAAAGCAGGAAGACAGGTAGAGATGATGGTAGCCGGCAATCGAGATCGCCTAATAGCCTAATCGTCCATAATTTCGTCTGATTCTTCGCTGTTTGTTTCACGCAGCGTTCCACGTGGATTCTGCCTGTCCTAGAAAGCGCAGAGATATGTACATACATTATATTCTAAACCGATACGCGATTGCATCGTGGATTCCAAAGGGGTCGTTAAACTAATCTGTTTACGTTCCTGGCCATGCTATGAATTCCAGCGACGAAATAAAATGGGAACCGCATCGTTACGAATGAAGAGAGAAAGAAAAAGCGAAAGGCCGTATCGTAAAAGTATCAACGACAGAAATTCGGAACCGTACAGGAACTGCCATTAGCGCGAGATTTCTCGATGGGTCGACATGCAACCCGATTTCGATTCAACATCGTTTATTTACTCGTAGATCGTTGAGCGCCACCGATACCGGATTGCAAAAGAAGGTAAAAGGGGCAGCGTTTAACACCGGTAGCGCTGACATTCCACGACTGTTTTTCTGCATCCAGTGGCGCCAAAGTCATCGTCTCGAGCACTGTTACCGTCACGTTTATTTTATTGGCCCGCTCATAAAATTTACGCCTCGATTTCGTCGCTCAGCCAACGAAACTTCTTCTAAGAAAATTGCTTCGTTATGTCCGAGCCGCTCGATTTGATTCGCTCGCTCGTCCGTTCGACCGGCTTCGTTTATTTGGGGGAGGGATGACACGCGATTTATTAAAATAAGTAATTTCAAATGTATCACGATGGAAGCAATACATACCATCCTTCCAAATATAGAACCTACGGCTCGTAGAGCGTTCGATCATGATAGGAGTGTGAGAAGGAGCGAGTTACATATTACGCGTAAAGACGGCTCGATAGCTTAAATACTCGTTTTATTTGTCATAATTAAAATATAAATAACTCTAACTTATTTTACGACACAGTAGTATATACAATGATCGAGACGATTAATTCCCTACGTGTGGTTATAATAATAATTTAATGAAGATATAGGCTATGATATAGACACATTCTAATCATTGATACGCTTAGTTCTACGCGAATTTAGGAATGTTCTTATGTACAATGTTGGGACGTCAATTAAACGGCGATCTTCAAACGAATCTTTAGGAATGACTCTCGTGCTAATGCGTAAAAATCATTTTTACCTGATTCAAATATTCTGCCACTCTTACATTCGCTCTCTTTCTTTCTCTCTTTCTCGCGTGCACTCCCACTTTTTCTTTCTCTTTCCTCACATACATATTCACGCATTCTTCTTCTTTTCAATACCATTAACACATACTTTGACGCTTCGGCTGCTTCTTCCTTCACAAGGGGAATAAAAGACCATGAGATCCTTAACGACATCCGCAACGATCCGCTATCATGTCTTGATAAACTTTCAGGACCACGTTTTCATTGTCATCAAAGAATAGAATTGTTGTGCCCAATAGTTTCGTGGGTACGCAGCAAGGTCTCTCAACCCCCTTCACCAGTCCCATTTTGTGAACGATTCCCTGAATAGTCGCGTGATTTGTTGGCTGTTGATCTTGACTCAATGGCGATTCGCAGATGCCTTTGCAATGATAGGCGGAATAACCGAGAGGAGCGATGATAGAGGAGGAAAGACCGATTTCTTTAAAGTCGACGTAGAGCTCGTGCCTCGTACATTCGGTGACATTTTGTCGAACAGAAGCGTGACTTTTAATTGACCGTTTCTCACGGAAATTTTCATTCGACAAAAACATCGGCCTTTGACGAACTCTTTCTCCCATTCTTTCGCGGCGTATCGCTCGTTGGTATATGTCCATCGAGGTTAAGCCGTGCGAATGAACGTTTTTCTGTAATTTTCTCGAAGAGGAAATGGTTTCCCTTCGACGTCGTTTGGGCGTCTCTTCTGCAAGATCTCGAGTAACTCGAGCAGTCTGCGTCATTATATCGTGTTCTCCTATTTGCGTTCTCTTCTGCCTTTGAAAGTATTCAGATTTATTCTCGCTTTCCCATCGAGTCTCTTCCGGTTGACCTTTTCCTCGATCGTGCTTCTCGGCGTTCTTATCACCGTACTCGTTCTTCAAATCGTTCTTCTCGTCTTCGTCCTCGTAGAATGCTTCTTCGCTCTCGTTGTTGCTACGTTCGCCTCGGTGTCCTTTCCCGTCGTCGTCAAAGAGTACCAAGATCGGTTGTTTGCTATGATGGTACTCGTTTCGCCGGGAAAACTCTACAGTCACTTGGTCCTCGAACAAAGTGGAAGCCGTTACCAAGAGACCAAGATTTGGTTCTCCAGTTAACCAGGCAAGAACGGCTTGTTTTACATTGAATATCTGATGAAAAATGTCGAATGCTTAGTACACCGAGAAAATATAGTATTTTCTAAAAATTCCATTATCTTGAAACTTGCCTGCCAACCGGATGCGTGTGCCCCGACGTATCTAACGTTCAACAGCCTGTGAAGATCGGGTACGTCTAAACTTTTCTCATCCAAGACTTGATATACTCTTATCTAAAGGAAGATATATTCGTTATCCGATTCCTTAAAAAATCGACAAATTGCGATTGACGTATACTTACCAAATAATAGGGTGAAGCTAAAGTAGATGGATGCATAATTTTCAAAGGTGTTCTCTTCCGATAAAGATGAAGCTCTGCCTCCAAAACAGATTCGTCTACCTCCAAACCCGTGATGTTGAAGAAGTAGAATCGCGATAAGGTGGTATCTGCGTAAAAGTTTTTGTTTTAGTGAAAATTTCGATCGCAGACGGAACAATGACCTACGCTATGGAAGTGGTTAGAGGTTTACCTCTTTCGATGAAGCTGCGGACAACCTTGGCATTGTATGGATTTTTGCCACGCGTGACACCACTGGGATCTGCTACATTATTATACAGTTCCACCATAAATTGCGGCGGCACCTTGCGACGTCCTGTTTTCTCGCTGTGACTCCGGATACCAAGAACCTGTAACGATTTCATCGACTGGTTAACGCGGTCGTTTGAAACACGCGACTTCCGTAAATGGAATTTACTTAGTCGTTTCACTCATATTTTTGACCCTTCGAAAACAAAAGTTCTGTTTTCACCAAGTCTCACACAAACACCAAGGCATACGACACAATTATCTGGAGACGGACCTGTTGTAGTTTTTCTAGAGCCTCGTCCCGACGAGCATCGTGCTCGCTTCCTTCGTTCAAGTCATCCAAAGACCAGGAGTTGACAAGTTCTTCCTCGTTGGGATTATCATCTTCGGAGAAGCGATTCGGGTGTGCGTGTACGTTGAAAGTACACGATAGGAAGAGTATCGCCAAAAGAAAAAACCGAACGTCACCCGATATCATTCTCGTATATGGATCGTTGGTCAGAATGGAGAACAGGTCCGAATGTGGGCTCGAAACACACGACGGCGACGACTACCAACGATGCTGATCTCTCCGGATTCGTTCGAAGAATCGAAAGCTCGATGACAGCGTGTAACATCGACCGAATCTACGTTAAGTCAGTGACAAACGCTTCTTAGCGGAGGAAGGAGCGGACACCTTCTCTGCTAGCGGACAGGAGGTTTGCCGAACCGAACGGAACGCTAAGTAGCATATGGGAGGTCTTGGCTGCGAGGAGTCACCTTTATGCTATGCCGGGAGTTGCCTCCCCCGCGTTGCTCCCCGCAGCGACATCGGCTTCTCTCACGGGACACCGACGCGACGCTACGCGACTCGACGCGACTCAACACGACTCGAAAATGTGACTTTTCTTTTCCCCCATTTGCTGCTTATTAACCCATCGTAGATCATCTTCGATCATTCTGGACCAGCGAGTGCGCGTTCCGTTTCTTTTAGCTGTCGAGAAATTGCTTTTTGAAATTTTTTACGCTTGAAACATTTGTATTTTTAGGTAAGAAATTTTGCGTTTCTCTGGAAACAAAATAGTTGTGCGATTAAAAAATAGATACGAAGAAAGGACAAAAACCGATAAAGGTCGATTATACACGATGGCATTGCGAAGCGTACGAAACCCACCAGGAACGAGATGATGACATCGCGGGGCTATTAAAAAAAGCTCACGCTTCCTAAATTCCGTAGATTCGTGAGTGGCGAGTCATGTGGCCACGCAGCGATATTTAGATGTTGCGAATAATCGGTTGTTTTCCTACGAGGACGATGACGGATCTCGCGAGGGTGTCAGCGTGTATTTTCGCCTCCGCGTTCGAACATCGAGCACCGGCTTCGACCTCGTTCTTTTTGTTGCATTATTCGTATGTGAGCGCAAGACGAAACGGGAACGAGGTAGGGAATAGTCGTAAGTACAAAGTTGGCTAGTGCCAGTTGGCGTATCTTTCGTAGAAATGCGCGTCAAATTCGCGAAAGCAACTTGCCGAACGTCTTATTGCGTCTTGCCAAATGTAATCCCGCTTTTATCATCTTACGTCGTAAGACGAATTAACAATATCAATAGCTGGAACTAATTCTAAACTTGTCAGACATTTCTCAAAGAATTGACTCGATTACCGTGAAACTTGCTGAATCATTTAATACGACGATAGACAACGGCGAACGAATCGGATGGAATACGATGAGCGTGGACTAGTTTTAGGTAGCCAGTTGACGTTTTCTAGAAAGTCATTGTACGTTTATTTATCATACCAATACACGGTGCATGTAGGAACATCGAAATGGTACTTTGTATTTACGCGACGCATAAAGTAGCTTGAATCTTTCTACAAGTCTGTTCCATTGGCCCGTTGGATCGAACAGACTTCTCTCGGTCCTCTCTATTTTATTCAGACACAGGCACATTGGGTAATTTGAATAATTTCTCTCTTCGATCCACGACGTGTCCTGAAATAAACGAAAAACCACACCGATGTATGTTTAATTGTATTCGCATCGTCGATGATTAACCTGCATCCCCGAATACCTGTATTCGTGAACTTTGAATCTGGCGGGTGTACAAGTATGTTGCTTCGAGTACAGACCCGCCAAGCATCTCGATGGCTCTTTTTTGTCTCTCAAAAGACACATTTCCGTCTCGTTCCCTGGACACGTCCCAACGCATTGTCCGACGTTAATTTGCTATTTGCGCAAATACAAAGTCAACGATAAATTATAATACGATCATAGTGGTATCTGAGATCGCGTGGTAAAAAATTTACCCGAACGACTGGCCTAACATCCGTCGTGTTTGTACCATCCTTAATTTCCACTTCGCTGAAATCTAAAACGGTCTCCATGTGGTCCATTTTGTGGCATGTTCCAGCGCAGCCACATTTCTCAATCACTTGGTACACTTCGTCCCCTAAAATGTAACGTAATAAGTACATCTATCTCGAGTGAAATTACGTTATCTACTACGAACGTAGGAAATTTGACGTACCATTCGGTCCTTTGATGCTAACCGTACTGTTCCTCACCGGTTTGCATCCAAGATCTTTCAAAAGAGACATCGATGATTATCGATAAGAATTACGGGCGAATGGTATCGAACGAAAGAAAATTATATACCTTTAGCACAGTGACCCATACATACTCCGACATCAATCACGGCTTGGTGAGGAGTGCCAGAATGAACGAGATGCGTGAAGGATTCTCGCCTACAGGACGAATCAGGCGTGCATTCGCAAGCTTCTGTGACTTCGATCACACGAACACCTTGAATCGTTGACACCCTCTCCAATTTCGCCGCCCTTGGACGACAATGCGATTCCGGGAAACATCTCTGAAAGAACAAAAAGTGCAAATGAGTTACGTTGAACATGAGCGGAACGGAAACTCGGATATTTTAATCGGATCGGATGAAATGTTGCCGCTGGTAAGGAAGGAGAACACGCTTCTAGAATGGTTGGTCATGTATCACACGGGGGAACATTTTATCGATACAGATGTTGGATGAGCAAAGCGAGCACGCGACTTCACAGAATTCGTACTTTATTTCGTCGTACGTTTGCCAAGCGAGAAAGTATCGATGGTGTCCACGGAGGAATTTATAATATTCGCGCGCCTCGTTATCTCTCGTTCGGACGTTTTCTTTGGTACTCGAGTTCTTTCGCGACACGCGGGCCATTTAATTATTCTCGCTGCGGGATAACATCGACCGTTATCTTTGTTCGTGCAAAGGCATCGGTGCCTCTACCCATTTTCTTCTCTCGTTCGTACCCCCGGTGATATTTCTGGCTAAGAATATTTTCTAATAAATTCTGTTCTCAGGTACATCCATCCTCAAGATCCCAGGAACACGATTCGGGATTTAGTAGCTGGCCAAGCTGGCGCCGGAGCGGTGACCCGGCTCGATGCGACCTTCCAAGGACGCAAAACACATCCTCTTCTTTCTGCATATCGCGTGCAACATTTCTTCTTCTCAAGCCTGTTTCTCTCCTGCAGCGTGGGTGCTGCAAGATCGTAAACCACCGATCGGGTTGCATCACGTGACGAAAATAGCTTTCTCCCCAAGAAGGGTCGTTCTCGAATTATTCGCGAATTATTACGACACGTTCGTTTACCATGCTAATTAGAGTCCACTGCCGTTTTAACACGGACTCGAGGCAACAGTTGCGATTCGTATGGAAACGAAGTAGAAACACGCGATGATCGTTTAGTCGCTATACGATTGTCGACGAATTTTGGAGAATAGAATGTGTAAGGTATGTACATATGTATAAAAGGGGTACGATGATCATCGACGAAGATACGCGGTTTTCGATACAGTGTGGGGTGCACTCGCCGTAAAAGTCGCGTAGATCGTACGATCGCGCGGTGCTGGCGTGGCCGCATTCCAGCTGGCGGATTGGTCGATCCCATGCGTCATAAATCTACATGATGTTCCTGCCTTTTTCGCCCTTCGTATAGCCCTTGGCATACGTAACCTGCCGTGGCAACGTATATCGCGATACTTTTTTTTTATTTGCGAATTCGGTCTTTTCGCCTCGTCCTTTCTTTTTTCTTCGACACGCCGCTCGACTACCCGAACAGAATTCCACGACGTCCGATCTCGGTTTTTCGAACTTAGATCGGTTCCTTCGCTATATACGCGTTCCTGACTTTTCAAAGATGTCGCGAGTTCGGCAATCCTTTCCTTCTCTTTTTAATCGTAAAATAAGCGTGACCATGACGTTGAATTTTAAAAGATTCCGGGTCGAGGAATTCGACAGTTTCACGACCGGTTCGATAAACTCCGCGATGGCGACGCGTTTTTTGTCGCAAACCCGTTGCGCCAAGGCAGGGATCACCTAAAAAGATTTTTGTACCAGGTGCATCCTGCGGCCGTGCATGAGTCATGGATTACATACATCCATGTACCTCTGTAACCCTGCATTCTTTTCTGAACCGAAATTCTGATAAGTAAAACTGTATGAAAAAATATTTACCTGTACAGTGGGCCGACTCGCATCTCCTGGATCATCCAACACGTGTCGTGGACACAGTTTACGACAGTGGCCTGCATCAATTTGGATAATTTCGCCCGATATTCCTGAGAAAATAAAAATCAAAGATACTGTCGAAAAAGGGGATTAGCGTTAGCAATAAAGTGTGGCCAGGGAGGTTCAATGAAATTTCAGTAGACCGGTAGGATGGTGTTGTTGACTGCGTGCCGTGGAGTTCGCTCGCGAAAAATAAGACGCGAGTAAATCCGATGGCGCCGCTCTGTAATGCTCGCGATCATCGTACAAAATTTACGACTTGTATCACATTAAACAAGTTGACAAGATATAAGAAGAGGGTAGAACCGTCTATAGTGTAACCGTGCTATTTTTGGCGCGAACGCGTGGGACACGGAATGCGCTGATTCTTCGGTGATTCACATTACCGTGAACCTTCGGCTACTTCACTGCCACCTTTCCGTGTTTGTTCCTATAAATGGTATTATTTCGAGATCTACTTGAAATACCAGACTACCGCGTGAACGCCCGATCAATCAGTCGAATAATCGTTGCCGGTCTGGTCTTTTCAGGTAATCGAAGGTAGAAAGATGATGCGACGTTGGGCATAGCGATGATTTAAGCGCCGGCCGAGGATACCAGACATCGGTCAACAAAATCATTTAATTGACAATTAATGGCGTCTCGAAGGGTGGTTGTTCCTTCGATCGTTTCGCGGAACCGGCCGCTTCGGCGAAACCTTAATTATTCGTCCGTGAGGGGCATTAACATTCCACGAATCACAGACTCGTTCCTTTGATCGCCTCCGATCTACAAGCGGCAATTGATCTCTCTGTGACAAAATCAAGTAATGAGATCGAATCGCGATCGGTTCGACGATTCCCGCGCTATTTTAATGCGATAGCTCGCAATGATAAATCGGTCAAATCTTTTGATCATGGGCACACGACAACACCGTCACCGGATGCTTCATCCTCTCGATCGGCGTCAATTGATTGAACACCCGATATTAATTTACCGGATCGGATCTAGCGACAAGGCCACCAGCGTTTACCACTCATGAATATGGGGCGGCAAGAGTGAAACGAGGGAACGTAACTTACATTTAGCCGGTTGCTAAAATTACGCAACTCCTCGCCGAATCTCTTTTCAACGTTATACCGCTCCGCAATCTTCTGTGCATCTGTGTCCGTATGCTCCGTCCTGACATTAGCCAGAATTTAATACATACTTTTTCTTAAATTCGCTTACCGTATCCAACATCGATCATTTTCTCATGTCTGGCGCAGCATACATGTTGTCGAACCTCTTCCCTGTGTGTCCTACCTTCGTTGCCTTCATTCTGGTCACCGATGGCTGAAACAGAAACAACCCCGATATGCAGATATCAAACAGAATCATGCTTCTTCGAAAACGTTAATATTTTGTATGCTAACAAACGTAACTTGTAAGAGTCGGTTGAAATATAAAAGCATTGAATACATCGCGGAAAACTTGATAAAAAGAGAAAGGAGCAGAGAGGATGAATCAGAATGAAAAAGTGCGATGCGGTGCCTACCTAATCGTAAATTGGCGAGGCAAACTAACGTGAAGCCACCGAATACGGCCCACTGACCCCTCGTGATTTGTATTCGCATCGGTACGAATAGCGATGGACGTAAATCGGTCGAATAAGATTTACCGAGACGGGATGGCGAGATTCGGAAACGAGTTTGTGTATCGAGGATGCACGAGTTGTTTGCCGTTTGAAAAATGCGTACAGAATTTAATGATATTCTCTAGACGTAGGTGTGAACGCCGCGTGGACGAAATTGTGCTAATTTGTCACAGTGGTTGTTATCTCATTACTCTATATATACCCGCGCGCGGATGACTAGAAGATTCGTGGTACACGGAATACTCTTGGACTCGCACGCACACGACATGCAAAGCGGTAGTCCAGAGAGGACGCACCGTGCGATCGATCACGATCGGTTGTTGCCCACGCAGGTTGCGATCTGCGAGAAGACTGGCCGTCTGGAAGCCACTGGATCTCGCTCAGACGGAGAGGCGTCCGGCTGACAGGCGGATCTCTATTAATCTCGTTTGGTACGGGAATGTCGGCCCGCTTCGTGACGGCTGGCCCGTCCATCCATCGGTCTTTTGCCTCTTGCCTGCCACGATCCCTGATGCGCCTGATGCTGCTGATTTTATGCTCCACCGAACCTGATTCATCTCGTCTGCATCTGAACCTCTACATTCCACACGACCAATTTCCCTCTATCAATAAAAGTTTTATCAGCAAATTTTCAAACGAACATACAATTTGCAGAATAACATTGATAAAATGGATTACCTGTTTTATAAAATGCAATCAATTTTAAATTATTCGGTAATGTAACGGTTAGATTGAACCAATAAGCCATAAGCCTCCTCAGCTCCCCCAAACCTGTGATCGCGATATCCCATCCCTGTCTTATCTCTTATATTCATCCACGAGAATTTTACGAGCTCGATATATTGGGATGATGATATTCGAAACTAAAAAAGGAGAAGAAGCTAAGAGAAGGAAGAATCGTACATCCTTTACTCTGCATATTTTTTTACCATAGGGTAGAATTTATTACATTCGATAGAAGAATAAATTCTTACTGATTATGTTTGAAGATCTTCGTGAACACTTCATGTATTTTTTCAAAATTTCTTGTTATTATTTGTCGATTACTAACTTTATCCTTGAAATTACATTATACTAGCTTCTTTAAGTAGGATATTTTTATTTATCTACGGGTTAATTCATAAAATTAAAAAGTATGACCTAACTTTGTTTAGCTGCGCTGAAAAAATAATTAAAATCTCTAATGTTAAAGTAATATCTTTCCACTTATAAATGAAATGAATATTTTACATTATATATATCGGAATAATGTCTGTGACGTCATTCAAAATGAATATGTTGTTCGTGTATCATCATTGAATACTTTATTTGTTAACCATTGCCATCATCCACTTATTAGAATTTATGTATATGTATGTAGTCTAGGTGTTGCATGTCGAGTAAGCATATGTTATCATGGCGGACGGCATTTCTTTGTAAATATTTCTATGGATTTTTATATTTTTATATTGATTTTTATACTAAAAATTGCAGGTTGAGAATAATCGTGTAAATTTGTACGCATTTTACAAAAACTTCTTTTACTGCATTTGATGCAAAACATTTGTATGTGATTTAGAGGTTATGTTCTCCCAGCTGAATACTTATTTAGTACTTTTAATAAAACATATTTCAAAAGACTATGTCAAAAGATAGTAGAGTGTGAACGTTTTATGAATTACATCCAGTCAATTATTTCTATCGTTTCAGAATGACACCAAAAGGAAAAGAAAGTGGGAGGAAAAGTCTTTCTCCTTGGATGACATGTGAAACATGTCAGAGCATTTTGACAATAAAGGATCTAGAAGTACATAACACTAATTGTCCACCTAATCTTGTAACATGGAATCATAACTTCATTTACGGTGATATATTATATAGTACCGTAGAAACATATAATCTATTAGGTATATATGCTCTTATATTTACTAATGTTTGAACCACTTTTATATAAGTGTTTCTTTGCATAGAACAGCCAAAAAATATCCATGTAAGAGCATTGGATGATATGGTATTTATATCGCAATCTGCTTTGCAATTATGTGAAATTGCAATAGGAGATTGTGTTCTCGTAATTGCTGGAGAAAGTAAAGTTGTTAAAACTGCTTGGCCAACTAAGGATAAAAGTTTAACAAGTGTTTCTTTAACAAAACATGGTAAAATCTGTTATTGAATCTTCCAAAATCTATATACAAATTTTTCTACCCATACATTTTTTACAGCAATAGAATTAAATAACCTCCGAGGTTATGTTAAAATCGAAAAATTAAATTCTTCTGTCAATATTGCCAAGGAATTTGTAATCCGTAGCATTGGGAAACATATATTGCCAGAAGCAACTACGGAGCTTAACATAATACTTAAGAATCATAATGAGCAAAAAGTATTTACTATAGGTAATAAATTCAGTGTGCCTTTTTATGGCAAGAAATTAATTTATAAGATTGTCAAAGTTACATCAGATGACTGTGAAAATGTTAAATTGTCTGAACAGTTTAAACAATTGAGCATAACAGATGAAACACGTAATATCAAATTGTATAAAGCACTGTACAACACAAAATGGACAATTTTAAATGAAGAGCAAGAAAAGGAAAAAGAAGATTATAAAAAATCTAAATTTAAAATACAAGATATTGGAGGATATGATAACGTAATAGAAGATATCAAAGATGTTCTTGATATTGGCCTTGGTCTGTACCAAAGTATTGGAAACTTTTACATTAGCAAAGGAATATTATTATATGGCACCTCTGGTGTTGGCAAATCTGCTATCGCCAATGCCTTGATATCGCAATATGATATTAATTCTACCACTATTTACAGTTCAGATATTTATAGCAAATCTTCAGGCGAAACAGAGAAAAAATTGCAAGATATTTTCATGGAAGCTAAAGATAAAGCTCCAAGCATTATTCTAATAGAAGAAATCGATAGTTTATGCCCTAAAAAGAGTACTTCAAGTACAGATCACGAAAGAAGAATACTTTCTCAATTGACTGCACTCTTTGATGGAATACAAAATGCAAATGATAATGTAGTAATACTTGCCACAACTTCGAAATTGGATCTTGTAGATAATTCTCTTAGAAGACCTGGTAGAATAGACAAAGAATTCGAAATTCATGTACCTACTATCAATATGCGCGCAGAAATATTTAAAAAAATGTTATCAAAAATACCGAACACTTTATCCTCAGAAGATATACAAAATATCGCTTCTGTTACTCATGGATTTGTCAGCGCCGATTTATATGGTTTATGTTCCCAAGCAGTTCTGAATTCTGTAAAATGTCAACAGAAAACTAAAAATGATCTTTCGTTAAAAGTAACTATGTCAAACTTTGAACATGCTTTAACTGTCACAAAGCCGTCAGCTATGAAAGAAGTTTTAATAGAAGTACCGAACATCCAATGGTCGGATATAGGAGGTCAAAAGGACCTAAAATTAAAATTAAAACAAGCTGTTGAGTGGCCACTGCGCCATCCCGAAGTGTTTCTCAGGATGGGTATAACTCCACCTAAAGGTGTTTTAATGTTTGGTCCACCAGGTTGTTCTAAAACAATGATTGCAAAAGCTCTTGCAACAGAAAGTAAAGTAAATTTTTTAAACATAAAGGTTAGGCATACTAAAGCTTAATTCAAAACTTTTTCAATAAAAAAAAAAAGGAGATAAAAAGTACAATGTTTTTAGGGACCAGAATTATTCTCAAAATGGGTCGGTGAATCCGAAAAAGCCGTAAGAGAGGTATTTCGAAAAGCAAGACAAGTATCACCTTCAATAGTATTTATTGATGAGATTGATGCACTAGGAAGTGAAAGAGGTTCTTCGTCAAGCGCCGGAAGCAACGTGCAAGAGCGAGTTCTAGCACAATTATTAACAGAACTGGATGGAGTTACTGCGTTAGGCAGCGTTACTTTAGTAGCAGCAACTAACCGACCCGATAAAATTGATAAAGTTAGTTACATTTTAGAAAACAGCTATATTTATCAATTATGTTTATTAATTAAAATGTTGCTTTTTCACAGGCACTTCTTCGTCCTGGTCGTTTAGATAGGATAATATACGTGGCATTACCTGATTATGAAGCCAGACAAGAGATTTTCGATATAAAATTAAGAAATATGCCAATCGCCGAAGATGTACATATTCAAGATCTAGTTGATCTTACAGAAGGATATTCTGGAGCAGAAATCCAAGCAATTTGTCACGAAGCTGCTATTAAAGCACTTGAAGAAGATTTAAATGCTACTATAATCACTAAAGAGCATTTTAAAGCAGCATTGGCTATAATCACTCCACGGACACCAGCGTCGTTAATAAATTTATATAATGAATATATGAATAAAATACATTAACTATACATACAATTTACTATCACGTAATAATTGAATTTGTCTATATTTGCAAAAATTATTAATCGTCTATCAACACCTTTCTATTATTTTAATACCAAACTTCAGGCTTTTATTTTAATAAGATTAATGAAATTTGTAGTTGTGTAATTGCAGATTACATTGCCGAGTCAAATGTCGGTAATGACAAAATGTGAACGACCTTATGGGAAAAACGATTTAAAACAGATGATCGAAAGGTATGATCGAAAGGGTGAAGTATTTTATTATTTGATGAATGCAATAACGGTCAACTTAAATATTGTTTTAGTTGCGGTTGCTGCCCACCAATGGATCCACAATGCCCACCTTGTTCTATATCGTACCCACCTCAACCTGTTTGCTGCTATACGCGTCCTGCTTCACCTTGCAAATTGGAATCAAAACCTAATTGTTGTCCACCTATGCCAGTCACCTGCATGCCATGTCCGCCTCGACCTTCACTCTTACCTTGCGCCCCACGCCCTTTCGTTTGTCCACCCTGCACAGGTCACCCGTGTATTACCTGTGCACCTATACCTAAACCAGTCCCAGCTCCTTATGAAGCCGGTCCTGTCTTCAGGGCACCTGTTATTACTGGTGGATTATTTTACGTTGGAACAATCAGGTGTTATCCGTGTTTATCATATGCTTGTTGAACCATATCTCACCTATTTTACACTCCAATCCCAATCGGTCCTTCGAATATAATTACCTCACGAATAAAACATTTATTGTCCAGTGTTAATGATGTTTGATCTGAACTTTGTGTTGTATATAAATATTAGTATACATTTCATATATAAATAAATATAAAACAAATGTTATTATAACAATATTCAGGCCTTTCGCTCAAGATAACCGCGCTATTTAATTAATTTTTAGAATTAATAAATCTTTACTAATTTTTAAATTTACAAGTGATTTATGATGGATAAAAGAATATGTGATCTCTGTCCACTAGATCATTTTAATAGAATCGGTTGCATGGTAACGACATGTAACTGGCCTTTATTAAATATTGTTCAACAAAGAACTAATCAACCATATTTACGAAAAATAGAACCAATAAAAGGTGTCAGGTAAGAATTTAATAATAATTTATTGAATCTGAACATAATAGAGATTTTATACATAATGTAATACATTCATTACTTGCGCCTTTATTAATGTATTTTAATTGTGTATTGGAGATTTAAACAACCTGCAAATTCGCCACAACGTCACGGGTCATGGACAAATTTAATGTACCGCCCTATTGTGCAAGGGGGTTTCAGATATCGTGGTGTATATAAATTACTTCCTCTTGATCTTTCACCAAGTTCTCCTGTATTGTCTCGACCTGCCCCTGTTCCACCTACAGATTTTCGAGGAATAACAGTATATTGTTGTCGATAGTATTGGCTACATGCGTATGCCTATACATGCATTCGCACGAATATATATTACATTTATGTGAATTTGAGCGTATATGCTTCATTTCAATTTATACATTATAAATTATAAGTCATTAATAAAAATAAATAAAATGTATTAGCGCGTTCTTGGTATTACATGAGCAAAAAGTGAGGTTATGTTTTTATTTTGTAATTAGTACTAAAAATCAATTATATTTAAAATAATTAATCAGCATGGAAGCAATATGGAATTGCATGCAATTAGAACGTCCTCCCAATGCAAGTTGTCATATCGAACATCATAAATTTGGTAAGTTTAATTCTGCTTATAAATAAAAAAAAAAAAAAAAAAATATTGTAATATACATTTTTTATACGAAAGGCGAATAATCTTTCATTTAATAAATAGATACATGATATTTTTTTATTTTTGTCACTGTTAGATGCATCTGCATTTCTATTAACACTAGACAGAATTATAAAAGATATAACTTCTGAAGAATTATTGCACAAAGAAGCAGCAATTTTAAGCAGATTAATTTATCGTATGAAAAGAAAATTTCGAAATGACAAAGGTGTCAAATCAATGTCTAAAATAAATAAAGTTTTGCTCAAATATTTGTCATTATCACTTGAAAAGGAATATGAAAATTTGAAGAGCTATGTTGAAATAGATAAAAAATATATTACATTATCTAGTAAACAAATGGTAGAATATGTTTTGGTTAAAACACAAGGTTTTGCAAAACTTATATTACGTCTGGAAGAGGTCTGTAAACATGCTGCATATTTTCTTAAATGCAGAATAAATTTAGGTCATGCCTGGTCTACTGCTATTACTGCATATGCTGTTGTTAGTAGAATATGGTATGTTATTTTTGTATTACATAGTGTAAATTTATAAGCTATAGCTATGGAGTATTGGTATATTTTGCTACAGGATTTTGTCAAGGTATCTAGTTAAGAAAGCATGTACATGGTATAATGACTTATACGAATACCTACACTTTTTTGAATTTGTTGGATTATCTTGGCTACCCAAAGGCTACGAACTTACAAATGATTTAAAATCATGGCTATCAGTACCATGGATAGATAACCCTATCTCAAGGCATGTAAAAGAAAACAAATATAATAAATTATTACACAAAACTGTTATAGTTAAAAAATTTGTATTTATATAGCATTCCCAGCGATTATGGATTAAAGAATACGATGTTTAAATTAATTACCCCACATGAATATGATTCAGATGAAGATCTAGATTGTGATATGCAAGATTACAGCAAAGAAACAAAATCTGAAAATCAATTTTCATGGGTTGAAAATAAAAATGCTATACATATTTCAGTTCCAAGTGAGATCAAAAATGTTGTTTCTAATGATGATGCAGGAGGTATAAAAGCAAATTTACGAATCATATAATAAAAAGAAATATTATTTATATATAATATATTTATAAAATTTATTTTCTGTAGAAATTATAGATCGTCATACTTTTAATTTAAAATGTATTGAAAATACATCAATAGCTGATGGAAAGAAACATAAAAAGTTCACAAAAATCGGAGAAACAGAAGGAAATACGACAAATATTAAGGACAATAATCGAGAATCTTATTTCAATGATTTAAGAGATGAATTTGTAACCAAAAAGAGGAAGAAAAATTCTGAAAAAAAATTAAAGAATTTAATGG
This sequence comes from Bombus pascuorum, assembly GCF_905332965.1. Taxonomy (NCBI): domain Eukaryota; kingdom Metazoa; phylum Arthropoda; class Insecta; order Hymenoptera; family Apidae; genus Bombus; species Bombus pascuorum. The sequence goes on along the minus strand of NC_083495.1, from coordinate 1,880,274 downwards.
TAAAAAATACCTCAAAAGAATTAATTACCTTCGATGGTGTCAATAATAAATCAGATTTAATGATACTTCTAAACAAAGAATCGTATCCTGGTTTGGATAAATTAAAATGGAATGTGATTAGAAATAAAGGCAAAAGATTATTAGACAAGTTGGAAATTTGTTCTGATGGAAGTAGGCAGTCAATGCCATTAAAAAAAATAATAAAACGTATAAAAAATTGGATTGCTTAAATACAGTATATGTAAATATATGTTAATATCGAATGTAAAAATAATATAAAAATAAATATTATATTTTTTATAAAGGGAGTTTTTCATTATCTTTTATTTTCCTAACATGTTTTAAATATGCTCTAAGAAAAAATAAAAAATAATAACGGTGTATTTAAAGTGTTCGATATATTTAATTTATTGCACTTGATAACGTAAGAAAATTATGGTACATTAAATATTCTTATTTAGAACAACGACAATGCAAAATAAAAATATTTATAACAATAATTAAAGTAATTATCCCTGAGTACATAAAACTTTTCTTGTTTCAATGAAGCATACCGGCATACAAATACAAAATATATGACAAATAATCAGTACATGTCGATATTCGGATACAACCAATTCGTATACAACTGTGGTCTCATCCTCCATTTTAATCCAAGATCAAATTGTCTTTTCTTCATATTGTTGAAGCAACAAGCACGAAATTGTCGTGTGCCACATTTCTCGGCGCATTCTCTGCCACACTGTTCGCAAGATAAAGTTTCTCCAAAGACCCATAATGCGCATACTATATTGCAAAAAATATGTTTTTCTTATTTATATTTATGTATACATTTTATTTTATTCTAACTAAAAGAATTTGTCAAAAAACGAGTTAGCAATATTTAAAGTACTATTAAAAAATTATTTGTTTAAAAAAGTATAAAGGAACGTATTTGATGCATTTATGTATGTTACGAAAGGGGTGTACGATCATCAATGAATGTTAAGCAAGTAATTACAACTTATTGCATCTATATAGGGCATAAGCTAATGCATATTTCGACTAGAGTTTCTTCTTTTTCTTTTTCTTCTCCTTTTTTCTGGTTTATGTTAATTAGGAAAGAATATTAAAAGAAAATTGACTGTACTTATGTTTTATCTTCTTTAATGAGAAATACAGCAATAAATGCAATAACATTGTAACAACTGCTTTAAGTGGTGTGCTATATAATGATGTTATCAGCTTTAAGTGGAAATTATATTATAATCTTTAATCCGATTTATTTTAAATCTGTTTTAGAATATCCGAGCAAAGTAACTATTTCATAAATTTCAGAATATTTCCACTTATAACAAATATTTTAAAAATATATTTTCTATTATGAGAAATAAATATTGCTTACCTATGAAAAATAGCGCCACATAAGTGCAGTTCATTTTCTGGTTCGATAATTCACTGTCAAATAAAATAATAACTGCAGTTATTATATCGTCTATCATGTTACACACTTTCTGTTAAATTCAAATAAAAAAGAATTATAAAAAAGTGATAGAATAGCACACGTATAACACTTCAAATTTATGTCGGATTAATTTTTCTTGTCTAAATTTAAATAACACGACTTGAAATGCCAATTTTGAAGATGCCAACTTACGAATCCTTTGTGGATGAGCGCTGAACGGCAAGTGATAATCTTTCCGAGGACCGCTGGTTGAAGATATATCTCCCCACCAACTCCTGTTTCCACCTTAATCCTTAACGCACACGCAATTGCATTTTCTGTCTTGACATGATATTTAGAGAGATTTCTGATTTGAAATTTTACTATAATTAGAATTCGCTCTGTACGGATATAGATCTATCAGAACTAATTACTTTATAATCCTAAAAAGATTGTGAAGAATTTGGTAATAACATAAATACATCAAGTTTCATACATAGAAGTCTTAAGCTCTTTGTCTTATACATTTATTTACTTTAATAATAACACTATGTAGATGATGAGGATAACGTCGCCAATTTTATAGCTTGACGCGCTACTAATCTGTGATAACATTTGAACTGAAAATAGAAAAAGATAGTTAGACGCATATTTTCATTTTCTTTTTAGTTTATATGCCTATATTGGAACGAATCGAACTAGGATAATAAACGATTCTTTCTCTGCGTTTATAATCCGTGTGTGGTATAGAAATTTCACACTCTAATAGCAATGGTTCCAAAGGATTTTTTACGATTGCACTGCGTGTTGCAAAAAGGATGTTTTTATATTTTATTGTGTCTACAGTTTTATCATAATAATTATTGACTTCAGTTCCTTCTATATAAATTTTTAGTATCGGTCGCGGTTGTGCTCCGTTTGCTACACACGTTAGATTCAAATGACTTTTATTGAAAGAAGAAACATGAATGGACAGATTAGTTTCTGGCACTGTAATACAATATTAAGCAATAGTTTTGTATATCACATAAATTATTCGATTATTATTTACAATCACAGAGTTACCATAAATAATCATTTTTGTTCCTTTCGTGTCCTCTTCCTGGAACGTGCTAATCATACAAGTATACTCTCCGCTCATTTCGATTATGGCCATTTTCAAATGTATTATGGATTGTGAATTAGAATGTCTTAAATTTTGTTCAGGATATTCAGCAAATCCATCTATCACTCCTATATCCTGAGGTGGCACTATAGTTGGGTTACAATAAAAAGAAAAAAACGTCATACATCGAACAGGATCGCTCAAGAAGTTCAATTATGTTTAGTATTACTTGGTGGTATCCATTGATAGATTTGGTCTTTGTTATGGTACCATTTTATTACAAGACCGTTCTCGTCTTTAGTGACATTGTAAATGCAGGAAAGATCAATTGGTCCAGTTCCATTACGCACTACGTGCGGAACGTTCAATGTGTAAATTTTTGAGGCGCATATATCTGGGAAGCAATCATAGTCATAATTGTTCTAATACACTTTGAATTTATTAATCATAGTCAAAAATAACTTTTAATGGCATACGATTAAAAGAGAGGATTACCTGTAAAGCGGCTTTTTACCACTGCTGTGGCAAGCAGAAAAACGATATATGCTACCGACGACATTTTCTACGAAGATTAGTTTTCAGACTGATGAACAATTAAACATGCTTCGTTAATCTTAAATCAAGCGCAGGTGAAAGGTTCTGCGCAGTTACCGATCATATTGTTCGTAGAATAAATATCTTTGGAATATTTTGTAGCGAAAGAAACAAATTTATATTTAAAAGAAACGCTTGATCATGTTATTTATTTCTTTCAATATTTACAATGATTAATATTTACCATTCTTTTTATTATAAATTTGTTTGATTTCCTGATCTACTATAGTACGTTCTAGCCACTCTTTAAATTTCTCCGAACGCTCCTCTTAGTTGATACTTCTCCTAAGAGATGGCGATTGAAGTTCCGTTAGATTTCAGTTGAAAGCCTCTAGCGCTTCTATAGAGTGCTCACTCACTTATAATTTTGTGCTTATAAAATATTGTATGTAAATAATAACAGTGTATTAAAAAATTAAATACATGAATTTTGTATTTCTAAATGAAAAAATTAAAACGTTTAAATAGTAAAATGATTTTTCAATATTTTGAGTCAATCTTTCTTAAATAAATATTCGTATGACCATCTAAACGATTATAGATAATTTATGGTTAGTGAAATCACCGACTTCAACGTTTCTATTATTTGAATAGCGAGCATGAAAACAAACAATCACAATTTTTATTGCTAATGTTTATTGTTAAAAATCAATATTATTTTATCAATTATGAATGATGACCCAAGAGAAGTACTTGTTCTTCTTAATTCTTTAGGCTTTGTTGGAATTACAGCGCAACAGCTTAAAGCATTTATGAAAGGTAATATTATTGATATCTTTTTTTTTTTTTTATTTTATAAGTTAATATTTAAATATTTTATGCACATTGTAACTAGCATTGTTGCATACTGGTTCTAATTCATATTCTTTTTTCTTGGTACAAGATTTAAAGTTGTATAGGAAAATAAAAGATCGTGAAAGAGAGCAAAAAAGGGAAGAAATTAAGAGAAAAATAATAGATAAGCAAAAAAATATGATTAAAGAAATTCTTACAGAACAAAAAACAGAGTTTCATTCAATTGAAAACACTATATCCACTAATTCTTCTAATTCTTATTTTGATGACACCATTGTAAAGGTAATAGTGACAAAGTTATCAAGTGACAAAGAAAATAAAAATCCTACAAATTTTGAAGAAAACTATACAAATGTAGGTCAAAAAATAAATATGATACAGTCAAAATCTGAATCCATGAGAACAGAAGATCATTGCAATGTTAAATCTACTGTTGTGCCGTGTAATAATATAGAGGTAGATAATAAATTTTGTTTAAAAAGTAAAAATAAATATAAGGAGTGTTTGAAAAAAGATTTCCATATAGAAACACAAAGTAAAACAAAAATACAAGATGATAAAATACAAGTTCAAGAAAAATCAACACCTTTGCAATCAGTACGTCCTATGAGTGCACCAAACATTTTAGACCACCAGCAAGGATATATTGGAAGTAGCCACACAAAAAGTACATCATCTACAAAAAATACTCATTCTGGAACAAAATCATGTAAGTTTCTAACATGTATCATATTGTAAATATGAACATAAATATAACATAAATATAATTAAATTACAACATATAAATACAATTTCACTTTTTTATATCAATATAGTTATTAGACCATGGAGATTGCAACCAGACGTCCAAAAAAGTAAAAATGTTAGAAAGACTGATCCAGTTTTACTTTATCAAAAATATCAACAGGAATGGAAACAAATGTCTTTTCCTGGGGAAGCTAAACATGCAAGCATAAGATGGGCCATTCGTGAAAAAATGTTAGGTGAAGATCCTCATCCAACAGTAAGGGTCTTTATTTTTATATAATTATAATTCAGTATTGTATTTTCCTTAATATCATTGATATTTATACTTGCAGCCTCTTCCTAAAAAGTCAACTAGTATGCCAACACTAAGAAAAAAGTGATCTTTATTCAACTAGGGATGAAAATTTTATTTTGATATAAATAAACTTAAAACTGATCATATTGAATTGTTATAAGAAATTAATGACTGTTACAGAAAATAAATGCAATTTGACAAGAAGTAGATTGATATTTCATGCTTTTATTTTTTAATTTCTATTGCTGACTAAGTTTAAACTTTGCCATTAATTTACGATAATCTGGCCTATGTAAATGGTACAATATTTTATCTTCAATTAAACGTGCAGCTCTTTCAGTAAGAATTAAAGTATTATGTTTTAACATACTGTAGACATTCAGGCCTGGAAAATAAATGTATAATGAAGGTGATATAAATTAAATAACATCAAAATGTATTAATATATAACTTACCATATACAGGCATTAAATTTACATGCTTTATTGTGTCAGTTGCTTCTGAGATGTTTCCAGGCATGATATCATCAGTATCAACAAACAACACGGAAGGTCCCCAATGTCGCTCTTCTATTAGTTGTTCAATATATGATGGTTCATTGGATGGAATTTCCAAATCATTAACAATATACAAATCATCTTGAGCTAATTTAACAGATAATGTAGATGTAAGTCCAGCAACTCTTTTATAAAAGGGAAGCATGTAAAAATGAGTTGTAGGAGATCTAGGTCCATGTACTACACCACCACCTCTCCATAATGGCGAACGTATACTTGAATGACGGGAACGGCCTAGTCCCTTTTGTGGCCATGGTTTCTTGCCACCACCTCTTACTTCTGAACGTACTTTTGTATGTGCATAGCACTAAAATGAAAAATTAATTTACCCATTTTGTCATTCTAGATTTAAGACTAATAGGAGTAATTAATGAGATGTAATAATTACCACAAAGCGATACATTCTTTGCCAGCGTATGTTTTCATGAATTATATCTATCCTAGGAGATGCTCCATAAATGTCGGGATGTAGAAAGACAAGTCCTAACTTTTTTTTTTCAATGGTATCCAAATTTTCTAGCCATACTTCGCGCGGCCTTTGGTAAAAATAATTTTCATCTTCATAACTTCTTTTGGAAATGATTGGATGGATATTTTCCGTGACAGCCTTTGTACAATACGTTGCTTGTTGCAAATATGTTTCTAACTTTGTGATAACATTTCTAAGCGATAACATTTCAATAAAAGAGTTTTTTATTATTGCATCCAAACACGGTTTATTGTTAAAAAATAACCTAAATGTTTTCGATAATGTCCAATTTGACGTGAGATGTCGCTAGACTCAAAGATTTTGTAGATGTCACTATCATTGAACATGAATGACTTAGTTTATGTAGCAACTGGTCATTTTTAAATGTAGTCATTATTAAAGTCAGTCGGTAGTACTGTACTCAACAGCTGATGTTAAAATAATTTGGTATTTATTATTATCAGTAGTATTATATATATTTTTAACTATATTTTTAAAATATGTATGGAAGAAAAGGCTTTAAGCTTATTTCAGAACTAGATTTATATTCTGATATATTACCATTCAATGTAGGTTGTATGATAAAATAATGTTATGATTATATTAGAGATAATTAAGTAGTGATCTAAAAAAATGATTTATTTATAGGAAATACTTGTTAAAGAAGTTTTACAGGAGATGCAGTGTCTCTATGATGCAAATGTAGCAGATAGGTTTGTATAAGATATAACAATGTAAAAATTAAAACTTAGAAAAAGCTTATTGTTGAATAAACTTTCAGCAATGTCATTAGGAATGATGATAATATGGCATTATTGCCATCGGTACAGTTGAGACATACAGCATTAAAAAGAAATAAAAGATGTGTCTTAGCATATATATATAACAGAATGAGAAAACTAAGAGAATTACGGTGGGAATTAGGGAGCATTCTACCACCAGAAATAAATTCCAATCTATTAAATGCTGAAATTCAATGGTTTCAGTCATATAATAAGTCTTTAGCTAAATACATGAGATCTTTAGGAGAAGACCATGGGTTTAATCTAACAACAAACATGGTACCTCCAAAAACTCCTTATGTAGAGGTATATATAAAATAGATACTCAAACATTGTTCTAGTAACAGTTAAATGTACAAAATGTAATGTTATTTCAGGTCAAATGTGTAGAGGATTTTGGAAGATTGGAATTAGATGATGGCCAAGTTATTTTGCTAAAAAAGAATACATATCATTTGCTACCAAGATCTGTATGTGAACCATTGATACGACAAGGAATTCTTGAACATAAGAGTATATGATATTATTATTTTTATATTCTGTTAAAATAAAAATTATATTCATTAAAAAAAAATACTTTGTTTATCAGACCCAAATTTTATTGAAATATATATATTTATGAAGTATTTAAAACACTTAAATCTTAATTCTATATAGAAGAAAGTGCATGATTTGTTTTTATTCAAAATTGCATTTAAAAAATTTATGAACCCGCATATTCATGTTTACTTACATTAGGAATTTCCCGTGTAAACTTAAATTCCGTATAACAGCGTGCAGTTGATTCAAACAGTTGGAAGCTTGTCTGCATGCGCTGCATTGCGCCTTGTGCTCAAGTGAGTTACTTTATTTGTCTCTATCATAAGATTTAATCTATTTTTAACCTAATCTTATACATAGAATAATATATGTAACTACAGATTCTTCCCTACTAACAGAAGACGATGCAAGCAATTCATTAGAAATCGATCAAGTCGACTAACGTGATTTTCATTTGTTGTACTTGCGACTAGACACCTTCAAACGGGTAAGTGACTTAAGAAATATATAATTACTTTTTCCGATAAATTATTTGTATTTTGTTTAAACCTGCTTATAATTTTTATTCGAAAATAATTTAAATATTTGACAAGCAGATTATTGTATAAATAATACTTTCCAATATAATACATAAGAAATTTACAGAGCTGTTTCGTAAAAAAGTTAAAAAATATAATATGTTTTATTTTTATTTCTATCGTAATAAGGATACAGTTCGAATTGTCGTAACAAGGATACAATAAAATGACCTAATACTTTATCCGCTTCAACTTTTAGTCACCGTATTTATCCAGACTTTGAACACTTAAAACATCATCAATATGTTTAACCTTGTAGAATACAAGTAATCAAGTGGTGCTATTGTTCTTTGAAAAACTTATTTACCATTGAGGACATTTCTAGACTTTATAGATGAAAATAAAATCGACATCAAAAATCAAATCGTGTGGACGCACTTGGTACATATACAATGTACAAAAAGTGAATTCAAGGTGCGATAGCTAAGTTATTGATAATGAATGGTGTATCTATCGGAGAATTTTGCAGATGAATTCGTGAACAATGCAGATATAATGTGTATGTATACGTACTGAGCTTATCACAGTTAGGTTTTTCCCAGATAGCTTTCGCACCGAATTCTCATTCATCGTTACTATAAAAAAATTTGGTCACATCTTTTTTCACACAAGGTCAGTGACAAATTTCTATCACACATTATCAGATCGATAAGGAAAGATTTATATGATTGCACAAACAGGAATAGTATTCATGAAAAATACTCTATTCATTATTAACCATCGATTACATAAAATTATATAATTCATTTGTCATTGGTCTACAGATTAAGACTATCATTTACAAATGCTTTTATAACCTTCATCAATTCACAGTGACCTTTCACTCTCATTTATGTAGTATATTAATAATATAGCTATTGTTTCCGAAATAAGAAAGTACATATTATGACAGCGGCCTGGGATTATCGATATACTAACGGTTTGTGTAACGGACGATAAGAAATACGATTTCCCTTTGTTTTAAGGTCGAGTATCAGTAACCATCTTTGGGGAAAACCATATTTAAACTCCCATGAATAGGACCGAGATTCACTTTCAGAGCGCATCGTACCAACGTGTCTTCTCTATATATAGTATAGTATATCTACTTTATAATACCGTAGTATTTGAAATTATTTGTAAATATTGGTAAATCTTCTAAGTCGGAAATGCCGATGGAATTTCCGGTGAGTATGTATCATACGGATTGACAATTCAAAAAGAAAGTAGAACGGTGAAATCTGCATGTTCCTGCAGAAACATATACGCGTTTGACATACTCGTTCACAATAACTTAACGCTTTCCCATCACTTCTTAAGTACCTAATAAAATTTGATTTGAATTTATCGATAATTCAAATGAGAAATAAAGATTTAAGCCATAGTTCATTAGATCCTTTATTCTCAGTTAGCAAACGGATACCTGCCTTTTTACTTCGCAAAAAATAATAAAGGTAAAGAAACGAATGTCAAGTAGATAAATTACGACCAGGTAAATGACTGTAAAGAGAGAAAATGTGCGTTCATGTGCAATGTTGCGACGTCGAAAAATTTCTTCTGCAATCGATCAGATACTGTAGTAAACTTTAGCATTGAATCTACTTTTCTTTTAGACCGTTTTGTACATTACCTGAAAAGTAATTTTATAAATAATAATTGATAATTTATTTAGAAATACTCCTATGATATATGTTCGTAGATATCGGAAGATAAAGATTTGCTTAAAGAAATGAACTAATCCATCAAACTACTTCCGTGTAAAATTGCGAAATTATATGCGGTAAATAAGGTGGGAATTTCATGGAGTTTCCGACTCAACTTTCTTTTTCTAAACTGGTTATCTAAAGAATGCCAAGTTAAATTGAGTACACAGTGTATACGCGCAGCTGGCCCTGCCAGAGGATGATGGGTTTTCCCACCCCTACCTTTCCCCTTTGAGAGCTCACAAACCGCTGATACCGCCAGAGGTTCCACTGTGCTGAGCGGCCATCGTGGAAGTTACTCAGCGCGTCACCTAACGTTACACGATTAGTTCGTTTCCAGACAGCGCGTTGAGTGGAGTTTCGACACAATTACAAATTCGTACGGTTATCAAGTATATATTATTTTGTTTTCTTTCTCTGCAGTTCTTCGTCAGAAACATAAACTTTTATTCAACAGACCTAACCTTTCCTTTGAAACCGTCTTCCTTACTAATACGTGAAATTTTCTGATGAACGCGAAATTATCGTGGAACGACGTGCACTAGCCACCGTTATTTACGAACACACAGTCAAAACGAGAATGCGACGACAACGAGAAACCGAATACACGTAAAGAAGCCAGCTGTTCGAGGCGAACGACAATCGAATGATTGCTCGAATAAACGGAGCAGTGGCGTCGCTTGCGAACGAACGAAACAGAGACGAATGTATTCTTGTTCAGAGAAGGAAGGACAATCGAACGAAATCGTAAAAGTCGATTAAAGTATCCGCACGGAAAGCTACATAGATTCGCCGTGTCAAGATTTTAGAGAAGTATACATAGTGGTGTATACACAGTGCGTCGCTCTGTGTGTCTGTGTATATGTGTATACGAGTCGCATGATAGTTTTCCTTCAGGCAGAGCGGGAAATAAGTAGATTTTCGGCCGCGGATTGAATATTGATATCGAAAAGATGTGGCATTCGCCGAGAACGACACCGATGGAGAGCAATGTTCCAGAAAACGAACAACAACAAAAGTGCGAAGATCAACGTAATTCGAGCCACGCCGATTCCGGATTTCTCTCCAGTGGGAATCTCCAAATCAGTTCGGAGCTGTGCGACTACGAATTGAATGCTGCAACAACCGCACCCGTCGCCCCGGAACCAATGAGAGCAGATAGCGGCGTGGATCTTGGCTTAAGCGAAAGCTTGAGCCAGCTTACATTGAAACAAGTTACATTAAATCCTCTGGCAAGCGGCAAGGTTCAAGTTGAACCTACTGTCGAATTGACTCCGGTAATCTCCGCAAAACTCGAGCAAGAAGATGCTTCAACGTTGCGACATGAGCCGCATCAATCCCTTGACAAACCGTTCAATAAGGAACCTTGGCATCTCTACTATACTCAGGACGACGATGGTGACACGTAAGTAATCTAGATATTATGTATTTCTCCCTTTCAAAACAAATTTGACCTAGTTTTAACAATATATAAATTCCGATTAACTTGGCACGTGTCGTGTCATGTGCGTCACAAGTAGAATCGTAAAGACGTCATGTTTCTGAAATTTCCGATATGACTAACGAGATCGTTAGCGAGCAAAATAAAGTGATAGTTAATTTCACGTATGTATATGCAGATCGGCGCATGCTCCGTTTCGAAGCAACCTGTAGCCCGCGTTACTTTCAAGAGTTTTAAGTGACATTATTGTTTTCGAACGTATCGGTCGATATTACGATAATAATAACGTATTCCGTTCAATGGATGTTTTTCTTTGTATGATGAAACAATGACTTGATTTACATATAACCTGTTTTCTTGTATCGATTAAAACGTAGGAAGTGTTTTATATAATACACGTAATACATATGTATAGTCTCATAAAGAAAGCATCGTAGATGTTAAGAATTCTGAACAAAACAAATAAAAAAGATAATTGTACCATCATTCCGTTTAAATGATATGATAAATGGTATTTTAAATCAAGTACAGCTGTTGTTTTTCTGATCATACGAGAAATATGTTAATCGAAGTAAATATTGTTACGCGTCATCGTATGCGCGTAGATCGGCCGATCGTCTCATATGCTTTTCGCAAGGCGAAACACGTTGACCAATTAAATTATTGTAATCGCGAGATATATATCCAAGAGATCCTTTCAAATTGTGATACGTCAACAAGAGTACAAGGCGACATGAGACGATAGGACCAATGCCTTTCAGAGATAACTTCCGGGGAACTTCAAACAATTATATACAAATTTTTTTACACCATTTTCCTCTTTTCGTATTATAACATGTAATACGAGTTATACAATTAGAAAATTCTATCAAAACGTTGCACGCGTCATCATTAAATGACGAAACATTGACCTTTGTACAGAGAAAATAAACTGTGAAACAAATTCCGAAATGAGGAAAAGAAATTATAGTGGCGCTTCGAGGTCGAAGCCTACTCGCGTAAATACGTACATTATCTCCACCAATGACCAATGTAATATCGCGATTACCCATTACAGAGCGAAAAATTGCAACACATTCTTTTTCATCTTTACGCAAACATCTTTCCTTAAAGCCATTAGTAATCATTTATTTTTTTTTTCTCTCTCTCTCTCACAGGCTACTTCATATGGCCATAGTGCAAGGCTTTCTGGAAGCTGCGTTCAGCTTGATAAGAATGGCGCCACATGTCTGCCTTTTAAATATCCTGAACGATGACTGCCAATCGCCCCTGCACCTGGCCGTATTGACGCGACAACCGAGGATCGTTAGACGGCTTATTTTGGCAGGTGCAAATCCGGCATTGAGGAATTTCCGCGGAAACACAGCCCTTCATTTGGCGTGTGCTACCGGGGACCTTGCCTCCGCAAAGGCCCTTACCGATCCGTTAACACACGTTGAGAGGAATTACCTACACCAAGGAAAGGAAATACCTGCCCTGCCACAAAACCTAGAACAACGGAATTACGATGGTAATTGACAAATTCATACACTTCATTTTTTCTCCATTTCACCTTGCTTACTCTAACATTTTTCAGTGAATTAACATTTGTTTAAATCTCATCAGTGATAATATTTTATGAATGAATGAATATAATAGCAACACAAAGTAGTTTCAGTATACTCGTCAAATCCTTGAACATTTGACGATGATGTATGACACAAAAAACACTGAGAACAAAGCCTGTCCTTATTAATGGACAATAAAAAGAAACCCATGGAATAAGATGTTTTGTCAAGAAGGCAGGAAACGCGCGTGACGCGGGTTTAGTATCACTCGCGGAAAAGACAAACGAAGCATCTCGGAAAATCCTAACAACTTTTACCGCATGAAACAACAGTCATTGGCATCGCACGCGCGCGCGCCGCGCACGAAGAACAATTCTGTAACCACGATTATGCGCGGGTTTCCCATGATTTCATCGAGGATCGAGAATGATCCGTTATTCCGTTTGTTTCGTTCGGAAATTCCACGAAGTTAAACTATAATTCCATTATTGACGATTCATGATATTTTTGAGAAAAGTGATCAATGCCACTCGTCACTTTCAAACAGATAGGATTTTTCGAGACATTTCCAAGTAACAATCGCGTTATTCGTAATTCCAAAGTAGCTTCCTTTTCAGTGACTATTCAAACGAGAATTCGAGTTGCAACTAAATGTGCTACGGATGCTTCGAAGAAAAGTTTAGTCAGAAATCTTTTCCACTATGCCTTTTGTATCCGTTGTCTATGCATCTTTCACAGACTCCGGTGTAATTACATTTACAAGATTTCCTTTTGCTATGCTAATTTGATATATCCGTGGTTTTACGTTAAATATTTCAAATTGCGATGCCTGAATAATCGAACGTTGAACGTTAGCTCTTTTACAAAGCTCCGGAATTCCCACATAACGTCATCCATATACTCCATTCTAGGCTTATAAAATGGATGTACACATGGAATGGCAAGCTGTTGGCGTAACGGCTGATTTTGGACCATGACGAAATAAATTAAGCTACGCTTTTGCTATGGATTTTTGATCTAATCGCAAGCTCGCGTGTCTGTTACTTGATTCTTACGTTGCGTCGTACGTACATACCGGTGACGTACAACGTGCTTTACGTCTTATCGATTTGTCAAGCTAAAACGTAAACATTCGCGTGTGTAATTTTATCGAAGCGAACGAAAAAGCACATGCTCGAATAACTAGGCTTAAATTAGAAAGACATACGGCCTTTCATGATACGTATGATTCAATAGTGGAGTAGCAACGTTAGGGGTTCAAGTGTAGTCGCGGTGATTCGGTCGATGAGACGCGCCTAGAGAATTTCACGGATGAAGCAATTAGGTAGGGGAAGAAGAAAGTGAGGAGAAAAGAGTGTTGCGGTATTAAGCTCGGAATACACGCGACGGAATTTTGGCGCGTCGTCTGTGCGTGCGTGCACGCGCGTTACATCACGCGCGGCGCGCGATGAGACAGAAAGCTCGAAGCAGATGTTTTTGATATTTAAAAATACCTGCGCGACTATTTGCGTGTCGTGATATTCTTGCCTCGGTTCGACTCGATTCGACTTGGGAAACCCCACAATGGCGTGGAAATCGGTGGACACGTATATGCTTTCACCCTTGAACGTTTTCTTCGGAGAGAACGATACGAGAAAGGAAAAAGAAAGATAACGATTCTTTCGTTGCTCTTGATTCTCTATTTTTAGAGAATGAAAACTGAAGAAATATTCGATAAAAATTTAATCTCCTTGCTTAAGAGGATCATTCATAATAAAGAGCAAATCGGTAATTGTCAATACATTATCGTTTAAGTATATCGAGAAATTTCGAAATATATAAATAATCTATTTCTTTATGTACTTCTAACGCAATTGCGTTTCGCGCATCGTGCATCGATACGTCTCGATAAGAATAGAAACATAAATATTTGCGCGGTAGAAATCAGCTCGCTGAAGCTCCCTGTTGCGAGGCGAGTTCAACTGCAACAAAATTAGTAATTATATTCCGCCAATGTACATGCTGCCGATGGTAACAAGGGAGGTTAATTTTAGCAGTTACTTTGATCGGTACGAACCTAGTTTGGACCGCGGGACGCCAGCCAAACCTCCGACGACAATGATTCACCACGTCTTCCTAGTTCTATCTATATCTTGTAGAAGCATGTGACTCGGTCGCATCGTTATGAGAAGTACGCGTTTCCACCCTCGTTAAAGACGTACGAACGTGTATTGACATAAATGATCTTTTTTTAATCGTAGAATAATGTCTCAAACAAAGTATTCATTCATACGTTATCATACGTTAATAATTCATATGTAAATCATATGTTAATCTTTCTATATTTTATGTAAATGTTATGCTTTGCATTTCAGGAGAAATGTGTTTGCACATAGCCGCCTCATCGGGTCAAGTGGAGTTGGTACGGCTTCTGCTACGCCTCGGAGCGGATCTTGAAGCCAGAGAAGCATTGGCGGGGAGAACAGCTCTTCACCTCGCTTTGGAGCATGGGTGTCGGTCAGTGGTCGCGTTCCTCCTTCAGGAGTGCAAGCCTTGCTTGGATACGCAAACCTACGCCGGACTCACTGCATATCAGGTAGCTCTGTGCTACGATATTCAACTCGCAAGGGAATTAGTAAGACTGGGCGCAACACCGGAACCGCTTCCAGAGTCAGATTCCGACAGCAGTGATGAAGACGAAAGCTCTGCAGCTAATAATTATTTACCCGCGATCGTGAGACTTCGACAAAACGTGGTCGGTGTCAAAGTATAGAAATATTTATCGATACGTTGACTAACTTAACAATTCGGTTTGTTGTACGATGAATTATTTAATTGATTATAATATCATCGAGAAATCATTACCGATGATATCTTGATAAATGGTCGTGACGATACATCACGATACGGGTACATAGGGTAGACAGAGATAGTTCGAACTCCGATAAGTGCAAGTATTAATCACGTCAAATCGAATATGTTTTATTTACTTAAAACTAATTAGCAAAATCAGTGTGAAATGTATTGTAAAAACGAAGAAAACGAAAGAATACACGAGGTAACGAAGGACGAGCAAATACATAAATATGTCTAATGCAAAAGTGCTTCAGTAAGAGGCAACTACTATACTTCGGTAACGAGAGAAATGATAACGTTAGAAACAAATAGAATCGTTGCAATATAGATAATCGACTGCAAAGGATTTACATTTACGCTTAGGAGATCATATGATCTCGTTCTGTAAATATAGAAGAAAGTATCAGACTTTTTTATTCAAATAGTGTGAGTATGTAGCAGTGACATCCGTACGTTTAGAAGTGACTTAAAATAAGAATCTACGCTGATATAAAAAAGTAGAAAAAGTAGTATGTAACAAAACATTCGTAATTTCATTGTTCATTTTAAGGTGTACATACACATAATTTATATTAGATAAAGAGACCGAAATAACACTTATGAATAGGACTATTTATCAAAGAACGTATCAAAGCTGTACTGGGCTTTATTACGCCACAATACTTCGGTATTTTACTGTGAATGTTTAACATATATTAATTTCCTCGTTCTCCCTCTCCCTATTGTTGTATATAGTCAAGTTTTGTTAGTATCGTAAATATGTTGTTTTTACGGTATCAGCAGTAAAAGAAGGATAACATTAACGTTGTTACATAACGATGATAATTATTTTTTTAGCAATAAAAAGTCTTAGAAAATTTATCATAGATTTTAGAATTTCTTTTGCCGATAAATACGAATAGCGAATAATTATTAACAAGCATTAGCAAATATATAAGATTCGATTTTGATTATTAGGCAATAAATACAGTAACTGCAATATGAAAGTTCAAAGAAGAATAAAATGTTATAGCTAATTTTGCAAAAGCCGGCGTAAAAATATGGAGCAAAGACCGGTTGTTGGTTATTTCGAGTTCGTAATGTGTAATGGTCTAGGCATTCTAAGAAGTCTGTAGACTTATTCCTTTTTGGGGGAGTTCGGTCTGCGAAGTGCACAGGTTCCGGGATATATTTGGCTCTTGGAAAAGAGAGGATTCTACTAATCGTCTACTAATTTTTTGGCTGTAAGTAGTAATTCATTTATATTATGTTATATTTACATTGAAAATATAATAATCTGAATCTTCTATCTTTACAAAGTATGTATGTATTATGTTCCTTGTAATGTAACAAAAAATATTCTGAATTGTATGATAAAATATCCGAGTGCGAAATATAATTCTAGAGATAATTTTACGGTTATCGAACTGCTTACGAACGAAAAAATGCAACACGACAAATATCTGGGATTCCCCAGTTACTCCAGTTTGCCGATGGAAATACCAGGTTCTGTGGCAACGAAAGTAATGTCAGATCAAGCAACCTTGGACACTAAACATTTTACCACACAAAGTTGTTCGTACTAATCGTACTTAAAATGCACCTACGTTCGTGAATCATTATAATATATGCACATATATGTCCTTTTTTATTTAATACGCTTCCATGTTCGGATTCTACGATTAACTTGTATCGTAAATCTGAGAGTCTTTAGACTGTAACATTGGAACCATTTTTTTAGTAAAATGTATATAATACATTTGTAATGTAATGTATATACAAGTTCATACATAAAAATTATAATAATAAGCCATACAAAACATGAATTAAAGGCCAAAATTCTGTTAAAGAGAATCTAAATATCTAATTTAAAGGCGTAGTTACAATTATGATTGTTTGTGTTTAAGTACATACACACACACATATATATATATTTATTTAACATATTTTTAAGGTTAAATTATAACTTAGGAAGAAATGTAAATATGGTAATAATGGTTATAGTAATAAAATATGATGAAATATATATTAAAATATAATATTATGTAATTACACATAGAATATACATATGTGTATAGAGAGATCGCGATAGTGAAATATAATCACATATAAAGCGTAATGTACCAACAGTCGACAAAATGTTAATAAATACAATTTATGTATGTATACATTGCAAAGCAGAAAATACTTTACAAATGAATATAGTATAATTTGGATTAAATGTGAAACTAGGCTCGCAATCAAATTGCATGTAAAAGAAGGACAGAATGTTTTTCGAAGGTACTAGAAAATTGTGGAATATAATCACAAAAAGGCATTGCGTATAACTAGTTTCTCGACAATTGAGAAGAGGCGCTAGTTGTCCATTTCTGGAGCTTTCTGAAAATCTGCGCCGGCTCGAGTGTCTTCACGAGTCATCACGTATCTTTGAGGATAAAAGAACGAGTTCTGAAAAATAGAACGAAAGTATTACTGTTCTAAAGTCAAGCGTTATGGACCAGGTAAACATTCTTGCCACATTGATTACTATCACGCATTGCTTAAGGTTAAAAAGTTGCTAATTTGAAAAGCACTGTATTTATCCATGATGCTGTTAATTGAACACGCTTTGTTTTAAGAATTGTCTTATTCCTTGCTCGCCGCACTATTTTCTCGTACATTCTATTAGATTACTACAAAAGATATCAATTCTTGTTTCTTTTTATTGAATTTTTTGTTTTGATATGATCGTTTATATACAAAATCGAACATTTTTTATGCTCGTTAAATAAACGATATTTTTCGCTTCCAAGTTAACATTGTTATAACTGTCTAGAAAGGACGTTTCGATCTTTTGTTACTGCGTATTTCCTTGAGATTCCAATTTAATGATACCAAACTATTAAATTTAAATTTGCAGGTATATGTACTAAAACAGAAAGGTAATTCTGCTTTACAAGAAGGAAGATATGAAGAGGCTATTAAACATTATACAGAAGCAATTGGCTTAGATGAAAATAATCATGTGTTATATAGTAATAGATCTGCAGCGTATGCTAAAGCAGGAAAGTACAAACAAGCTTTGGAAGATGCTGAGAAAACTGTAAGTTTAAAGCCTGATTGGGGAAAAGGATATTCACGTATGGGCAGTGCATTGGCTTATTTAGGTAAATTAAATGCATCTATCAAAGCATATGAAACTGGCCTGCAACATGAACCTGATAATGCCCAACTTCAAAGTGGTTTGGCTGAAGTGAAAGCTCAACGGTTAATGACGTCAAATCCCTTCAATAGACCAGATTTATTTGTGAAGCTTGCGAACGATCCTAGAACCAAAGGCTTTTTATTAGATCCAGAATATTTAAAACTTCTAGATACTCTCAGAAATAATTCAGAGGCTGCTGCTGAGATGCTAACGGACAAACGGGTACTTACAACTCTTAGTGTATTAATGAATATGGATACTGACATGGAAATAGAAACAAACTCATCTCAGCAATCAGAACCTCCGAAACCTAAACAAGAATCGCCTAAGCCTCCGAAGAAAGAAGAAGAAGATTGTAATACACCTCAGAAGCTTGCACAGCGTGAAAAGCAATTAGGCAATGATGCCTATAAACAAAAGAAGTTTGAGCCAGCCCTTGAACACTATAACAAAGCAGTAGAATTAGATCCTACAGAAATTATTTACTTACTAAACATAGCAGCAGTATATTTTGAACAAAAAGAATATGACAAATGTATCGCTCAATGTGAAAAGGCCATTGAAGTTGGAAGAGAAAATAGAGCAGACTTTAAGTTAATAGCTAAAGCATTCACTAGAATTGGACATGCGTATAAAAAGATGGAAAACTGGAAACAAGCTAAAGTGTATTATGAGAAATCCATGTCAGAACACAGAACACCCGAAATTAAAACTCTTCTTTCAGATATTGATAAAATCATCAAAGAAGAGGAAAGAAAAGCATATATCGACCCAGTAAAAGCAGAAGAAGAAAAGGAACTTGGAAATCAAAAATACAAAGAGGGTGATTATCCAACAGCTATAAAACATTACTCAGAGGCTATCAAAAGAAATCCAGATGACCCAAAATATTATAGCAACAGAGCTGCCTGTTATACGAAATTAGCAGCGTTCGATCTGGGGTTGAAGGATTGCGAGAAATGTGTTGAAATTGATCCCAAGTTTATCAAAGGATGGATAAGGAAAGGGAAGATATTACAGGGAATGCAACAACAAGGAAAAGCACTTACTGCTTACCAAAAAGCATTGGAATTAGATCCTTCGAATAGCGAAGCATTAGAAGGATATCGCTCATGTGCCGTTTCTGTTAGTTCCAATCCCGAGGAAGTAAGGAAGAGAGCAATGGCAGACCCAGAAGTTCAAAGTATATTACGGGATCCTGCGATGAGACTTATATTAGAGCAGATGCAAAGTGATCCTAGAGCTTTACAAGAGTAAGTATAATCAATCCATTAGATCTATTATATTAGAACAATCTTTTTCATTTTATATTAATATTATAATTTTTCTATTTATAGCCACCTGAAGAATAAAGATGTAGCAGCAAAATTGCAAAAACTTTTAGAGTCAGGTCTCATAGCTATTCATTGAAGATAAAAACATCCGCATTTGTGCATAGCCCTGTGCGACATTTTACTGTCGTCAAGTTCCTTCGAGGAAACAACGCTGTTCATTATATTTTTGTGTATTAGAAATACGTTATTTAATCAAGCAGGTCGTCTAGTGACGTATACATTGTATATCTGTGTTCTGAAACAGCCATTTTCAAGCATACATTTCGTTACAAGATATTTTCGAGCGAATACAGTGGCCTTCAGGTCATAGACCATTTTTGAATTGTAAATCTTGTTACAATAGCTGATGCTTTACTATGTCTCACAGAGTGTAACTCTATGAAAATTGATTTCTTATATAATTATAAGTTTTTACATCTTTTGCATAAAGTTACACTTTCACTCGTAAATAATTAATCTCACCAACCTCAAGTACGCAATATTTTAAATTTGTTACATGTGGTCTAGGTTAAAGGAAATTATTAAACCTAATTAAACTTAATTAGTGTCGATAAAACATTTCTATGCAAAGAACATGTATTTAGATAACATGTATCTACTTCATAAAACAATACAGTTTTGGTCTAAAGTACTAATACTGTAGCGATGATGAAGAATAATAATAGCTATAATTACAATTAATTATAATAATACTTGTATGATTTATTTAGAGTCAAATTCAGTACAATATAAAAATAAGATAAACAATGTAATTTCAGAATCTGTTTATTATAATATCTTTTGCATCAAAATATACAGACTTCCCATACGCATATTTTAATAAAATCTTGTGTTCACATTACGTTTACTAAATTTCAAGAGAAAACATTCATAAGTCGTAGATGTCTATTATTGTCTATACATCATTTTCTTACGTTCTAGTTTTTAAACGTTAAAAAATTATTTTCTATTGGTAACTATCGTATTGTTAATTGTATGTTGGTAGTAACGTCGGCAATGTTGGTAATAATTTAAATACCGAATAAGAGAGAAACTAATTACAACTGAAATAAATATCGCTAGATCAAAAAGAAATTTTTTATTACATTTATATTCAAACGTTTACGTTTCGATATTAACTTAATGAGAAAAATAGCATGTCTACTTTAATGGTTACGGTGTCTAATGCGTCGCTATATTCGCCTATTTACTTGGTATGAATATTTATACATACATGCACACATATAGACTGATCACAGCGCAACCTATCATATCTATGGAACTAAACACGTATGGTTGAACGCGAAACTACAGCGAAACGTGTATGTGTTACGAACATATCGCATACATAACGATTTAGTTTCAATAGATGGCACAGATAGCGCTACAGTCAATGCATTAACACTTCACACGACAGATTGTTGGCAGTGAATCTACTGAAAAATTCTAGACAAGAGATCGAACGTGTGACGGTGTGTGCATATTAGAGAAGATTTTTCCAGGATAAAGAAGAAGATCGTGGAACCGTGGGCAGGGTACTTAGAAGTCAGGATACGAACCTGATCCATCTTAAGCGCGGTGAGCCGCCGCGCTGGTGGGCCTAGCAGACGACATGTTGGCTACAGGGAGTACTTCGTGTCGGATGTTTTGGTCACGAATTTCCTCGGGGATTGTTGAGTGAGGAGAGTGAGCGAACGCAGTGAAAGCGAGGTGGAAAGAGAGTAAGACCACTCGAGGGTGTGTGCGAGAGAGGGCACACGGTTGGATTCCTCGAGTGGTGGTTGTGCTGTGGTGGTCGACAAGAAGTCCGCGGAGAGGGGTAGAGGCTAACGAGAAGTCGAGGAGGGGGAACCCGGACGAGCCCTCGAAAAATTGAGGAGTCAACGAAACGAAAATCAGAGAAGGAAGAAAAGGTTGGGTCGATTCTCGGTACGGGATCTCCTTGTGGATGAAAACCTGGAAGAACGGTGTAGAAAATCGCAGGACAGGGAAGTAGGAGAAAAAAATTCGTGAGAACGTAAAAAGAAACGGTGGAAACTGCTCCAGTGAAATCATCCTCCTTATCTATGGGAGCTGTCGATTCCACGACTTTGTTCGATTTGCTCGAATAACGAGGTAGCAGCGTACCGGAGCCGATCTATTTTAACTTTTCGTTGTTCTGTCCGAAGGGTAGGGGCTGCGTAGTGAGGCAAGGCGAGGTCGAGCTGTCGTATGTCGTATACACGCGTCCGAGTCCCTTCCTCCTGAAACGATTTCGCGTGTCTCGTGTTCGCGGGCCATCACAGGAGGCGCATCGGACAGTGCACGTCAACCTATTATCCCAGTCCCGGTCTTGCTCCCACTCTCGAGCGCTGATCGTGCCTCGTGCGTACTCCCTCTATCACAACCTGCCGCGAGTGTCTCGCGGCCGGTTTTCGTCAGTGTTCCAACCGAAGATTCAGAAGTGATTTGATTCCTCCTATATCGTCGGTATTTTTTCATCGAATCTGCGATCAATTTAATCGTGCTCGGTGTTGCACGATTCGCCTATATTCTTCTGAGTGGATCAATTTCTTATAGGGCCAGGTGTCACGACCCCGTAAACCCGTCGTCGTTTCAACACGACCGATTGCTGGTAGAAACTCCGGCATTCGGCGATCATTCCGATCCTATCTCTTCTGTATATTCGTACTTAAAATACGCACAAGAAGTCGATCGTCGTTCGAAACCAGCGTGTTGGACCAGCAGCACTGTCGTCGATCGTGTGTAGCTATGGTTTCGCGGGTAGTGCGAGATAGTGAAAGAGAAGCCGTGAAGTGAATCAAGTGTGAGTGCAACGAAGAGAAGACATCAAGAGATATACATACGCGTAGTTGTTGCTAGTGTACAAAACGGAGATAGTAAACGCACGACAGAGGCAGAAAAGGAGAAAGACCAGCGCACGAGAGAGGGAGTGCTACTCGAGGAAGAGGGAAGGACGAAACTCGAGTGTGGAGAAGCGCGATACGGTGATAGATAAGTATCGAGTGACAGACACGGTCGGAACGAAGGAACGAACTTGCAGTAGGTATATAGGTACTTGGAAAGGGAGTGAATCTGTAGGAACTGCGGTGCCAGAGGGTATACTTATCGAACGTCACATTTACGCGAGATAAACAACACGCGCCGACGGTAGACCCGTTGCGCGAGTCTGTTCTCTCTCGTTCGAGAGTAACATAGTGACGAGATACCGTCTTTCTCTAAGCCGAGAACAACAGAGAACTACAGAAGTGGAAGGGAAGAGCGAAGAGGGTGAGCCGCGCGTGTCTCTCTCGTGGTGTGTCATGGGGTGTTTCGGCAGCCAGAGCAGTAAGGCCAGCCAGGATGACAGTAAGAACCAGAAAAGGCGCTCGGATGCCATTACCAGGCAATTGCAAAAGGACAAGCAAGTTTACCGAGCTACCCATAGGCTCCTTTTGCTTGGTAAGTCAACTTGTTAAACTTTCCCTTTTTTTAGAACCTTCCATTATTACTTTGACGACCTTTTATTTTGTGGATATCTTCGATTATCACATGTCTCTAGTTAAATCTCTCTGTAGTTAAATCTCAGTACGTTTCGTTAAAGATGTGTTTCCTTTTTTATCTATTCTTTTTTAGATACGGTATACAGTCTATATCTATGTACACGTGTCAGAAACGGAGAAAATTTCCGCTAGAATACCAGTTGAATCGGCTTCGATCACCAATTTTGGACAAAAAGCGAGTCCGGTCAGAGGATAGGCCGAACATTATCGCGATGTTCAGCAGCGCGTAATTCAATTTTATCGATTATCGTATGAGCCGGCACCCACGAATATCCAGCGGCTGGCTGGCTCATGTTGTACCCTTTTCGTGTCGCTCTCTTCGTCTCCTTCTTCTCCTTCTCCCGAACCGGAGTCTTTTTCACATAGTCGGCCGATGTGGGTGTGCGCGTGCGCCCTCACACATGTATGCACACCATCTACTTATTGCGATACTTAACCCAACACCTAGCCATTACCTTCCTATTCTTCGTTTATGTAGGTCGTCGTTCTAATTCGATGTGTGGACGTGTGTTGTGTGTTGCGTATAGTTGACTCGTAGCTGTAGGTTACGAAGCAACAGCTGTTACTGTATTGTTTCCCCTGCCGTCTGCAATTATGATCCTATTTCCAAAAAAAGATACGATAATATGCCGCGTCTTACGCGTTCGTCGAATAGCTTTCCAAACGATCGTTCAAAAAATCACTATCGATCTTTAAATATATATGTTTAAACCACTGCTTCTTAACCGTTTCCTCTTTTAAACTTGAACGATGTTTTTTTTCATAAAAGAGAAAGGAGAAAAAGAGAAATTGTTCCTTTTTTATGTTTTAGGAGCGGGAGAATCGGGGAAGAGCACCATCGTCAAACAGATGAGGATATTGCACACGGATGGTGGCTTCAGCGAAGCGTAAGTTTCGTTGCTCCGTTACAGCGTTACTACTTTTAAGCCAATCCAACATTCGATACTATTCGCACAACACGGTAAT
Organism: Bombus pascuorum; assembly: GCF_905332965.1. Taxonomy (NCBI): domain Eukaryota; kingdom Metazoa; phylum Arthropoda; class Insecta; order Hymenoptera; family Apidae; genus Bombus; species Bombus pascuorum. The sequence goes on along the minus strand of NC_083495.1, from coordinate 1,855,900 downwards.
GCCACCGGTACATAATCTTCAGTCCTTTCTTTCTTCCCATTAATACGCACTCGTGAATGATTCAACCTACCGTTAATTCGGTCCATCGCGTGATTACAATATCAACACGTGGTTCAAGCAAATTATCCCTCACATTTTCTAACTTTCTTTTCCTCTGTTTGCTTCAGCTTTTTTCTTCGCGATGTTATCGTCGTAATTATTTCAAGAACGCAGTTCTTCCGTAAATCGTCCAACGAATACGCGTCTTTCGTTCACTTTCGATACTTTTCCTTTCTTCTTATTCGGTCGATCCGTTTTCATATCCAGCTACCGTTTGCTAGGAATCAATTAAAATCGGATTAAAAATACAGTCGCGAAACGGTGCAAACTAGACAGAAACAAGTCGTTATCGTAAAAAGAATGTCGGTACACCTATATACGTGGAAAATCAGGAGCAACTAGATAGGATGAAAACGATGTGCAAACAAACGGGCTCGGCCCGGTTCGTGTGTGTCGTAAATTCTGTCTGCCTCCGGCGCTGATAACGGACCCGAACACACGCCTTATTACTACTTTTGCGGTGATTTTTTTTTCATTCGTCTTTTTTCTCTTCTTTATTTTCTTGCTTACTCATTCTTCTTATCTGTCTTCTTCTTGTTTCTGTTTCTTTTTATCGGCGATATCGGGATTAATACATTGTTCGGAGTTGTTTCCTCACGAATCGCGAAAAGTTGTTTCTATCGTCGAATTTAACGGACTCTTTTTTGCTAGCGACGCGATTCTAAGAAGCATTGCGTGTTCGACGCGCTCGTTGCAGATTTCGCTTGTTTACTATGGAAACATACCGTATAACCTTGCGTATTTTTAGTATTTTTTCCTTCTTCCTTTTTCTTTTCTACCCTCTGGAGCTTTTTTACACGTGTACGAATTAACATCATTCTCGATTATCTTCCTCGCCCGCGTTTGTATATGCTTGATAGGAGCTCATGAAATCCACAGACACCTCAATCGGCTGCAATTAAGTAAATAGCGTTATGTAAATATATCTACATTTGCAGTAGCAGCTTTTGGAACAGTGAGACTTTTAACGTATAATTCTACTAAGCGGCAAAATCGTTGGAGTAGGTAGTCGTTCGATTATTTTTAGCGTTGTATTCGAATATCGCGTGTAACAGCGCGAAGCCTTTTAATTCGCGGTCATATACGTCCGAAATGTCTAGAACCGAAGGATCACCAGGATAAGGGAAATCAGAAATACGATGAAAAGTAGGGAAGTAAACAAAAAGACGAATTTCTAAATATCATGTGAACAAGATGCGAAATTGCGGCGGCAATATACGGGATATATAGCATTGTGCGTAAGGAACTTGAACGGAATAACAACACTATAAAAATGGGAACCTGTATTAGATTGCAACTGTCGTCATCTTATAATGTACGTATGTGATACATATATACGATATGCAAGAGTCTTAAACGACTGAACTTTGCTCGAGTGACGATAAGAGCCTGGCACAGGTATCCCTATGAAACGAGCAAAGCCCACATGAAAATTCGATGCTGCTGTCCCATAGTTGTGACGGCGAGGAGTCGGTCGCATCGATCGCCGGTATTAGATTCGCGAAATTTCCAGTGTGTCTCCAAATCGACGAAATCGTTATACTAAAACTGGCGCGATGCCGTGCGATCTAAAATTACCGAATGACTCGAGTGCCATTAATAATGAAAATACGCGCATATACGTGGTAAATATTGCTCGAGCCTAACTTGTTTCGATGTTTCTTTATATAATCATGATCGAGTCATTGGTTTCTTTTTTTACGCATGGCATTAAGAGTATTCAACGATGTACACAACGGTGCATCGATATTGAGATCGAAGGATCAAACACATCGTTTGTTTCTCACGCTGTTCTGTGCAGGGAAAAGCGGCAAAAAATCGACGACATCAAAAGGAACATCAGAGACGCGATATTGGTAAGAATCCCTTTTGGATATTTGTTTATGCAACACCTTTTCAAACTTGGCGCGGTACCCGCTACTCGACCGAGATCTTTTCCTTCACGCGTCGCATTTTATTTTTATTTCGTTGTGCGGAGTTTATAATCAACGAACTACTATCCTTCGGAATAAATGGTGAAACGCGGAGCAGAACATAAAGTAGCTTACGCTGTATTATTCTTCTGTTTCTCTAAGACGATTGGTCTCAGCAATGGTTTGTTACAGCCTTATTAAAATATCGTTCGGTGGCACTATTATGCGCACATGTGTCTTGGCTAACGATAACGATACAACGCGTTTAACTCTCCGAAAATACCCTTTCGGAGTAATATTCGTGAAACGCGTCCAATAACGCGGCGTATTCTGGGAATCTAGTGATTTATAGCTAAATCGATACGAAGCGTTGGTGTTTTCTACAATGGCAGTATTACGGTATTGCCGAAGAAAACGTCTCGGGCTATGAAATCGAACAACTTTTTAACTTACGTTTTAACAGAGATAAAAACCTTGTTCCGTAATATCTATCGAAATGGCGGTAAACGCGTCCGTTTTGACGGGCGTCTCGTCATTAACGTTACGTGATGCGCCCGTAAATTCGCGACGGTTTAACGCCGTGCTGAGGAGAGCAGCGCGCTGTCATCAATTTGTCGTTCGAGGCCGTGTTTAGATACGCGTATCGTCTGTAACCTTGCAATCGCTTCCGTATGTCGGGTGAATGTAATAGACAAGCTGCCCCGTGGCACTTAAGGATTATGAATGACATATTATCTGCGCATGTAACGATAGATACGGCCGGGATGGAAATTTCGCATACGCATCGCAATCCCGCGAAGAATGCACTTTCTTTTCCGTTCGCGGTGGACGTTGTCGTTAGCGTAATCGTCGTGGAATTACATGCATATGTATGCTATACGATACATCGATGCACGTGAACAGCGTGGCTTCTTTTTCTTCATTCGATGCGTTCCTTTTCAGACGATAACCAGCGCGATGAGCACGCTAACGCCACCCGTTGCTTTGGAAGATTCGGCGAATCAGAGCAAAGTCGACTATATCCTGGAGGTCTCGTCTGCCACGGACTTCGATTATCCCCCGGTGAGTCACAGCCAACCTATTTGTTCCGCGTGCCGTGTGTACCTTCTTAATGTAATACGATGAAAAATACGCTCTAGTTTTGTACTAACGGTTCGCTTTCGTCTTTTCGCTGAATGAAAGACCGGTGTCTCGGGCAGACGAGGAATTTTACTATACAGCGCAACGTAAATGACTTATGAGGTTTTATAGCGTTGGAAGGATGAACAGGATTGTAAGGGTCGGTGATAAACTATCATGCTAATCAATTACAATGGATTGTCCTTTTCTCAGGGCAAGTATGATACTCTTGCGATACCGAATGTTTGTTGTAGCTTACGATACACGTTGGTAGCATTTCTTCGCGTGAGAGCCACTGCGTGGCATAATCGGTGTTTACAATGTTTACACAGCCATCGCATATGTGGTGTGCTATACAATGCTCTGGCTATGATGTGCTGCGCCATTCGCCGCCTCATGTACAGAATGCGCTCGTAGATCTTTGTGTCGATCGACTACCGTGCGCCTTCGATTATCTGATACTCACCATCAGTCACGACGATAGTGATCGACTTTTAATAAGAATTTTCAAGAGCAATGTTTCTTGATTTCCCTGTAAAATTTCTCGTACTGTCAAAACGAAAGAAATTCGAATATATATTCTTAGAATCGCGACTTGACTTTCGTCCAGGATAAGTGTCCGATTTTATTTTATGAAACACATCGATTGATTGTTTCCACGCGTGACGAATATATTTCGCGATATACGATGGCAAGCGGTAGAATTAAATTTTATTACCGTGATGATTTTAATCAAGGAGAGCATTATTTCGAGGACACCAGACGTGCGTTTATAAGCGGCAGACGTACGACAAGAATGTTCTGGTATGGATCGCGTAATTTCACAAGCCGCGCGTACAATGAATCGTATAGTGAAACTAGATAGGGGAAAACAGGGGAGGGTGTACCATTAAAATATTACGACACGAGCGAGCGCGGTACACGTTATTTAACCCGTTTAGTCATTTTGTATTCAGGCCAGCAATTCTGCCGCGCCTCTTTGGAACGTGCGCTGAAGTTACTAGCATGATTTATCCCTTAAAGATTCTCCGATTTGTTGTTCTTCTGTATGATGTCCGCGCTATGTCGAATTTGCCGAATTCGCCTTATGTAATTTGGATCGATGACACGGAGAATTTATCAACGTGCATTTTTTCGACGGACCGGCAAGGTTCTCCAAGGCAGACGAGGAAACATCGAACAATACTTTCGGTGATTCCCCTCAATCGATTTTCCCGTGACTAATGCCTCCGATTATCGTTTCCTGATACATTTAAATAGGAAACGTGGTAGGTATAGGAAAACATGATTCGCACCGTGCGAGGCTAGATCGAAAAGACGATGAAAAAGATTTTAGGGGTCGAGGAGGCATTGACATCTTCTGCAACCAGCTGACTGGACTCACTCACGGACCGGCGTTGTCGAAACTTCTGTCAGTTCGCGGAGAATAATGATTTTTTGCGTGCCAAGAGGATCAGATCGAGATTTCGAGAACTATGAAACCCCCGAACGCTCCGAACTGGCGAAACGACGTGGCGCATCTCGAAATAAAGTCGTCGCGACAAAATAATCCATGTGTTTTGCGTCATTCACTGGCAGTTGTTGGTACGTGGGTACGTGTGTACGTATGTACTTTTACGTATCTCTGGCCCTGGTTGTACAGGCGCAAATTGTCGTAGTTTCTTCTTCGCTACACGCGATTCGACACTATAACCATCGAGAACGATGCATCCGAATTAATCGAATTAAGCCATTTGTTACCAGCAGAGTTTCGAGCTCCCACGTGACGCTACGTCTCGTTCTCTCGTTGGGAATTCTGTCGGATTTTTGCTCGACAGAATGTTTCATCGAAATACCTTAACCGATGGATGGAATACACCTACGAGTATGGTAAAAATAGTCATCTGCCCGTCGGATAAGGTGAAGGGTTTAAATTTGAATTTCCACCGTGAGGATATATTATACACTGAGAGATATGTTTATGCGTGCGAATAAACATGTCTTTGTATTAAGAGGAAGTTACCGGGCAGAGGCTACCTTTTATTTTGTTCCGCGGCTACGTTCGACGAGCCGTGTCCAATTTGTCACTGTCGTTTCGCTTTTTGCATATCTAGGCATCGCTTATTGAGAGTACGGAAGTTTATTTCGAGTCGAATTCTACACCGAATTTGACCGCAACTCTATCAGCGGGCGCATCTGTGCGGCTAATTCCTGTTTTACGGAAATACGTCTAAATAAACGTTGAAATGTTTGTTACAGACTGCGGAAAAGGCTAACACCTATCTGAAATTGTCTCTGTAGAATGTTTGTCTTTTTTGGTTCGAAGTACTTTTGGAAAAAAGACAGGAAAGTCGAAAAAATCGGAGTTTGTGTAGCGACTTGGAGGTTGAGAAAGTTGGCTCGGATTGCTTTGAAATCGGAAACATCTCGAAAAATAAAAAATTTAGTAATTCGAAGATGTTCTCGAAAGGCTTTCAACGTGACTTTCCACTTTGATGCGAGAAGCGCATAAATTTACAATTTGTTGGTCGCTTCTCTTGACAAATTAACGTTTGCCCGTATCTCGATTCTTTCGAAATTGAATCCTATTCCTTTCGAAAATTATCGCAATTGCCGGTTGCTTTATTTTCTATCCGACAACGCTTCGGCAATAGATGCTATTCGAATATTTATCTTGGCTTAGATACCTGATCGATATCCATTTTTATATAGGAGCGGATAATACGCGTGCAAAGCCGGCGACAGAATTAAAAATGAAAATATTTCTGTCGATAACGGACGTGCTTCGTGGCTGCCAGTTTCGCATAAGTTACGCTCCGAATCGTCTTTTTCACTGGTCCAACTGTGACGCGGTATTTTCTGTTGTCACGATAGTGGCCGGGTTCGAGCCAAATTTTCCATTTCGTCAGAGTCGCACGTTTTTTAGATAATTAATGAGACACGATAGAAGTGGCCGCCAAACTGTGAACTTATTTGCAAATCACCCACGGATGCGCCGTCAAATAATTATTTATTTTTTAATGTTATTTCCGCCATTTTCCATTTCATCTCGATGGTTGTAATACGTTAACCGAATTACAATTCATGTTTGCAGGAGTTCTACGATATTGTCGAAACCCTTTGGAAAGACCGGGGCGTTCAACAAAGTTTCGAGAGGAGTAATGAGTACCAACTAATTGACTGCGCCAAATAGTGAGTTATCCTTTGTTTGTACGATCATTAAAACGAATTTAATGCTACACTGAAGTCAAATCTGTAAAATTAAATACTAGATTGTACATTTGGGCATTAAAACAGAATACTTTTCGGAAAATGGATTAGTTTGAATGTTTAGAATGTATCGTATAGTATATTATAGTATAGTATAGTATAGTATAGTATATACGGTAAGACAGATCGTGAAGTGTCCAATGATAAAAATAAGAGAGCAAAGTTATTGGCCAGGTTCGTAGCGTCAAATAGCTCGTGTGCTCGAGTCGCAACACACGGTTATTCTAATTCGCCCCGGGACTGATATCATGATTACGATAAGAAGTACGTATGATAGCGTTTATACGATGATAATGAGACCGCGAATCGCGTCGGATTTGCCCGCGGATTCGTCCGCTATCCTTTCAACTATTCCGCGCGTGCCAGACGAGTATAACCTGAAACGAGAACTCGTGGTTCCGTGAAAAAGTGTAACGATTCGCCTATGTATTCGTATCTGTATTTCTGGCTGTGTGAGTATATTTGTATTTGTTATCGTATCTGACTTGTAAATAGTCTGCAACGCGGTTGGATAAATTTTGGAAGCGTTCTCATGACCGCGATACATATGGTATATCCGTGTATATTCATGGGCCTGTGACACCGATTTAATGCCAATGGAGACAATGCCTTAACGAGGTAATCGCTTTAATAGGGGCCACTCGTTTATCTAGGGGTTCTCGATGAATTGGCCCAACCTCGAACTTTTTTCACGCTGTTCACTGACACGGGAGCTGTTTAGGTACATACCGGTCGAACATGCTGTGCTTGCTTTTGTTCCACTCTCTCTTCTTCTCTCTTGTTCTCTGTCCCTCTCTCGCACTCCGAACGATATTTTTAACACTGCACACATAAGATATTTGTTTTTCCTTGTGCGTTCCACCTGTACGGAGTTCGATAGAGTTTGTCTAAAGATGGTAGCCAAGTTCAAACGGTTCTTTAAAAGCTTGATGCAACGTTTGCGAATTTGTATTTTTGCTAGTCATAAAACTATAATATGATAAAGTTTGAAAGGCGACGCCTTTGTCGAAAGTGCGTTTGACGAATTCATATTTACCGCTTGAACGGTTAATAACAAGTACATAATTGGATGAAACTGGAAACGGAGTATCATGAAGATCGTGACGCCGTGTATTTGCAAAGATATATTGCTTTCAGCATCCTCCTTTTAAACGTCACGTAACTTGGAGGGAATAAGCGCCGACCCGATATATAAATGAGCGAAAAACTGGTCCGCTGCAAACCGTCCCGGTCCAGCAGATCACTTTAAACTATATCCCTTTGAAAATTACATAGGTGAGGCACAGGTTGTTGCACTGAATCGTGAGCAAAGAGGCGTGAATCTCGAGTGTAAACGCGAAACTTATCCACTAAACTAACAAACCCGAACATGTGACTTCATTTGCTGTTTATCATTTCGTCAAATACTTTAATTAGGCAGAACACGCTTTTTATTTGGCTACAGCCTCATTGGCTCTCTCTTCGTCTCCGCATGTATAATTACCATGAATATCCTTGTCGTTATTATCATCATCGTTACACTGTCAATAATAAGAGAAATTAAAGCGTTTATCGTTCAATTGATACCCCCGTGAGACACGAAACGAGAATACTTCGGAATACGTTCACGATCGACGTTTAGCAACGTGCCAAATAGTGTCTCGCGTTTCACGGCGAGATCGCATCAAGATCACGGCGATAGTTTTCGTTTCGGTTAAAAATATATTAAACCTGGTTACATTTCGGTTACTGCACCTCGTTGGCCGACGTTTGTGTGAATTTTTTTAACACCCCTCCCCCCGCCACTTATCCTGGTTTTCCTTCGTTTCTCTTCTTTTCCTCTTTTTCTTGATTCTCTCTCGTCCTCTTGTGTATCGAAATAGAAAGAAAGAGAAAGAAATCTCTCGATAAAAATAGCGTATCGTATTTTTAGGAAGCACTGCTCGAGAGATGTATAACGGAGAGATTCTTGTGGACCCCGGGACGCTAGATTGTTGTAATTTCAAACGCCTGTTTGCTAAACATTAGATAAGTCTCTCATTCTTGATTCGTGATCAAGGAAACAAATTTCGAGTTACGCAAAAATTGGTAGAAATTAATGGGTCAATTCTTTCTTCCATTCTTTTTGAAAAGCAAAGAAATTTAAAGTGAAACTGTCTCGAATATTTGTATCGAAGATGAAAGGAATATGGACCAACGGCAAGCTTCCTAAAATATCATCGAATTGGAGTTGGTGCACAGCGAATAAATATTTGTGCGACGTGAATAAGAGATCGCTATGCGCCAACGCCTGATTATCGATTGTTGGTTCAGTCACAGCCATTTCCGGGTTGAACAACTGTCAGATTTCATGCAATAAAATTCGCAGGTGAAGCGTGTCGCAATATTATCGCTATTCAGATTCTGCCCGTATCTCCTTTGAAGTCCATCGAATTGCGCTGAGAATTTAATTCGTCGCGATATCGTTTTCAGTATCGAATTTTTGTTTCGGATTAAAAATAAAAAAAAGAACTAAAAAAAGAGTGAGGGAGAGGGAGAAAGAAAAAATGCAGGAGAAAGAAAAAAGAAGAGGAAAAAGAGAAAACGAGCGCTGTACACGGGGAGAATCGAGTAACGTGTCAATTACACGATGGGATACCTCGGCACACCTTAAAAAAGGAAACACGTGTCTCTATATATAGACGCTGGTCTATATGCTGGGATCACTGATGTTGCCACACATAGTTCATGAATGTTTAGGTCGATAACAATCTTCTTCCGTGCCATCGTCATGTTAGATAAAAACCAGTATTTTTTATCCTCGTTAATAACTTTCGATGCCACTGCCTAAATATAGATCGCGAAAAAATCAATGAGATCGTTTCAGAAAGTCTTTGGCGCTTCTGCAGAAGTTGCCGAGATTTTTTTCTATAAAATCTTCTCTGTAAGTCGAGCAATACGTCGAAACATTTCCGTTATATCGAAGCAAGAAGGAGCAATTGTTAGGTTCTTTAAATATTTGCAATTCGAATCAACCGATCGTTTAAGATGAAACAGAATGTTAGAAAGCGTCGAAATCAATGTAAAAAGTACGTAAAGGATGCTCAACGCGGATTCGATCTGGTCTACTTCATTTCGTTACTTATGCAACGAGCCGAGCATTGTTTTGTAGTTAGTCTGACCTCGTTCAAAATCCGCGAACCATTTATCTTCTTGAAAGTGTTTCTTATTCTTTTCATCATCCTACGCATTATCGTTTATACAGGACGGTTGGTTGAAAAGTAAACCTCGGGAAAACTAGAAATTCCTAATTCTTTTGTATGTTATATTTTCGATAAAAATGAAATATTTTAGCGATCGGTGGTTCTGGATAATCTAACGCTGGGATCGCGATGCAGGAGGAGTGTCACGCTTGTCATATCGTTAGGAATAACATTGTTATAAAGTTGACTTCAAGGTCGGTGAAGTTACACCGCCACGGTAACCAGAAAATCGTTCTGCTGTAGCCAGTGGGTCACGACCTCCTTCCTCTTTCGATTCTCAGGAGGTCGATAACCTCATTTCTGTACGAGCGCGCCAATTTCATGACCTACCTTTCTCACGAGCCTACACACGAGCTACGTAGACCTTTATCCCAGGGGCTTCTCTCCAGCTCTTCCGTGCAACTACTTGTCGAAAATCAATTTCTCTGATTTCTGGTTCCTCGAATTTACTCGAGAAGCTAAATTCTAGTTACTCGCGCCTGTTGAGGTCAATGAACGTGTATTAATTGCTGTTGCATCTCGTGCTTCATTTTATCCTACCTTCCTGTCTTTGTACCTATGAAAATCCTTTTCAATTTTTTATATTATTCTCTATGACGAAACGACATCCTGTAGATATACGTGTAGTAGAATCGACAATTTTGCAATTCTTTACATCTATGATATCTTAGTAACGTTATCTCTTTCAAGTTTCGGAATATTTCCAATGAAAAGGGTGTCGTTGTCTGTACGGCTATTTAATATCCGGGCCGGAGAGCAGTGCAAGTGTCTGTCAGTAAATATATTATCACCGTCAACCGACTGTGGAAGGTTGCATGGTGGTGTCAAAGCAAAGACCCACCCCTGTAGGTTCTCGCGCGTACAACATACACCTGTACAGGGAGCTGGTATACATACGCGAAGCTAAGTCTGTACGTACGATTGATGGCGACCAGCGGTGGCAGTGACCCATGACCCGGATTGGAAACTGGGTGCTAGAGAGGCATAGTCGGCGAGGCCGAGAGGGCGAGAGTTGGGGTTAGGATAGGACACTACCGAGAATCGATTTTCCCCCTTCGTGCGCTCTATCCACCCTAGACACTAGCCGGGGAGGGTCTTTCAAGAGAAACGGTGACAGCAGCATGAAAAAAAAGAGAGAATTCTCTTCGTTCGGTGTTCTCTCACCCTGCTCCAGCGTTCCACCCTTTTCCTACAGCCACTTCCGTTTTCCATCTTGTGTGTTATCGCGCCACTTTCGATACACAAGATTCTGCAGTTTCCATCTGGACGGAAAGTTCATGAACGAAAACTATTCTGCACTCACCAAATGCCCAAAAGAGATACTTAGGAGTATGTTTTGTTTTTTCCTTTGATTTAAGGTAAAGCGTTGATTCGGTTTTCTGGTTTGGCGTCGATTATAAACGTTTTCGTTAACACCTGACAATTGACAATTGTTTGAAATCTTTAACGATGCTAGGGTAAATCATAATCACGCGAAGCGACTCTCACGGTAACAATGCTGTTAACTGGCTGTGTTTATTATCGGCAATGATCAGCATCGGTGGGAAATACTTGCACGTTGATGAAGGCGTAGCTCGTTATAGCACTGTCAAATCGATTACATTGCGAAAATTTACATTTAGGACTATGAAGACTATAGGAAATGTGTGTAATCGTTTCTTCCGTTCTTTGTTTCAGTTTTCTAGATAAGGTAGCCATCGTTAAACAACCGGATTACACACCCACAGAACAGGTAATCGTCGATACAAGGCTTTAACGCGAAACCGAAAATGTACAGATTTGATCCGAATGATAAATTTGGTCGATCTGTTGCAGGACATCCTCAGGTGTCGAGTCCTTACGTCCGGTATCTTCGAAACGCGGTTTCAAGTCGACAAAGTAAACTTTCAGTAAGTCCTAAGCGATAGCTACTCGCTTTACTCCAGTGTCGTCTAACTATATATAGACGACGTATTACAGTAACATCGGTCGACGGTAAATATAACGTAAAGCAGCGACGCGCACCTCATCCCGGCGTGTATATTACAGCTATAGACTTACGTGCTATACGTGCAGCGGAATCGGTTAGCCGCGTTAACGCCTCCGCAACTTTATAATATTTTCCCTTTTTGCCTTGGTTCCCATTAGCCCTCTCCCCCTCCCGTTAGATCCTGTGTTTCGCATTAACTCTACGGAGGAACATCCAGTCTTTATCGGTCCCTTACGGAATTTCATCCCGACAGAGTTAAATTTGCGGATCAATTCTAATTTCAACTTTTTTTTTAGCCGTAGATGGTGTTACGTAAAATGTAAAATATAGTACACGAACACGATCCTTTGCATGCATTTCGTCCATAAAAGCGTTTTAATGTTTAGCATCAATGATTGCTTGTTTGTAGTATGTTCGACGTTGGTGGTCAACGTGACGAGAGGAGAAAGTGGATACAGTGCTTTAACGATGTAACGGCAATCATATTTGTAACAGCATGTAGTAGTTATAACATGGTACTCAGGGAGGATCCAACAAAGTTAAGACTCAGAGAGAGTTTGGACCTCTTCAAAAGCATTTGGAACAATCGGTACGAATCGGTTTAATTGCTTGGAAGTATTCACAGTATGATAAGATGTTCGCTCGAAATCTTTGTTACATGTCCGTTCTTTCCTTTTTTAGGTGGCTTCGCACAATTTCCGTAATCTTATTTTTAAATAAACAAGATCTATTAGCGGAAAAAGTAAAAGCAGGAAAGCACAAATTAGAAGATTATTTTCCAGAATTTGCGCGATATCAGACACCGGCTGAACCTGGGGTAGTGCCAGATCCTTCGGAACCTCCTGACGTTATGAGGGCCAAGTACTTCATTAGAGACGAATTTCTTGTAAGTACATCGTGTTAGATATTTGAACACAACTTTATTAGGCGAACAATAAATTTTCCATCGGACTGTTTGCAGCGTATAAGCACAGCCAGCGGAGACGGTAAGCACTATTGTTATCCGCACTTTACATGCGCCGTCGATACTGAGAACATCAAGAGAGTGTTTAACGATTGTCGGGACATCATTCAACGGATGCACTTGCGCCAGTACGAGCTCTTGTGACTTCGTTCCTGCCGACATATCCTGTCATGTATTCGTATAAAAATTACGGTAGTGCTCCACCCTGAGCTAACTCGAGTCAAACCAGTCGTACCGTGGGCGATCTGAATGGTATCGCGATGTACGATGATATACATTGGTGCGTGGAACTCTTCTTCGCGTATCTGAAGCCGTTTAATTATTCAGAAAGTAACGTGTCGAAGACTCCGCGTGTACGCATACATGATTGATGGCTGCGAGTCAATCGTTCTTCTTCGACAAAGAATTCAAGGAGAAAAGTTGATATGCAGCGGTTAGGGGTTACCTAAAAAAAAAAATATCTGTCTCGCAATGGAGAGAATAGTTCTCTTTTTGCACAGAATCGCTTACTATGTCATTGGTGTACAAGCAAATTATGCCCTTGCGCATTCTACTTTAACGATCATTTCGACATAAAAAAAAAGAGATATCTCGGGCATTTCGATCACTCGACTCCGTTTTTAGGTTTCGTCGAGAGTGTGCTGAACGTCGTGATTGGGGGTAGGAGAATAATATTCATTGCTAGAAAAACACGTGCAATTTTAACTATTACCTCGTTAATTTTATTCTTATTACGCATCAATTCGTTGATAAGAGAAGTGGGAGAAAGAAAGAGAGCGATTGAAAGAGAGCGAATGTTCTAACGTGGTTCATTGTTATAGATTAACACCGCGGCAATCGTGTAACGACTTTTTCGTCCGGCACACTCGTCGCGTTATTATCTCGTTCAGATTTAGTATTAAGAATGTTTCCTAAGACTTAGGTAATTTCACCGATAAAAATCCTTATCGTTGAACGTTTCTTTACTCATTTTTCGAATCTCTATTTTTTCCTTGCCCCTTAAAACAATTTAATTATATGATATAAACGTGTTTATTGGTAAACTAATTTTTTCGAATTTCCGAATCTCGACCTTTAATCGCATTGGCCCGACCCGTAGGAGTCTCAGCCGCACCTTTTTACAAGAAGAGTATTTTGTGAGATTTTACAGTATTTCGAAGAGCGTTTTAATTATATAACTATGTATCAAATATGTACAGGGTGACCGTCCACGGATTCATGTTTTTATGTGCGTTTCCTATAAATCGAGATTCCTCACTGATATCGTTTTTACTGATTTCCATTGAACTACTTTAATTCGTGTACTTAGGCACATATATTATCATTGTAGCTAGTATCTACATGTAAATCCTAAACGTACGGAGGAAAAATGTGCCACGTGGGAAATTCATTTTACACGTACACTTTTGACTATAGCGTTAGGCTCCAACATTACAACAATCAAAGTACGTCAATGTGAACGTTATTACATACGGAGATATAATATGTTGCTTATTTATTCGACTTCGTAACGTAAAGTCCCGCGTCCCGTTTTCGAGTAAATGCTTTATGTCCCGAGAGTATGCAATGGTAACATGTACAAATTTCGATCGATTCATCCAAATGATCAGTTATCATCGGAACTTCTTAGGGTAAAGTTTCCTGAACCAAAGTGCGATGTGCGAATTTCTTATCTCAAGTATCTTTACTATTTGGACACCCTGTATATGGTAAGTCTCCTATTGTTTTCTTTCGAATCTTAATCGTATCTTTCCTTTCACATATTTTTTTCTCAATTTCATACCAGATCCAGAGGACGAGAGGAGTTTGTACGCGTGTGCAAACTGCTTTGGAACTACGCGCATTGCGGCTATATCTCGCACGTGCGTACACACGTGCATTCTACTGCTATAAATATATAAAGTGATGAATTGATACACGTATTAGTAACAGAAAAAAAAAGATAGAAAATTCTTCGTGGCAGCACGTTCACTCGCATACATACACCCTCGTACCCCTAGATTAAGTGCGGGTTACTGATCTGTGTAACATCTACTTTTATAATAGGTAACGAGAGTTTTTTTTATCGTCAAATTAAACTGAATAAAATAGGGATACGAATAAGCCACGTTCCGGTTTATGTAACACGACGTAATTATTGGGGCATCCGGTCTTACTATCCTTATTATCGTCTTGTTTCAAACATTTTTCTAATAAATTTGATCATGTTCACTCTTATTTCCTCCTTTTTTCTCATTATGATCGATCACTTCTTTGTAAAGTAGAAGAGATGAGAAGAAAATTGTGCATAGAACATTTTGCGGAAGGAAGACAAACTCTGGCAGTTTGATTGATATTTCCCTTTTTTACTTTTTATATGACTACTCGGTCTTGTGACGTTTTCTATTTTCTTTTTTTTTCTTCTTTTTTTTTCTTTTTTTTTGTGAAACTTTACAACAATGGATCATTCTTTTTTTCGTGTTCTTTGGAAACTGTTCTTATCCAGCAATATGGATAATCTGATTGTTTTTACACTTTGTGGCTATCGAAACGATGAGGATAGAAATTCCGGACATTGCATAACGGTTACTCCGTACATGCTGACAAGCCCACACCCTCATAAATGTATTCTCATGTAATATCAATATATGGGCCCGTGTGCATACATATATATGTATACCTATCGTACTAATACATAACTGACAAGCCATAGTTTGTAACGGTATTTATAACTTTACGAAGTGTTATTTTTACTGTAAAACTTGATGACAGATGTAAGAGTGAAAGTAAGGATGTTAGGGAGTGAGAGACAGCGAGCCTGCGAGTATACATATATAATATTACCTGTCAATGAAACTTCCGTGAAACTTTAATGTTCATCCAGCACAAAGAAATATGAAACATCATTTTGTG
This sequence comes from Bombus pascuorum, assembly GCF_905332965.1. Taxonomy (NCBI): domain Eukaryota; kingdom Metazoa; phylum Arthropoda; class Insecta; order Hymenoptera; family Apidae; genus Bombus; species Bombus pascuorum. The sequence goes on along the minus strand of NC_083495.1, from coordinate 1,840,474 downwards.
TATGTCAGTGTACGAACGAGTAACGAGTATTGCGTAATTAGTATTGTTGCGAGCATTCTTATGCGTTTTATTTTTTCGTTACGATTTTATTTTCTTTCCCTTTTCTTTCGAATGGAGAATCGCGTTCATCCTAACTTTGAATGCTTCATTCAACGGTATTGTACAACAGAAAAAAAGGGAGAGAAAAAATACAGTATGATTGACCATAACGAAAGGAAAAGAAAAAAACAAATTACATACAAAAATGTATCGAAGAAGTATTGGTAGATTGATTATCCGTTTTCGTCGGTCGCGATACAATAAAAAAACATACGCAAAAGTAAAAGATAATATATATACTTGCTACTTGAATGTAAACAAAATTTGTAAGTGTAATGATGATCGACTATTGTATGCGCGTATGCAAGCGAGAAACAAACGGATACCGAATTAATAACTAACTAATAAATTTTACGTGGCCACGATTATACCGATATAGATATACATATATACATTATATATACTTACATATATATATTATATATATTGTATACATACGCCGATCGCACAAGTTCTTTTCTTTTATTGTACGTACAATGTACCAGGCATGCGAATATGTACATGTAAAAATAAGCGGTGCAAGTAATTATTATTTGTAAATACAATAATGACAGGTTCGTGCGAATGGGAAGCAATGACGCATCGATAGCAGTTTGTCGAAACTGACTTGAAATTGTGCGTTTGGTTAATGGATATATATTATTCGGTGCAGTGTTCATTATTGGAGAACATCTTGTGTTTATAGATCGTTTAACCACGTATAGAAATGTGTTTGCATTTAAATATTTTGACAATGATTGTGTCTATTTTTATTTTTATTTTTTTCCTTTTTGGAACGTAACGAAGAATTGTCGAAGCTTCATTTTTTGTTTTCGTCAATGCTGAAACAGAGTCAAGGGGCCCAGTCGTGTTTTGTATGAAACGAACCACTCCCTATTTCTTCTTTCCTCGCGATCCCCGTCGTGCAAATGCAAGTCGTCGATAAAACACGATGCAGCACGTCGTCCACGAAGCGCATTATCCGCTTGCATTTCGCAATACTCTTTGTGGACCACGTTGCTAAGAGAGCATTGCCTTAAAAAGCGAAAGTCAAAGTAGATGGAATGGGCATAGTTGGAATCGTCGTAACGAGAGATAGAGATACAAGATCTGATGAAGCAACGTTAATGGTGATTACCGTCGATAAATAATTAAATGTTCCAGTTAAATTCGATTCGTGGACACGATTGCATCATCTAGGTCTTTTAACTGCCTCGGAAAGAACGAATCACCGAGAAAAAATATTGACATCCTGATTTTCAATTCGTTACACCTTTCTAACGAAGTCATGGAACGTTTGCTCGTAGATAAATACGTGTTTTATGCTATCATGGTCGCGTTTATGTTAAGGATACAGAGTCATTTATTGTGATCGTCTTATCGTTAAACTGTTATTCGATAAAAAATTGTCTCTACACGGGCAGATTTTATTGAAACGGAAAATGTAGTTATAGTACTATTATCATTATTCTTATTACCATTTATTATTGTTATTATTATTATTATTATATTATCATCGCTATCATCGTCATCGTTTCATTGTCATTATCATCGTCACTCTCATTATTGTCGTCATTATTATTGTAATTAACGATTACTGCTGTAATCATTGTTAAAAAAAAAGCTATCTTCGGAAGAAATTAGATTCATCTATCCAATCTAGAGTAATGTATTTATTTAAACTGACCACGATCAGTGCAGATGGAAAAGTGAACATTGTAACGCTGTGTTTGAATTGTGGTTGTCTTTCCAATAATAGATATATTCGTCTTTCATACATCGTAGTTATTTCTGTTTGAAAAGCGAAACTTCGATCTTTCGTTATTGAAAGAAAGAAAGAAAAGAAGAACGAACGAAAATCTAGAAAAACGTCATGCTTTTACGACGAACATTTGTCAGAGCTCCGATCATAGTCCCATGCATAATTCTAATACGATTCAGTAAGAAACGAAGTTTTCAGAAGTCTTAATGCAAGGCGAAGGTCGTCTTAATGCAACGTGAACGACGTATACATCTGCGTATATGCATAGAGACTGGATAATCGTTCTCAAAGTTGTCGGAATTAGTAAATCGATGACGCATGCACGAATGCATGAAAAGTCAATAAGTTCAATCATTTGAGATTACAATAATCGTTCAAATAAATAACAATGCATTTTCTACATGTGCAGAGATGTAAAGATACTATTTTTATTTCTCGTTAAATTATTTTCACCGAGAAAAACATAGAGGGCCAGGAGAGATGGAAACGTCTCTCGATCAAATACGCGTACCAATCTGTCTTTCAATCAAATTTCAAACAAACATACGTACATTGCTATTTTCTTCGGTTTTTTACTTTTCGATATCTTCCACAGTAAAGTAGAATTAATTGCTTACGTTAAATAACTATGACTTGCCTCGGAAAGTTCTTTGAATATTTTCGCTAATCGTTTTGATGTATGTAACGAACACGTTCGTGATTAACAAGCATTTTATTAGTAAAATGAACGTGTAAACGTAATACGGTCTTACCGTGAAAGTACCACAAAATATCAAGAGCGGTTCCCTGTAAATTCCCCAAATGACGACATAATCTTTCCAATACCACCACTCTACCTTTCCATCCAGTCATTCGAATTTACGAATAGGCAATAAAAAAATGTTCCACTGTCTTTTATCTAAAACATCTTGTCAACCGTTATAAGTCATGGTTGCAAATGGTCCCTAATCGTGAATCGTGCCTGATGTAACAGGCACGATTATTTATTTCAATTGTTTTGTTGATTCTTCGTATTTGATCGGAAATCCAGATTGCTTGAATAGTACTCTTAGAATCATCAAAGTAATCTTACATTGAGAAATCGTACGTTCTTTTGTAATTTTTCGTTGATGAGATTGCCGGGTCACGATGCAACGTAAAACCACTTTGATTCGAAGACTTATTGGATAAAATTGTGAAAGACAAGAGAAGGAGCTGTCTGTGCCTCGAGCGCGGCAATTATCCTATTCGTTAAACAAGAAACAAACACACGAGAAGAGTTATGGGCTTCTGCCACATATTCTGTCGGAGTAATTTATATAAAAATATAGCTACATGTATAATGATCGATCGTTGGTGTTGTCCGAAGTCTTTTTTCTAGTTTTTATCGCATTGTTCGCTAGAATCCAAAACGTTCAAGGATCACGAGCATTCGTTTGATACGAGGATAATATCGTTTTATAAAATTACGGAATTTATCTCCGAATAAATAAAAATGAACGGTGATTGAAGTGAAATGTTCTAACTTGGAAGCTGGCGAACATTCTATTGGATATTGCAGTTATTTAAAAACTGATTAAAAATTATGTAAAAAAAGAAGGGAATATATCTTGGCGATCTTAGGGATGCAAAAAAAAGAATAACGGATCACTTAATTGTTCGTGTGTAAATGTATTCATGTAATAAGGGATGAGAACTGAGAAACTAAGAAAGAGAGAGGGTGAAAAGAGTTTTACCAACTCGTCAATAAGTACGTCTACCCTCCCTCCTAAATAAAAAAAAAAAACCGGGTTTCCTCCCTGATTCTTAATGACTTCATTGTTGCGTGTATCTTAGAAGTATGTTTAGCTGAAGACTTAAGAAAGAAACTATTGATGCAGACGCAAAACTAAAAGCGAAAGCAGGAATCGTTGGACAGTAACATTTGAATAAGCACTAATTATATACGAGTGAATGGATAATAACGCGTATACAGAAAGAAATATACACATACACAGAAAAATATGGAATAAAAAATACGTGTGATGTAAATGAATAATAACACAAGAAATTCGTTAGGAAATGGAATTAAATGTTGCCCGCCCCATGATTTTTCTTGGTATTAAAATGCTGTGTCCGCACGAGAACCAGCACGGAGAATTTCTTTTTTAAATCCTAGACTAACGAGTATCTATGATATAACTGTGTAATAAAAAGGTAAAGAAAGGAGATACATAAGCCGATAAACATTGCGTACAATCCAATCAAACGAAAAGATATGGTTGCTATATAAAATATGTGAACAAGTATTGATCGCCTGAGTCGTTTAGTTGTCGAAGCTATTTAAGTAAAAATCGTGGGGTGGACATGTAGTATATACAATAAACTGATATATATATATATAAATATATAAATAAGTATATGTATATATTTATGTCATATAAATATATATGTATATTATATAAGTATAATTCATGTTGAGTTAATGCGATCGAATAATTCCGCGTGTGTGATAGCCAGTGTGCATTAAAAAAAGGAAGAATGATCCGTACGATTGTAAATGTGTTTTTAAATTACAAGAAGATACAAAAAATATTTCATTCTCATTCTGTGATGACTGTCTGAATATGAAGGGAAAAAAGAAATGTTTTCATGGATTTATGCTGATTAATCAATTAAATTATTATAGTGAGTAAAGAGTTCGACTCGTGTTGTATTAATTGTGCAAAAGGAATAAAAAGAAACCATCTGCAAGTGTGAAGATACGTGCGCCTCATTCGCTCGTGTGAATAACATAAACGTGTTATGTCCGTATAACGTGTGTTAACACGTGAATCATATACACTATTTAAGAAAGAAAGGAAGAACACGTACGCTATATCTGAATGCAGAAAACAAACAGTATGATTTGTATACTGTATAACTTTAGTCGTTTATTATTGATTTCGAGAAATGTGTATAAATTATTATGTGTAATTAAACAAAGATCATTTAGTAAATTCTAAGAGTATATAATATATACATATATACTATACAAAATTGAATCACACATGCGCGCATTTGCGCACGTGCACATATACAAAACACAAAAAACATACAAAGAGATATTGTGAAAATTACAAAACTAACAACACTGCAAGGCCACTGTATAATACATTTGTGTAACTAAAATAGTGATGGTACAATTATGAAAATTATAAAAATACAATAAACACTTACCGTATGTCTTATATACACATATATTATCTAAGTGCTATTTAAGCCATATGTCTTTTTTAGAAGTGATATATCAAGAATACTTTATTAATAGTTAATTATGAAGTAAATGTCGAGACACATTGTTGCGAGAACTAAGATGTTATATTACTTGTAACAGATTTATATATTACATTTAGAAGTACACTACGTTTATAAATATTAAGAGATTATTCAAACACTAATATAGCATATTGAAATATAATATTCAAAGGTAGAGAAACTTAGTAAATGTAGATTCTCATATGATTACGTATTAGCATTTAAAAGTATTTTAACTCGTTTTTACCAGATGCCTCTTCAAATATAAAAGTTGTGTTTTTGATTCCAAAGAAGATAATTCGTTCACGTAGGGCGCCATTTGCTGTACATGATTTTGGTAATTTGAACCTAAAAAATTATAAATATTCGATATAATTCACATTACAACACGAACACAGAATTTACATACCCATGGCTGCTTTCTTTTCTCCGTATACAACTTTTCCGTCGAAATCATTTAATGGAACCTTTATATCTGCATCGACTTGTTGAATTGTGACATTTAAATGATCCTCAATTTCTGCCAAGTACTGAAAAAATGACGTTAGTAATATCGAAAGTCAAAAAAAGCTAAGTATGTCACGTTATATCAGATCTTACGTTCGGTTCGTTGTACCAAATGCAACAACCACCCTTATCAGTAAGATTCGTATTGTAACAGTTTCTTCCACGAGAAGAACACCATTCACCGTGATACCATACTTTTTCAGGAACTTTACTAACTAATGAAATTGCTAGACCCATTCGTTCAGCTCTACCGACTCTACCTATGCGATGTACGTAGTTGGATTTCTCGTCAGGTAGAGTCATATTAATCACTAGAAAAAAATTATATAAGCAAATCATAATTACAAACTAATTTGTTAAAAGTTAGTGAAGATTACGTACTAAAAGGTAATCCTGAAATATCTAAACCTCTAGCTGCGACATCGGTACAAATCAAGAACTTTACTTCTTGCCTTTTGAACTTCTCTAAATTAGATTTGCGTTCCGCAGGCTTTCTATCACCATGGAGACATACGCATGAAAATTGGTTTCCACCAGATTGTTTCAAATATCGTTCCAAGTTATCGCAGTCTAATTTAGTTCTACAGAAAATTATAGCTCTGTCCATGTTGTGTTCTTTAATGGCACGAATACAGTATTCACCTTTTAGTATTTTCACAGCCTCTGAGAGTGTTTCTATGAAAAACATTTAATCACATAATTAACGACAGAGGAATTACAAAATTATACGAGTTTATTTAACTTGAAACATACCAGGATTGTTATTTCCAGGTCTTACGTTATCCCTGCTATGAATACCGTCAGTTTCTATATGTTTCCTTAAGTTATGCCAAGATTTATCTTTCTGTGGATCGATTATTACAACAACATGGTGTACTGTTTCGGGAACTGCATCTTCACCTTTCAAGTCTACCCACGTTGGAAAGTGCATCAAACGTTCCTATGCAAAGTAAATTTATTTCTTATATATTTTTTTTACAAAATATTATAAAAATACCAATGGCATTATAAATACCTACTGCCATTTTTTTAACTTCAAATGCATGCAGTGTGGCAGAACAAACGATCATTTGTAATCTTTTCCCATCTGATGTAATTTTTGGTATCTGTCTGTGCAAACGATCGATTAATTCCGTGTAACCTTGTTTCAATAAACCATCGGCTTCATCCAAAATGAAGAACCTAAAAGAACTATACTATAACAACCATTATCTGGATAAATTTAGCATAAAACGCATTGCAAAGTACCTGCAATGTGTTAAGGACAAGTAGCCACCTTGTATTAAATCTTCTAAACGACCTGGTGTACCAACTACTATATCCACACCAGAATTTAATGTAGCAATTTGTTCTTTTACGCTAACTCCTCCAATAACTAACAATTCTCTAATGACTGGATCTTTCAAATGTTTTTTAAACTATATAGAGATATCATTTTATGTATTAAATATTTTAAGCAAAAAAGTATTTTGGGATTAATCATTACTGATATCTTACTTTTTGAATTTGATTATATGTTTGTTCAGCAAGTTCTCTCGAAGGTTCCATGATTATAGCTTGGGGGGCATTGCATTTAGGCTTGCCATTTTCCCTAGGAGTTTGGCTACTGTTTATAGGATTTTCTTTTATAACTTCCTTAGGAGCTGAAGCAACAGCTATATAATCATTTGGAGGAGGATACTTAAATGGCTGTGCTCCAAAATTGAATGACATTTCTGCATTTTTCAATACTACAGCTGGGTAAAAAGTCTGTGATCTTTGTTGTGCATTCAGAGTAAATGCTGGACCCATATCCATACCATTCAATGTGAAGCTAATTTCACCCTTTGATAAATTCAGAAGACATCCAACAACATCATGCATTCCAAAAGCCTTTCCATAATTATCAAATTGTTTTGCGTTTGATTTTTTGCCAGTACCACCATATCCAAAACCAAATTTATCTGTTCCTAAATCCAGCGAAGCCTATATCATAAATGCAGTAATATTTATAACTTTTTGACATCATCATTTTTGAAAAGCTAACAACATTTCATGAGAATTACTTGAGATGTAGACCAGCCTACACGACATAATCCTTCATCAGTTACTATAGCTTCGAAGAAGTATTTGTCTTTTCCTTGAATTCCTTTGTTTGTTCTACAACCATGCCATTCTTTCTGTTCACGACTCTGGCATCGTAAACCATCCGGAGTCACAGCTAATGCTTTACCTCTATCAAATAAACTTAACAACCAATGTGAAGCTGTAAATAATTATAACAACATTAAATAAAAGAATGAACATGTTATAATGAATATGAAAAAAAATGTACAATGTTGCTGATGTCCACTATTGCTCGAGGTCTTGCCCGTTTTACCAGACTCTAGATCCTTAAAAGTTTCCCAGACAATTTGCAAAACTGGTAGACAAAAGGCACCAGTTTTTCCACTGCCAGTTTCTGCAGCCATTAACACATCTCCACCACCCAAAATTAATGGAACTGCCTCAGCTTGAACATCAGTTGGCAATCTGTGTAAAGGTATTTGATGGTATTTAATATTTCTTTTCTTATATTTTTATTTTACTTACGTCCACTCCATTTCGTCAACTGCTTTCGCGATTTCGGGTAAAACACCCATTTCTAAAATAAAATGTTCATATATAAAACATGTTGACAATTTCATAAGCAACATTTATAATTATATTTCTTATATAATTACAAAGCCAGAAATATGCCTGATAAGCATATTTACCTTCGAATGCAGTCATTGTTATAATTTCAGTTTATGTTCTTTTTGGATCAAATTTAAAAATGCAAAATCAAAGAACATACACCGGTATTCTTCTACGTCATGAAGAGATGCGTTTAGATTGTGGAATATTTGATAAAAGCGTCATCTATACTTCATGGGTAAATCACGAACTATGTAAAATGTAGAAAGGAACATACATCTTACGATTTAACAAACTACTCATTTTTTTTATTTTCTTAAAATTTAAGAAATAATTTCAGATATTTAAACCTCAACATTCAATAAAAGTTATTTCTGCAATGACTTGCAAATCAGCTAAAACATCATATACAAAGAGAAAGGGAAGGACAAAACAGTTCTATCATTTTCAAACTAGCCCTAAAATCATATTACTTCTGCGCAGAACTGTGATATATGGTAGGGGTTAGGTTGGGGTTAGGTTGTTGTGAAACTGGTATGTTGCGAGTTTGTTGTGTGTGAGCCAAAATATAAAATAGAATTTGTTGCTTTAATCAAATTTATTGTAAATAATTCTTCCGTACATGTCTGGGAGGAGTACAGATATTATTGCAGAAATGATGTTAAATACCGTTTGTTGCGTATTTAAGAGATAGCACTATAGAAATGACTCCAAAATGGAAGGTATATACATCTTGTACAGGTTATACAATCACTTTGATTTCATAGTTTATATTACATACAAATCTGAATTAATGTATATGTTATTATTATTAATGATAGGCCACTAGTTCAGAATCCACCTCAACAACAAGTTCTGGTTCTTCATCCAGTAGTTCTTCAAGTTCAGGCAGTGAATCTAGTTCATCCGATTCAGAAAATTCTAGCAGTTCTGCTAATAGTCAAAAAGCATCTGATACAGAAAGGACAAAGAAGAAAACAACACTCCCTCCTAATAGACATGGCAAATCCAAAACTGATACAGTTACTGCTCCATCTATAGAAAATAAAAACAAAGAAAGGGTACCATCAAAGAATAGATCTGTAGTCTATTCTTCGGAATCAGAAGAATCGCCAAGCAAAGTAAAAACAACAACAGCAAAGAGAAAACTGCCAGCTAAACCAAAAGCAACTGCTACAGTAGCACCCGTTGTTAAACAACAGAGATCACCTGCTAAATCAATAGCTACTACAAGTCAACAAAAAAATGTACCAAATTCTAAATCAGTTGCTAACAAGCCAAGCAAGCCTTGTAGTAAGAATATATATATTTAAAATCATTTATTTAAAGCAACTTTAGTTTCGTTCAATAATTAATAATATACTTTTTCGACAGCCTCTACAAGTACTAATGGGAAAGTTCCTGATAAATCCACAAAAACAATTTCAGAGCCTGTACCAAAAAAATTAAAAAAGAAAAGCATATTCAGCCCTGAAAATAGTAGTGAAAGTGACAGTGGTATTCCAACAAAAGCTAATTCAGCTAAGCCTATAAATAGTTCTGCAAAATATCCAAAAAATCAGCAATCTAAATCAAAACCAAATGAGGCAAAACAGAAAACAGTTGCTCCGAATAGACCTGGTACGTAAATGTGACATCATTTCATAACATATACAATCATTAATATCATTAATAATTTCCAATTAATTATTTTATTGTGTTAGGTTTATTAACCAAGACTGCACAATCACAGAAATCAGATAGCTCTGCAAGTTCAAAGAGTTGTTCTGCAGGGTCGGGTTCTTCAGGCTCAACAGATAGTAGCACTGACTCTGAATCCTCAGAAAGCGTTGCAAGCCCACAGCCACAAGTGAAGAAAAAGGATACTCAGCCAAGTACAACAGTAGGTGCTGCCACAAATGTTCCACTAAAGCGACCTTCAGCAACAGTTGCTCCTGTAAAACCACAAAAGTGTACGAAACGACAAGGTAACTAACAGTTGGTGTTATTAACTGTGGTCATTGTTTATAACTAAACAGAATGTGTTTTTTATTTTGCTTCCTTATAGGTGCAATAAAGAGCGAAGATGAAGCTGACGCATCAGCTAGTGAAAAAGAGATGGATGAACATGGTGAACTGGGTGCGACGAAAGCAACAAGTAAAGGCAAACGGAAGCTCCAGACTCGGAAAGGTAACAAGTTTCTTCATCTTCAAACAAAAGGGGCCAGCGACTCGGAATCTGATACAGGTACGAATATATTTTGTATATATATTTTATATAATTAGCTATCGAATGCAATATTTCATTACTAAGCTTATATTTCCTTTCTATCTCTTTATGTGTTATGTTTTCATTTAAAGAATTGGTATCTTTTAAATACTATCTAACATGTTTTACTCGTTACAAGTATAATTAGTTGCATATCCTGAGTATGTATTAGTTTTAGTTTGTTTTTTCTTTTATCGATTTGTACTGGACAACGTTGCTTTGGAAATTATATTAATTAACCGTTTTCGTATTTTCTCTCTTCACAAGTTTAGTTCCTCCTACCAATCTTTTATAGCAACCTTATTGCGAATTTCAATATATATAGGTAGATTGTTACTGTAGTACCACCGTTCTCGTAGTAAATATTTCTAGATACATTTCGATTAGCTAATTGGATAAAGTCAGAATTCTTAGCATGAGTATCTTGAAAAGAGGCGGGTAGAGAATTTTCTGCAGGCGGTGGATTTGGGACTCTATGCTGCCTCCTTAACACAAAAATGCAGTATTTGCGGTTCTGGATAGATGGATTGGACATATATGTGGCTCGTAGGAATCCTCTGGTTGATGGGACAAATATTTCGTATACAAAAAAGCATGTCCAAGGTGTCCTAAGATGCAGATACAGTCTTTTTGCTTACGGCGGCAGTATGGTTCTCAGGTACGGAAACGATAGCGTGTAAACGTATCCTGCAAATTCCCCTGATCCGGTGTGATTTATCGAGAGTAGCTGAGAGCAAGAGGAGTACCAGCAAATCACCTGTGAAACGTGCCGGCCCTAGTACCGCTGCCAGACACTCGTCCGGGTCCAACAGAATATCACAGAATAGTAGCACGTCGAACGCTATTAGCGGAAGATCTGGACAAGGCAATTATGGTCGTACACGCGTAAATAAGGAGAGAGAATGTCCTCTAGCGCCAACATGCGATTCTCGGGGTCATCTTTCCGGAAAGCTCGATTCGCATTTCACTTTAGAAGCATGTCCTTTGTACCATAACACTACGCCACAAACTTGCGTGTAAGTGAGATTTAATTGGAATATAGTAAACATGCTCTACCGGTGCATTAGAAAGTAAGCAGTCTTTTTCTGTTTTCTTTGCAGAGAATTTTATAAAGATAGAAAAAAAAGAGAAGAAGAGAGGAAAAAGGCTGTAGCATGTTTGGCGAAAAAATCTCCGAAAGGTTTACACCAAACAACAGAACAGCGCAATTATCAGCTAAAAGTACGGGAAATGAGAAACAAGTGGAAGGGAAACAGTGGGGATGGAAACGAAAGCGATAGCAGTTGCGAACTTCAAGGAAACGAGAAAGATCGTCAACCACGTTTAACGAATTTAACACCAGAATACGATTTAAAATTGTTTATGGAAGCGCAAGCAATCGCTAGTGAAAAAATTGTAAGTTGGGAAGTACTACTTTCTATTTTACTTTCTACTTATACGAATTATACAATGTTTTTTCTTATAGGAGAAAGAATTAAAAGAATTAGATTATGATGGCGAAGGCAGAAATAGTGGTGGCACGCGAGTCATCGAGATGGGAAAATGGGAGATGGAGGTATGGTACCAAAGTCCATATCCGGAGGAGTTTAGTCGCGCTCCAAAACTTTATTTATGTGAATATTGCTTGCGATACGCAAAAAGTCGTCAAGTTCTAAGGAGGCACCGAGAGAAATGTTTATGGAGACATCCGCCCGGTCATGAAGTGTACAGGTCAGTAAATAAGTATAACTAATGCAGGCGTTTATATATTTTCTCTTGTCTCCTTTTTATATATTCTGTGTTTCATTCTGTGTTTCATTCTCTGTACACAGAAAGGACAAGATAGGTGTGTGGGAAGTTGACGGGAAACGCTATAAGCAGTACTGTCAAAATCTCTGCTTGCTGGCGAAATTTTTCTTGGACCACAAGACTCTATACTATGACGTCGAACCTTTCCTCTTTTACGTGATGACTATTGGCGATTCCGAAGGTTGTCACACCGTTGGTTACTTCAGCAAGGTGAGTTTTTTACTTCATGTGATTAAATAAAAATAAGGCGATATAAAAGGAAAGGACTCTTGACCATAATATACATTTTTTAATGCTAACATTCACGGTAAACAACCAACCAAATAATATCTTTCGACGTGGATTTTAATTAACATTTGCGCAATACGCGTTAAATTATAAAGTAAGTTGTAGGAGAACGAATGATGCAAGCGTCTTCTTGTTGTGAAATTCTGGACAAATATTTTCATAAATCATTTATCAGGTTAAGATATTATTTTCCAATACGAATTGTGCAAACGACGGGTTACTAAATTCAAACGAGAGACGTTGCAATGTAGCGAAAGCGAAGAATGCCAATGAACCGTGCATTTGTTGATTGTATTCGATGCTGTTAAAAAATAAAATCAAGCGAGGTATAAAAGAAAAGTTCTCGGGGCGTTTCTTATTAGCACGGATCTCGTAGCGACAAGTTACCAACGGCGATATTAATGCCGAGCACGTGCTTGTACGTGCGCGACTGTGCATGAACGATGGTGTCTGTTGTTTTTACTTGTGTCTGTTAGCACTTGCGTAAACGGTGCCCACGTTTACGTGGTAGGCGTCTCTATCGTACGACCATCATGGTTGATATTAAAATCGTTTAGCCTATTACAATGTGACGTTTTATCTCGCCTTTGTACTCTTCTTTTGATCAGTGATACACCAAAATATGACGTACCTCGACCTTTTCTTTCCTATTCATTACTACGTCTCGTCGTAGGCATTAAAACTATTCGGGGAAAGGGAACTTTTGATACGTTTTAGAGTAGACGTCATTCATTAAAGGGACGTAACTTAAGAATCGCAACTCCAAAGCGAATAA